>NC_090716.1:10039774-10411024 GCF_040954835.1 Lepisosteus oculatus
TTGAATACGGTAACGATTTAACGAGCAAGTCGAATCATTTTCTTCTTCTTTTTTTCTTTTATTGAAGATCTGTGTTGGTAAACCAGTTTTTTTTTCTTGTTTTTTTTTTCCGAGGGAGGGGGGGGGGTACGTCAATTGCAATTGTAGTTTTAGTCCGTGGAGGCTTATTTGAGAGCAAAGGAACAAATACGAATTGAACAAGGAAAGGTTGAATTTCGTTTCAAAACAGCAATAAAAATAAGCAAGTCTGTATTCATTTTGAACGGAGATGCGTTATTGAGCGATCTAGTTTTAAAAGCCCGGCGCCCGTGTGATTAAAGCTTGCAACAGAAGGACGATCGGTAGTTACATAGCAAGGCTCTTTCCTAAAAGAAGACAACTAAGAACGGGGTGGTGTTGGTTGCTGAAGCCGAGGACGGATCGCTTGGGGTCGGACTCCTCGTTCTTCAGGACGATGGTGCTGGACAAGGAGGAAGGTAGGTGGGCTACGATTGCTAACTGAGGGGCTTAAATCGGGATGTCAGTGGCCGGTGCTTTTGCATGCTTTTGTACTGTGAAAACGTACAGTCACATCTGAGGTACTGAGAGACGACTGAGCCCGGTTACGTGGAGAACGGTTCGATTCGTGGTCTTTCGCTTATTTGCTTATTTCAAGAGGCTCGCAGTGAAGAAATACATTCATGAAATACACAGTTCATTTCACTTTTTGGCAGCGATTCGGAGTTAGGAAAAACATCCCATTCTGTGCATTTTTAATCCTAGTTTCGGCAGTTTTGGTTTTCACCTCGTAACTTTCATCCGGGATCACTGCCCCTACAGTACATTCTCCTGTTTTATATTTAAATAAGTTATCAGCTCAGTCGTTGTTTCCCTGGCTTTTACAGTGGGTGGTATCACTTTGTTCATCAGTAACAGCTGAAACGTATACGAGAATACTGCGTTGTACATAACCTTCCGAAAGTCTTCTTCAGACCTTTTAAAGTACCAGATAAGCAACTGTGTACCTGTAATTACAATGTTGCCTTTAAGTGGATCGCATTATTAGTAAAGATTACTTCTGTAGGGTTCAGTGATCGTTTTTCAGTTTTGAAACTGACCGCTCAGTTTGGGAATATATTCAACTTTGAGTAGGAAATTCGTTTAAGTATTACGAGTCTGCTTTTTAATATGTATGACATACATATTATAATGTAAAGCTATGTCTTCACGTGTGTTTGTTGCTGGGTATGTAACTAGTTTATCGATTGATCATATACTCAGTTAAAATTAGGTCTCGTAATTATGAATCTAAGGAACTTGATTTAAGAAAATATGATTGATTCATGTGGTTTAGCGCAAAGTAGCGTACTTTACAAGACAGCCAGGTTATAAAGATGAGATGTCTACAAATGATAGAAAACTTTCTTTGCATACTGATATGTTTACTCTAAAAAACATGAGACGAGTTTCTACATAAGACTCTCTTCTTAATGTTCGCTTCCGAAAGCCAATTGCCGAAACTTTTGGCTAGTTAGGAAACTGCCTCTGTTCTTAAAAATGGTTATTTTTGTAATCTTTTAGAAAATGTTTTCATTATGATTTTTTTTTTTAGCTAGAGAGGCCTTTTTTAAGGTAATGGCTTGCATTTCAGACCCATTATTTATGTCTGAAAATGGATATTTCATATCTATTTTAGCTGAACATCCTTTCACTTATCCATCTAAAAACCAATAAAGGCAATGCCGTAGAAACATAAATTGGTCTGTCTCCCTGAATCCATGTCTTGCTAATGTACCCAGATTAACTCAACTGTAAATTGTCTCCTTTGGATGTCTGTCTTGCTAAAAGTTTCCTATATGATTCATGATTTGGATTGCTTTTAACAGCTATTGGCTAAGCAATATGGTAAATGTACAAGGTGATGCAAATGGCATTAGTGAGAGAGGATGCACAGGAGCATGTAATGCAGTCAATACTACATTAACTACTGATGCCCAATTACAGAAACAGGGAGAGTGGCTTTTAGGAGCATTAGGACTTGCAGAAAAGCTGAGATCACCTGCTGCTCATTGCCTAAAAGCTTCACCCTTTGCTTGCTGGGGCCAACCAACTGCTTTGGCATTTTGGCAGAGTTGAGTCGCTATACTGTATGTATGGGCTCCGTGGTCAGAACTGCTATTGTTTCTCTCAGTCCACAAGAAGTCCTGTACATTTTCAGTCTTGTATTTGCCCAAACAGCATCCAGCCAAATTTTATGTGTGGATGTGTTCTAATATACAAAACAGACCAATGGCCTTCAAGGTATGTATTCGCAAGGCACTGTGAAAAGAAAGCGATGGGTATATACAAATTAGCTTTTAATTCTTCTAAATTTGTGGTTTTAGAGTACAAAAGTGCATTTTCAGAGTGGACTTCAGAAACTCCTGACTGACCTCCCGAATGTGATGTGGGCTGGAAGATTATTCCACAGTCTTGGAACAACAGAACAGAAAGTATAGACTGCTGACAGAACAACCTGTTTGTGTATTTTAATACCTGGGTACAACAATTTTAAAGAGAATCACACCTCCCCTACTTCCCTGAGACTCACAGCTTCACAGCCTCTCTGAAACATCTAACACCTAATAAGATATGAAATCTTTGACCGTTTATCCCATCACTTATTTTATCCAGCTTAGATGGAACAAACCTAAACAAGACTAGACAACGCGCAAATCCATGTTTGTTTTTTAGACGGGCTTCTTGCTAGAAAAGTGTTTGTGACTTGCTTTATGCTTTTCCTCTGCTTGAAACTCGGTAATATTTGCATATGTAGGCTTTCTTAATATGTGTAAAAACCAGAATCCGGGTGTATTGCAATCTTGTTTTTCTTGTGAGCTTCAAATGTGGATGGGGGAGGGAGGTACTCCATATGGAAAAGTAGTAGTACCTTGTAAAATAACTAGTTTTCCTTGAAGAAAGTTAATCCAGTTTCCCTCTTTTCTAAACCTCTAGGATATAAATCAATTCATTCTACTCGCACTGTTATATTATTTTTATTGAAATATCATAGTAGTTTTCTAATATACAATATGCCTAGAAACCATAGTCTACCTACCTGTGATTATTAGAGATTGAAAAGTACAGGCATTTATTGGGCGCTGTTACAGTGCATTTGACGAGAGGTACAGATTCTCTTCTAACACTTTGGGGACTTATAATAAACCCAGAACTTGCTAACTTATGCTGTATGTAGGCATATACTGTATATGCTAAAACTGGCATAAGTCTTAGTTTCCAAAGTGTGCTCAGAACACAACTTTGTTAGAGACCTGTCCCAATTAAAATGAACATCTGTGCCAGAAAACACTTCTCTCTGCCATTCAAACTTCATTCCAGGAAATATTGCTGTCTTCACCGCTAAACCGAACTGTTAAAGATGCCCGAAAAAACAAGGGAGGATTTTACTTCTTGTGAGGATATTTGTCCTTTCAGATAGTATGAAACTGTGAATTCAGTTTACATTAGTGTAGTGTGGTAGGTTTAACAGTTTTACATTTTATTAAAGCACTTTACAAGGCCTAACTAGCCAGTATAGACTGAATATTGGGTACAGTTCACAAAGTCACATTTCTGTACTGAAGTAATTAACACTGATTTTTTTTTCTCATATTACTGGATACACTGGCCCGAAAATATTTCGCATTGATAACAATTCTAAAACGACTAGTTTCATTTCCACATTAAAGATAAACTCAAATTCAGACCTCCATGAATCTCTTAAAGGTGTAATTTTCTTGAGTTGATCACTCACCCTCATGCTTAGAAAGCTCACAAATGTTAGGGGAAAGACAGACTGATATTCACAAACTTGATAAATTCTTGGGTTACCTTTGCTCCTTAATTTATGACCCTGTAAGCAAGCTGTCCACTGAAATTTGTACATTCATAAAGCATCTGATTGAAAAGCAATGCCTCAAATAAATACAAGCCAGTGATCTGTCGGCAGCTGTAATAAAACTTGGGCTTCAGGCTTAGATTTTATTTTGAAATAATAAGAATTGCTTTATTCTTTTTACTCGAGTTACCATGGTAATTCTGTCTTGTAGCAATGTTATATTGATTTAGAAAGTGGACAGTAATATTTCTTTTGTGTTATTTCGTTTCTGCGGGTTGATTTCTAATTTCCACTCTGAGATTACTTTTATAAATTTCTTAAGTCTTTTCACTTTTTTTCAGGCAATGTAATTTTCTCTCTTGTATTTGCTATTTTCTCAGCTTATTGGCTTGTTCTTATTTTAAATTAAACTTGCCAATTTCAAATATTGAAATGGCATCTGTGTATGTTTGTTTCTGGGTTCCACGTAATATCATGACTTGATATTTTGGAAAACGGGTTTGCGTTTGCTGCTAGTTTTGGTAAGGTATTGCCAAGCCAGTCCTAGTTCTGTATAATAAAAATGTAAATTATTATTTTGTGAATATTCAGATCAGTGTGGATATTTGTTTATATAAAAGCATTATTATAATTTGATAGATGGCAAACATTTGATGCTTGCTGACTGTAAATATTATGAAGACCACTGTAGGTGATAGATTTTGAAACATGTCAAACACAAAGTTTTCAGAACCTTTGCTCTTAAATTAAATTTGGGATTATTTTGATGTGGTGGTGTTTTTTTTTTAAATTAAATTCACAGGATAACTAACAGCACGAATTTAACTCTTTAAAGTAATATCTTTTAAGCAAGTTTTACATATTAACATTGCTCTGACAAAATCCAACTGTTTTTATGTATACAATGAAACCAGTTTCTTCTTTTCCACGGATTCATTGTGTAACAGCTGACAATCATTAATTTCTTTTGGTTTATGATTGGGCTTAATCGTTTTTATTTAATTTTCCAGGACTGGCTGTTCACAAGTGTGTAGGGTCCCTGTGCTTATACTCCAACATATTCTCAACTGGTCATTCTCTAGAGCAGTACACAAATTCAACCACACTGCTGTTCTGACAGCAGCCTGCAAAACTTTTAAGAACTCGTACACCCCATGGAGCACTGCTGTGGTACATCAATGACCACAAGTTGAATTCTCTTAATATAAAAGGCATTTTTAGATGTGCCCTCTGTAGCATCCTATATCAAATGGCTAAACAGTACAGATTAGCTTTTGAAGAGTTTTTCCTAAAAGACGTTGAGCAGAGGTCTAAAACATTAATTGTTGAATAAAAATGCCACTTCTCTCCATTTGGAAAGATCTCATACTTTTAAATGGCAGCTGTATGTACTGTACTGACACCTACACAATTAGTTATTTAGACTTAAACAATGGTGTACCTTTAAGAAATTCGCACCTATGTCTGCTTTTAATAATCCAGACGCAGACAGTGGTCTGAAATGCAAAGTGTACTGTACTTCCTAAAGTTAAAGCCAAGACATTTGGAATTCTGTGCAAGTCCATTCTGATTCTAAATCTAGAAACCTTATCCTTCTCGGTGGCCTTCTTGATGTTACCTTGCATTCGATTTCCATTTGATAAAAACATCATTCTCTCTCTGCAGCTTCTCCTTAAAATTTAAATCTAATTTGGCTTCTGTTACTTTAAGAGCACCACATAGCATGGAAGCAAGAAAAGTGATGGCCCGTCCCAGTGGAGTTGCTACTGGTAATAGTACATATGCTCTGCTGAAAGAGGGTGTACAGCTACATATTGATGATTTTACAGTAGGTGGTTTTTAATTTACTTTCTTTTGGTCTTTTAACCGCCTGTTATTCCCCTGAGTTGCCTCGTTGAAGCAGACTTGCTGCCACTTTCATTGCAAGGCTGAACCCATCTGACTGCTAGAGCCTGGATTCAAAACGTACAGCCCAGTCCTCTGCAGCAGGTCATCACAGAGCGGTCCATCTCGTAATCGTTTTTCTTCTTCTTCTGTGCCCCCCTGTGGAGTTTCCCCATGTTTCATGAGGACTAGACCGATGTAATCAGTCACTTGTGCAGAATTACATTACATAATTTGTAGCATTTTTGCATTGTACATTTTTTTCATCATCTTTCCATATAGATCTCAAATCGTCAGACACCTGAATGAAAGCGTTAAATGATTTTAATAAAAAAGAGCGACAAGTTTATCATATTGCATTCTGCTTATAGCAAGTCACACTTTGTGCTATCCTGCTCTTTATACTGTAGACAATATCCTGGTAAAGAATGATAAAGTGATTTACAGTTTTTTCCCCATCTACAAAAAGGTTCCCATTTGTTTTTGAAAAATTAGAAGTTGATGTATAAAATGTCACCTGGTATGTAACTGGGTACAGTATATGACTTTGTTCAATCCATTTTTACTGTGCAGAATCCAACCAATTAGAACACATGACCCCCTGTTGCACTGATGGGATCCAGCTGCAGGCCCACAGTGTGACACCCTTGTTCAGCTTCAGCTCCCCTTTCTCAGGCTTCTTCACACCAGACTGGGAAACCCTGGCCATGAAAAATGTCAGAAACTCAGTTATGGTGGGGGGGGGAAAAAAAGCTGTGTTGAAACGCCCAACTGACCAATTTAGGATTTTGTAGTTCAGGTGGGTTAGCTGCGTCAGCATGCGTAGGCTGCAAAGGAACAAGTAATAGGTTTATTCCATGCTGAAAAAAAGAAGAAAGAGAACACAACGTTTCGGCCGTGGAGCCCTCTTCAAAAGTCCTGTCTCTCTCACACCTGAAGAAGGCTCCACGGCCGAAACGTCGTGTTCTCTTTCTTCTTTTTTTCAGCATGGAATAAACCTATTACTTGTTCCAATTTAGGATTTTACCTTCTGATATGAGGTCACAGGGATCAGGTCAAAGAGCAGCCTTGCTGCACTTCAGTTTGAGAAGGAAACTGTCATTGCACATGATTTTATATATATATATAAGAACGGTAACTTAAAAAAAGCAGCATTGTTACCTTTTTTACATATGGGGAGCCAGTAAAGTACCAGGACATTAAAGAATTGCTTTCAATAGGCAGATGGAAAGCGATGTTCAAATTTATGGATATACTGTAGCACAGCTTGGAGTTTAGGACTAACTACAGCATGTAAAGTACAATTTTAAGCATCATAAAGGATTGAAATTTAATGCACCTGTATATGAAGTGGTTAATTGAAAAAGAACATTTAGCTAAGAGTTTTGAATGGAATATGGTTTGATGATGTGGGGTAACATTTCTAATCATCTGAAGTATTTTTAAATAGATTGGAAATGTCTGGTGCCTCAAGCCAGGTGTACAACAAGTGATAGCATTGCCTTTCTCACGCAAGAGTTGGTTGGTCAGGTTTAGACTTCACTAGGTATAAGGTGAAAAGTGGTGTGGACTGGCAGGGCCGCTGGAGATGATGCAACACATTTTTGAAAACGGAGTGGGGACTTTAATTCCTATCAAATGCGATCAAGTTGAAAGATGTGATGGGTTTTGATCACTTTGCAGTAAATCTTGTAGCTTGAAAATTTTTATAGTGAATCCTGTTGTGCAGACTTCAGTCTAAAAATCACCATACAGTTATATAAAGTAGAATGCGTAGTGGCTGTTTTGTCCCTAACTTTAAAATTAGTATAATGGGAAGTTACTTTAGACAACCCAGCACTAAAACAAGTGAAAAATGGCAGGAGAAATGTGTATGATTTGAAAGGTATTTAGCCACACAAATTAATGCTGTTGTATCACTTTTTAAAAAATGTTTGAGCTAGTAATGGTTGTAATGAATCATTTATGTGGAAATCGAACACTGCCTAGTAATTGCACTTGGGTTTCTGTTTATGCATGTGAGTTTCCATTTTGAACAAATTGATCTGCCATTGAGCTTATTAACCACTAGAGAAGACCTTGTTAGATCATTCCATAAATAGTCCCTAGATACATATTTATTAAAGTTGTTTACTTCAACATGGAAGACCCAGATGCTTAAGGGTGTGTGTGTATGTGTGAAAATACTCATTAATGCAAAACTTTTTTTTAAAGTACTGATCTCTGTTTTCCAGGAAAGCTGGTAGGGATTAGTGTGCCCTGAGAGAATGTTGTTTGGCTGAATTATGAAACAGGTAATGCTTTTCAGCTAAGATGCGATTTCAATTTGCCATTCCAGTAAGGAGGAAAATATTTTAAAATCTTAAAGCTCTTTAATGTTTTCAAGATTGTAGCCACAAGCCAGGGTGATTCTGTAGACATGGCTGTTTTAAATATTTTGCAGTCCTGCAACATCAAGAGAAGGCACCGATAAAGATTTTCCTAACTCAAAATGATCAAGCTGGAATTATCCTGAATTAAAGCTTATATATTATTATATTCTGAGCTGTAAACATACTGAAAATTTAAGTCTCTACTTTATTTTCCAATCTGTGCTAATATCTTTTTTGAATTGTTTCACTATTTTTCTTCTGAATTTATAACCCTGATTCTGGGAAAGGTGCTTCTTTATTGTGAGGCTGCACATGCATTTTACTAAACTAATCCAGAGAGCATTTAAGTAGATAGATTTGGAACATCAAAAGTTCAAATAGTCCCCTGACGATTTACTTTCATCTTAAAATGAAATAGATGATAAAAGTGTGGCCCAGACATGTGCAGCATAAATGATTTAATTAAGAAAATACAGTAAGTACTACACTTTCTATACCTTTTGCTATATAAAAACATATTGTAATAAGATTCTCAATGAGCAAATTTAATAAAATCAGGAATGTCTCATTGAATAACTGTAATAAAAATCTGTTTGCAGAATGAACATTTTTTTGTTCTATCGATGAACAAAAAAGGAATTTAATGAAAATGCATCCAAGCAATATATTCTGTAGTTATTAAAATCTATTTCTATTGCTTTTTAATAAAAAGCAACTATTCTCTCAAAGTCAGTTAATTCTAAAGCAAGACAAAGGAGCTGGTAAACAGAATACCCTCAACCTGCATTTAATGAGAACTAACATGCTGGGTAGAGAACAATTTCTCATTGGATGACCTTCAATAAATAAAACCTTGAATAACTCATTAAAGACTCTCATTGCAGATTTTTTTTTCCTGGATAGAAGGGGCTAGTGTCCTGAAGAACCTGTTACATCAATACTGACCATGACCTAATCAACAGAACTTTAATTTCACTGGCCATACAATCAAATTGACTATTGTAGTCAACTGAATCACTAAGTCACTGCAGGTGGTACAGTACCTTAGCTTTAGGTTGTATCTTTTTAATTGTAAGGTGCTACTCTTGTTTTTACAGACCTCTTTAGCCTGTTTGTACTGGGCAGAGCAGTCTAAATCTATTTAACATTTAATTTGAAATGGAATACACATATCAATAAATTTTGAAATGCTGGTTCACAAAGCCCAGTCCTCTATTTCTACAGGAAATATACTCAGAAGGATTTTTGGAATACAGTGCTATACAGGAGATCAATTAATGCCTACCTTTTTTTTCTAACAATTTAATCTTCTGTATTTATTGGTGTTCTTGGATATTACTTTGCATCTCCCTCAACACTGAACTACCAACGTTATAGTCAGTACTTTGCCTTTACTTCCATTTAGTTAGACCAGTTCATAGTCCACCTCATGAGAAGACCAGCTTCAAAGTGCTAAATAACCTGGGAAGGGTGTTGCCCGAAAAATGCCTCCTGCAGTGATTTTGCATTATTCATCTTAAAATGCCCAAATAACATTCCATGTGTTCGTATATTTTAAGGTCACTGAAGCTTGTGAATAACACACCTGTCTCTAGGCATATCTTCGAAATAATAACTATAATGTAATTGCCAAAGAGGAGGGATTTTACATCACTTTATAACCCTTAGAGTGACACAAACTTGAGACAGCTACATTTATGCCCCCTGAATGCTATTTTAATGCAGGCTAAAAAGCGTTTTAGCATTATTCTGTGTACGATGGCTAAAAGCTGCAGTGACAGTGCTAATGGTTACATTCTGTCAGGAATCATGAAGTGCCAGATAACCAATTGTGTTCATGTTATCAAATTGTGAAAAGATCTAGTTTTAAGAATGGATGGATTTATCCTTTTATTCAAATGCAAGCGCAATCCTTGAGAAATGAATTAAATTTGCATTTATGTAGTGCCTTTCATCGGGGCATCCACAGCATTTTCTTTTTCCCCCACACTGCTTTGAAATGGAATCATCGTAAAATGGCAACCACTGAAACGCAGCCAGCTCCAGACTGGAACGGGGTGATCAGTCAGTGTTAGTATGCTGTACAGAGCGTTTTTATTTTTTCCTCCATTATGCAATGATGGGACCATGACAATGGATTTTTTGGCACCAGTAGAATAGATTCCGTCAAGGCAGCTAAAGTTGACCTTGCATTGGTGAAAGATAAATTTTAAACATCACATCTTTTAAAAAGAACACGCACTGCTCTCCTCACACATCATTTTTAGAGAAGACCTTAGAGGAGGGTTTCTGAGTTCCTAAATGGGTAGATGTGTAGCCCGCCAGCAGAAGAATCTGTGAAGTTCGCAACACTGGCAATAGCTGTGTTGACTTTGCTTCCACTTTTCTCTTCTCTTCCTCGCACATTGTTGTGTGTTTGACGAAAACACATGCATCCTGTGCTACCCTGTTCGGAAGTTCTTTCAGGTTTTGGCAACCATCCCATCTCCTACCCTTGAAAAATTGGCTTTAGGAGCAATCTGTGCACCACAGGTAAAGAACATTTCTCTGAGGCGCTTTACTAAGGAATTTATATACAGAGTTTTGCCCTTCTTTGGCACTTTATTTGGGTGAAATGACTGAAAGTGCTCATTTGTGAGCTTTATTTGTGAAATGACTGAAAGTGCTTTTAAATGGAACATGGAATAACATTCAACATGGAATATTTTCAAAACGCAGTGTGCAACACACCCCATGTAAACAACAGACATTTTGAAGCATTCTGCTTCTTAAGAAAGGAGCTTGGTCTTAATTACTTGGTCTCTGAAACGCAGGTCTGACACTGCGGAATGGCTGGCAGAGGACTGAAGAATGAAACACTTGTTCCAGAGGGAGCTGTGGAGGCTCCTCTAGTGCTTTAGGTTTAGCCAGTGTTATTGTAAACTTAATGCGCCAGTCTAATTTGGAAGGGATCAGGAGTAATTATAGCAGGGAAAGTGGCAGCCGATCGCTGGGTCAGGACACTTGTAACATGTGAAAAGAGCAATTATTGTTCCAGACAAAAACGTATGTTTTTCTGGGCACTACCAGGGTCAGATTAAGAATCTCTGCCTGCCGCACAGTTTCACTGGGGCTTATTATGGCTACTGAACTGGAAGGTTGCTAAAGCACCTTGCTAATTAATAAATTCTACCTCACATCCCTGGCTCTGTTTTTCCCCATTATTACTTTAACTAACTTCTTATATCATAATTGCGCAGTATGATTTTTTTCCTGTAAGCCTGCCCATAGATACTACAGTGTCAGTTGAGAAAATAATGAATAATGGGACTGCTTCCATACAGGATAGACAATACCTTTTGTGCAAACTGGATTATAATTGTACATTTTCATCTTGCATTGTGAATAACCTTTGATATGAAGTATATAAAAGGTCTTTCTAGCTTGTGCACTAGATTGTTGAACACGGTACTACAGCTTAGCATGGATAGGTCTACAAGAGCCCCCTACTCCATTTTCCAGCACTGGGAGGGCGGAGGAAGGCAATCTTCTGTAACTGTACACTAAAGGAGTGACTTCTGGATCGTCTGATTCACAGTTTAAATAGCCTTTTTCATTTTGCAGAAATATTCCCTTTCTCCACTTTCACTCAAAAATGTGCAATACATTTCTTTGTTTTATTTCATAACCATGGTCTAGTACAACAATTACAGTTCACACAAATGCAACGATACAATTAAAAGAGCCTTATGTTCACAGAGAGAAAGCTCTTAACCGAGTTCTCTATAAACATTTACCAAACAATGAGGCTTTTCAATTTTTTGTCATTACAGAGAAAGACAAGGCACCTGCCAGAGGTATCACACAAAAGCCACCAAAATGTCCAAAGACTAGTCAATGTATTTTTAGCACACTCGTGAATCATTGTTTCACCTAAATTTGAAACTATAACTATTCTGGGCAAATACAGTAAATAGAATAGGGAACAAATATATACTTTAATTATACAAATTTTAAGGATTAGTTCCTGCTAAACTGTCTATGCACACAAATCCGCAGGCAGCCATTGTCTGACCAAACTAAATTAAAACCTGGACTACAACCATAGAGGGTCTGTGGGGGAGAACCTTTAAATCAAGTTTAACATTACTGCTATTGCCATTATATCATGCAGTTAAGCCAGTGCCAAAAACCATAAGTTGCTAAACTGGAAACGTCCTGTTCTGTAGGTATTTCTACTTGATCTAAATCCTCAATAAGAAGCTCAAAGTGAAAACATAACACCTTTCAAAACCAACTTAGCAATTCACAAACCAAAATCTGCCTTAGATAAGGAAAGCATTACTGTAATAAGCGTCACTTTCTAAAACAGTGCTCTAGGAATCAAATACTCTGAGCTTAGCAGTCATCTGAACTTTCTAAGTGTGGTAAGGACAGATTTGGAACAAAAGTAAGATGAGCTTTTTAACAGTGATAAATGAAGGTTTATTTATACAAACATTATATTATTGTAAGAAAATGTATGCTTTGTCTTGAGACTGTTGATTGAGTTATAGTATATTATTTGTTTTTTAAAAAGAGCATTTCCTGTTTTCTGCACTAAAATACCTTAATCTCCAATTTAAAAAAAAAAGGAAAACGTGTTTTTCTGTAACTCATGAGAGATGTTAGTCTTCCCCAGTCACAATATTATTAAGACAATGATCTCACAAACTCATATCATCAGACTTTTGTTTGGGATAGACTTGGATGGGTGTGTGTTATCTGTGTGAATTGAGAAGAAAATCATTAATGTATTATTTATTTATTTGACAGATAACATACAATAACAACATAAGTGCCATTTACATGACATGAGATGCATTGCATTTACAATTTAGCCTCCGGGCTAATTGCAGTTGACAGCCCCTAGAAAAACTGATGAAAGTAGGAGTAAGAATAGTAAGAGAATAATATAGTTTTATAGTAAGTTATTAAATGCTGTGAAACATATACTTGTATAAAGCATAGTTGTACTACATACACTACAAATATTAATGTCATCAAATGGTAATTTGCCTTAACTTTTTTTAAAAAGTGACAACAACCATATGTCACAATGCATTGATACAACTGCTATTCAGTACATCCTAAATAAACTTTCAATTTTATAATTATGCATTGAAGCCACATTTTAGCTTTGGCTTTGTTACAAAGGATTTTTTTTAAGGTAGTTCCAAAATGAAGTTCAGTTCCTATAAACAAAAGGGCTGAGTGAGCAAATGTTCCACCTTCTTCCCACACAGCCTCTCTCAAGCCTTTTATTGCCTTCGGATCTGTTTCAATAATTCTCTTAAAGGCGGAACCCATAATCTAATCCATGCACAACTTTCAATATTACTTTTTCATAAAAAAGTTAACAGATCTAAAAACTGGCAGTGACTGGCACTTACTTATTGTCTCACTGATAGAAACTTGTGGGTTTCTAACCTAAGATTTTTAGATTATCAATACTGATTTTGAACTGCTGGTCCACGTTTTAATAGCTTCATAGTTAGATCAGTTCGAATAGGTCTAAATTACGTACAGTAGCTCTTAAAATTTCAAATATATATATATAAAAAAACTGACCTTTACAATTTCAGTCTGAATGTTAAAATAATCCCTTGATTACCTGAAAGAAAGAAACACTTATTTAAACAAGAAAAAAATAAGACATTTGGACAATCTTTATCTGCTCTGTTAATGTAGAAGCAGAACCTGTGGTTACGGATGTGTCTGACAGTTCCTACTGGATTGTTTCATGGGAGTTGGGATCAATCAAGTTATTTCTACAGGAGACATTCCTGGTAGATAACAGGTAGAAGTGTGATTTGAATATTGTTTTGAACAAATAAAATGCTTTTATTATTGAATTTGTTCTACTGATGCTTTAATCCCAACTGACTTTTTTACTGTGTTTTTGTAATCCAACTCTTTGGGCATCAGCTGATGCAGCGAGTTTGCTGGTGTGCTCTGGGTAAAGTTCTCTGGGGGGGCAGCAGCTGTATCCCGGCCTGGGATTTGAACCCGGGACCCTGCAGAGGGGAATCCAGAGCCCTTACCGCTACTCCACACAGCCACCAGTTTCACTCTTCCCACATTTGTCCATATTTCTCTAAAGCAGTTATCTCTGCTGTATTGCTAGAATTAACATGAACAGAACAGTTAGGTGGTTAAAAGGTGTTTACTTGATTGATCCCCATAAGTCCCTTTTGGGCATGAAAATGAATACTACTATACTGTAATTAGTATAGCAAAGGTGAGAGTCTGCAATTACTGAACAAATCTCTGTGAAATTCCCTTTTCTGAAACTTGACAAAGCACAGAATTTGATACAACAATTTTGTAGGAACAGTCGATCTTCTAACCCTACATGAACTTACTTTTGTGCTTGCATGCGTCTTTCCCAATATAAGATATTACTTGAACTAGCATCTGGTGGACTTTCTTATGGATTTGTAAGATTCTGTCAAAGTTATGCGTGTTCCAGACCTGGCTTTTTCACATGTGTTCAATTTTGTTTTCTAGATGTGTTGTAATGTATATTTGAAAACTCTGGCAGCAGCCTTACAGCAATTATCAGAATTGCATAATACCTGATCAAATGGAGTTTCGCTTTGTATCGAATGACAGTGAGTGGCGAAAGGAATTTGAGGCAGTGTTCATGGCAGGTTAATGACTTCTTTGTGTAATGTTTGCCATATGGAGTACTTGCTTTCCTAAAGAAACTAAATTGCAAATGTGTAGAGAATTCAATTGACCAGAACTCTATGAACTAAACGACATGCTTTACAGTCTCCAATACGTCCCCATGTATTTTCAAAAAAATGCCCTCGATTCTCAATTAAAAGATCGTTCCTAACATGCTTCAGAAACCTTCACAAAGACAATGACTTCCTTTTTATTCCTAGTTCTTGTTACAGCAATATAATCAATAGGTGTTGTGCATTCATCGTGTTTTGCTTAAATGGTAATAACTAAAGTGACAATCTCTAGCAAACCATTTCTTGAGCAATCCTAAATTATCATTCCCACAGTGTGTAAATACATACTGTTGATCAGGGTATAATTAACCACAGTAACCCCTACAGTGTAGGTGCCATATTTTTGTTTCACAATGCACATTCTAAAGATTAGTGTACTACAACATATGCAAGGGGAGGACAGCAAGCATTCCCTTCCCTGCGATTCTTTATCTGAGGAAATGTTGGTCTGCCGTGCTGATTTAATAATTGCATTGTAATGCTTTAAAGCATTTCCTCGAGTGCAATGAACTGTTTTTTAAAAACCTTAAATACATCAAAAGGGTTACCACGTTGATTTGATTTTTCGATAGCTGTAAAAATGGAACTCGAAATGGGCTTACACAGAAATAGGATGCTATCTCTATAATGGAAAGTACATGGTCTGACAGTTTCAAATGCAAAGTTAACTGTACATATTCTAAAGAGATAAGGTCTTTAAAAAAAAAAATGACAGGCCCCTGTGCTAAGTATTAATGGCAAACGAATTTCTCCAGGAAGATGTTTGGCAAGGTAAAAGCTTGTGCTTTTTAAGAAAAATGCATCCTCTGTAAAATATGAATCATTGGCGACAGAGGTATGCTTTTTTGTGACACCTAATGACACTGGAAGGTCAGTGGCACTTGTATCTGTTAAATGGATTGGATTAAGTGGAAGCAGCCTCTTCATCTGCCACTTCCTTTTATAATGTAACTTTTTGTACTTCAAGGCAATAAAGCAAAAGAGAGGGAGTAAGCAGTGTGTATTAGGACTTTATATACGTTGCAGTTTTGAAAATTACTGTCCCCAAGGCTGAATTTTCCTCAAGCCAGGGTCATTTAAACATTCTTCGGTTTATTTGGCTTGTGTAAAGCTTTGCCCCGTCCTTATTTTTAAGCAATTTCCTGTGTAGCTAAGGTGACAGATAACCATCTAGCACCTATTAAGCTCTTTGTATGATGCTGTTAAGAAAATATTGAGGTGCTATTAACGAACATTGTCACAGCTGTGTTTATTCTGGCCTTGACTGTGCGCTGTCTTTTCACAACTAGCCCCAAACCTCAGAAGAGACTTTGCAAGATGGTTTAAAACGTGCAACAGGACTCTGGGATTAGAATTAAGAATCATCTGGAAGGTGTTTTTCAATGTATGTAACCAAGTTGGGGAAACCTGGACACCAAGGAAATTGATTACACTGAACTTTCCACTGTGTTAATGAAATGGTTAAGACTGTTCTTTTGCAAGCACTGTGTAAAACACACATGTATTGTTGAAGGGTGGGGGGTTAAGCCAATTACGAGTGCTTCACAAGAGGAGGGGGGAGCGACCTTTGTGTATAATTAGTTCTCTTATTTAAAGCAAAGATTTTGAATAGAATAACTAATTAGCTGTCATAAATGGCAAATTAAAGATTTTGGTGAGATCCCTAAGGGAATTAAACAAACTCTATTCCCTTCCCCTACACACACGCACTCTTGGGCTCTCTCTCCTCATTAAGCATGTTTTTAGTTTTGTACAATCCTGACAGGCAAGCACTGTTGGCGTACCTGCAGAGAGAACCTCTAACAAGCCATGAAATGCAGGTAGAATAGACTGCCTTTAGCTACTGTGGCTTCAATTTGAAGCTTTTTAGCTTCATTTACACTGAACATTGGTATTTATAGCAAGTTTTCTGATCCTAATACGCTTGCTTCAAGGAGCCTTTTTTGGAGACAGAAGAGGTAGGGGAGCCTTAGGGCAAGTAGAACACTAATTGATGGCTCACATCAGCAGTGCTGGACCAATTAGCCTCCCTTTTTCAGTTATGATAAAGAAATCTGATGCCTGAATGCCATCAGAGCTCTTTTTCATTTTAAACTTAAGCTATAAATTTAACTAACAAGCTCTTCCCTTGTTTTTTCCCTTCTTTAAAGGGAAAATACTAATTATACTGCACACATTCATAGCACTACTGATGTGTAGATGGTCAAAAGCTAGAAATCTGGATCCAATAAGGTCTTTCTTTAACAGGGGAAAAAGGAATTTATGCTTTGATACTTATGAAGAGCTAAGTATTGAGCAAAAACTGCTTGGAGGTTTTTGGAGGAAAAATTGCATCTCAAATCCTATACTGCCTGCCTGCATACTGGGAGATGTGTGTTAACCATAAAGCATGATTACTTTCAAACCAGCTGTACATTGCAAATGAGAAAATCCCCTAACCCAAACCAAGCCTTTAATTTTCATTTTTTAACCTTACATGAAACTAGTACTTTGGTTGCGTGTTCATGTCATTGTGCTACAGTCTTGCAATCTGTCATATTAAAATAGCAATCGGATTAAATATAGACTCAGCAGACATAAAATACAGATTTTATGATTTTACCATGGGTGTTTTATGTTGCTTTACAAAAACGTTTCAGACTGTACTTATGGATCATGAGGTTCTTTCCTACTGTATATTTGTTGCACTATTACTGCCTTGTAACGATCTCCTGAGATCTCAGAAGCAATGTGGAACCTGCCGACGGCTCAGGTGGGAGATCTCCAGGGAAATCCTGGTAGCTGCTATAAGTGGTACCAACGTACCAGTAGGTGGTACTCTTCTTTCTGGAGCGAAGTTGCCACAGAAATGCCCATGTATGGTATCTGGTTACACTGTGTTGTAGTTGGTACTACTGTCCTTTGTTTGACATATTAAACCAAGATCATGACTACTTGCTCATTAAATATCCTATGACACCTTATAAAACTAGGACTAACTCGGTATCCTGGCCAAAATGTCTCTTTGGACTTGCACAATATGCCCTTCCTAAAATTCCCCCTCACTCCAAGTGTTGAAGCAGTTTCTCGCCTCTCTATCTTGTCGACTGCGTAGCGAGACTGCTGGCATATGACGGTGGCTGTATTGAGTGGTGGACTCCTGCACATGAAACATTTTGAGATCCTCTGGGAGAAAATGCGCTAACCCAAAGCAAGGAATCTTATTATGGTTTTAGAAAAGTTAAGTGAGCCTTTGTAGGCTTATGGTTGTGCTGCACCATAGACTGTATACAAATGTTTTTTTGATTCTAGCTTTGAAGAGCGTAAAGACATTGCAGGATTGGGCTTCCAAAGATGCTTCATTGCCGAAGCCTCAGACAACAGTTTTTTAGAGCCTGTGTTTCCAAACCAGGGAACAGAACACCAGCAATAGTTTGTTCTATTAGATGGATCAATACCTCAGTGTGTGAGAAAGTGTCTTAAGAGCTGTTGTCCTGTGCTCTCATCTGTAGCAGACCTGTTATTGCTGCAGGAGAGTGGTGTGCGTAAGTGTTAGCAACAGTGGCCTGAGGGTGGCTTTTAGTCGAAACACAAATGTCAACCACAGATAGACTATTAGTGTTTAGTGCAGTTATTAAATGCACTTTATTTGTCCTTTAGGAGGCTAAAAGGCACACTTAAAGTGGGGCCTGCGTGACAGCAGGGCAATTTGCAGGTTTTGTTACTCCACTTGACTGTTGCAGTCACACAAGTAGAGTTAAGTGTAAAGAGAGGAAGCCCCATAATGCACAAAAGGCCATACATGTTCCGAAGCCACTTAGAGAGAACATCTCTGACTGGTGTCCGAGGACCGCGTCTCCGCCATCCTCATCACTGTTCTTAAAACTTCTAGAAAACTAAAGAAGAGGATTCTAATATGTTAATTTAGTTGAACGACTCTTCGTTATTGCAATGATCAACACTCTGTGGCAGATGTTTCATATTGAATTGTGCGGATGTTTATATTGGCATGCATAAGAAACTGCAGGCTTTTCTGAAAAATATTTTTTTAATGAGAATTGTGGGTAACTTGAGCCTCATTCCGTGATAAACCCAATGCCACCAGTGTTGATTTTTTTTTTCAGAGAGAAAATATACTGTATTACAGTATAGAGTACATCAAATACAGATAGCATATAGTTCTACTTGATTTTAGATACCCCTTTACCCGCTTATTTTAATGGATCTCTTAATGGCCTCCCCTTGTATGTCTCTTCTTAAATTTCAATATTAGTGGCTAGAAAACAGGTTTCACAATCTTACTTTAAAAGAAAAAGCACAAAATGGATGCAATTAATTTTTTTCAGTTGACTACATATGTTAAATCAATGGCTTTTGCCATCCAGTCTACATTTAGCAGATTTCTTACTTTCTTATTTCTTACTTCTCAGTAACTCTTTTGTATTTTTTAAAACCATGAACATACAACACCAGCTGACCAAAAAACAAGAAAGAAATAGGATTTGTCCAGCTACCAGATTGAAGTAAATGCATAAAATAATATACTGTACTCTCTGCAAGCAACACTGTGAGTTCCAACAGCACAAACCTTATCAAAATAGAGTACATGAAAACTGGCTTGTTTATTTGGGCAGTAAATCATGTAAGACCGTTTTGTGCCTTATCGTTACAGGTGTACCCATGCTCTCTGTACAGCCCAAAGGGAAACAGAAAGGGTGTGCAGGCTGCAACAGGAAGATTAAAGACCGGTACTTGCTCAAGGCTCTGGACAAATACTGGCACGAGGACTGTCTAAAATGTGCCTGCTGTGACTGCCGTTTGGGTGAGGTGGGCTCCACCCTGTACACAAAAGCAAACCTTATCCTCTGCCGCAGGGATTACTTGAGGTAAGAACTGTAGGAGGACACTGACTGATACGTCACCATAACATTAAACTGGGGTGGGGGCTCACTGCGAACGAAACTCTTCAGCAGTGAACTAAGTCAACCCCGCAGAATTTCACTCTAAACCCGACACTGCGGGACTTATTTGTAAAATAATGTATTTAAAATGAAATAAATAGTGTCAGCCTGATTAACTTTCTGAGAACAGACTGGCAGTATTCGATTTCCAGACAGCAGAAACTCAGAAGTATTATTGTTTACCTATTTTGTTTACCGAACTGTTCCAAGATTTTATTTTTTTAGCCGTTTTCTTCCAATCATCTTTTTTTTTCCTCAAGTTGGAACTGACATCCCAATCATGTGCTTGCTTTCCAATGCGTTGGGTGTTAATATGCAATATACAGTTTACAGGCCATAGTGAACTTAGTGAGGGGGAAACTGCCAGAAGTGAAACAGTGTAGCATAGTCTTATGCTCGCTGTTTGCACTCAAGGCAGCTTGGTGTCAACCTCAAAGACTCCAGCTTTTTTCTGCCATCTGCTCGCTAAATTAAACATGATTATTTCCCAGGCGTTAAGTCTTGCTCCCTTGGGCTTCCTACTGAGATCCTACTATTTATCTTCTAGACTGGTCCCTTGGGCCCCATGGGCCGACACCACTGTCTTCAACCTCCCCACTTGTCCATTTAGTTTTACAGCTGTGGATACGAGAATGACCACTCGGCAGCACAGATACTACTTAGTAACTATCTGGGATGGCGAGGTGTGAGGAAGAGGCATTAACATCCATCACATTTCTCTGAAAAGTTAATGCTGTTAAGATGCAGTCTAAAGAGGTTCACCAAGACTCGGACTGCCCTTGAAAGGTGCAGATGGCAAGGATGAGATAATAAAAAATATATGTAATGACTGGAGGAGACGGTTACTGCATTTGGCACAATTAAATATGATGCTCTAAAAGCGTGTTAATTTTTTAAAAAGTGAGCCCCCGTTTCTACTCCCAGCCTTTTTAAAAAGGCTATGATCACATCTTAGATATGCCTCACATAATTAAAACGTGAAGCTGCTGGGAGGGTTGAACGCGCATGCCCTGAGGCTAGCCTAGTGTCGGGCTCTAAAAAGAAGAGTGAAGGCGTCAGCTTCGGGTTATGGTAAAAAAAAAAATGAAACTGCAGGAAGTGGAGATGAACAGTAAGAATACTGGTTCTGAAATGGATAGCTCTCAAGTTTCTTATGGCGAGGCTGGAAAACTAGTCCTTGCCATTAAGCAGTTTAATTTCTGACATACACAGCTAAATATACTTCTGATTCCAACATTACACTAGAATGACAAAGATAATTCAGTCATGTTTTTTAATATTTAAATTTGGAATCACCAACTTTTTTTTTTAAATCACATATTCAGAATCTCCAATAGTTCTTCAAATTGGGATTTACTATAAGTATACTGTCACAACCTTCTGACATCACGAAGTCTGAACAGCACAACAAGCATCTACTGGAGGAATGATGTAGCTCTCAAGGAACATCACCCAGGGATTTGCAAAGTCCAGCTAATCACATATTTCAAATGTAAACTGGCAATTCATTGACTTAAAGGATCAAGATATGTTCCAAAAAAGTGCCACTATGTGTTAGACCTCTCCTGACACTTAACTACAGCACAGTGGGCTTGTAAATGAGCATTTACCTTGCCCATACTTCCAAGCAATTTGAAAGCAATTAAATTAAATATACTGCTAAACAGGTGGATATACCCCAGGCGATTTCCTTGCTACAATATAGCACCATAATTTACAATAAGTTTTTGGGCATTTTGTGAAAAATGGTAGTGTCTTACATTTCAATTTGTTGCAGAATGAGCTTATTATTCAAGTAATGTGTGTTAGAAGTAAAGGAAAATGTATTCTTACAGTCTACTTAATTCTGTGATACTGGGGAAATGCATCTGCTCACCTCAGGAACAAGTTGAAGCCTTGTGTAGCATTACACTTCTTTATATTTTGGCAGTTCATTAAATTCAGGCGAGTGGATCAAAAGCATTTTATTCCTCTTTTTGGAAAACTGCCATGTGCACATTAATTATGAGAGGCTGTACAGAGCACCTCCTTGTGTGTTTGTCCTTCAGAAACATGGGTACATAATGAACATTTGCTGCAGACTGGAAATGTTGCCTAAACATCACGTTGAAGTTTCTGAATCCACTTGACATTCAATTCACTTAATAAAAAGCTGAGGTTATTAGTATTTTTGCCACTCTGTTTCATTACTGAGGAGAACAATAGATTAATTAGCTGTTTCATATTTCTGGGCTGCGAATTCTCTGACCTAGTGATACAAGGTTGAGTAACCTGTCATGCTTTTGATTGCCAGGACTGAGGGCCTGAAATGGTTTTATCTTGTAGCTATTAAATATATTAAAAGAAATAGATTAGTCATCCACTTATCAAAGCTAAGAATTTTTAATTAAAATTATTTTTTTTAACTCCACTGCAAATACCCTGATTTCTGAGTCAAATCAGAACTGTTCTATTGGCAATAATGCAGGCTTTTTACTTGTGATCTTTGTGGTATTGTCAGATGTCAACAAGAGCATTTTATTGTTGCCTCTTAGAATGTAGAAACAAAATAAGTGCCAGATGGGTTTACTGCATTTAAATTTAGTATGATTTCAAGTCAGCAAAAACTCTAGAAAATCTTTTATGGCTCTCTCAAAAGCATTTGTTTTAGAATGTACTGGGACCGTTATATCTTCAAAAACAGACATCTTAATGCTTAAAAGAGGTCAAAACTTTGCTTTCCATTAATCACAGTCCTGTACATTTAATTTGACAGACCTGCATACATAGAAAAGGAAATAATCCTCAAAGGTATGGAAATGCAGGTCTTCAACACGAAACACTGGAGCAAGTTCACAAAGAAACGTGAACAAAGACAAGCAGGTGATGGAAGCATTAGAGGACTTTCTGAAGTTGCCTGGGCTGTTTGTTCAAACAGTTTAGTGAACATCTGTCTCGGCTAATCCACATTTTTCTTTTTATAGATTTAGACAGAAGAAGAAGGAGGGGGGGTTTAAAATGCAGATAGCTTTGGGTTTGGACCCCTACTTTGTTTAAATTAAACTCAACTCAAAAGGCCTACTACATGTCTAAATGTTTTCCTCTGACCAAATGAGAGTGGTTTGTCATTTTAGGAGCTATCTTACAGCTCCAAAAAAACAACCACATCTTTAACCAACATGAAAAATCTGACTATGAACTGTGGTTCTGTTTCTTAATTAAAAGTATGGTATTGCAGTGGAGAATTCCAAAACACAATTGTTTGCTTGGAGTGGATATTCCCATTATGTTTTTAAGGATTGTCACTCATGTTTTTTTTAAATTGCAAGAAATTTCAGGGAATTTCCTTTTTTCTTATGATCAGTTCAAAAACCGAGGAAATAAATTACTGGGAAAACACTCACTTAAAATATTTATATACTAAAAGTCACTGCTTCTTCTAACTCATTTGTTTTACATTAGTAGAAAAGATAACTCACCTAACAGCTCTTAAATGATGAGCTACAAAGCTGCAGAATTTAAGGTTTCATTAGAAATACTAGTCTCAATTTTTACCTAAAGGTAATGCAAGTGAATTGACTGCTTTGAGATTGATGAGAATCCCTTCACATAACTAAGAAGGGCTCCTTAAAGGATCTTTGCTACTTATTACTTCTGAACTCTTTCATAAGCTACGAACATAAGAGCAATTTTTCCAAGTGCATATTTTAAAAATTGGACAAACAATATAAGAATGTCTAAAAATAACATGCACTTTAAAATAAATGTAAATGTGCCTTTTTTTGTGAAACACCTTTATAATGAGTTACAAAGTGTTTTTTAACACTTGAATTTTAAGGACATGAGTTATAAATAAGAGGATGCCATTCATCCAATTCGGGGGGAAATGGCAGGGTATTAACTTTGACAGTGAGGATGGGCATCTTTTCCATACTTCCACATCTTTGTGTAAAGTGCCTCTCTTACATTCTATTTGGTTTTTAGTTCGGATTTTATTGCTGATCTTGCACTTGGGGGCTCTTCACTTCAAATTAAAAGTTTTGATTCCTCTCTAGGGTTAAGGCTTTAATATTCAATTTATGGTAAATGTTAAGCAATGTTTAGACAGAGAAGCTTTTTTAAATAGCTTTAAATCTTTCTGATCATGAATGGGGAAAACAATATCACAACATTTACAAACATCTTTGGTTGCGCTTGGTCTTACCAATTGATTACTTCAAATTACAGCTTAGTACTGCATTCACATGTTCCTTTGTCTGCCAAAACCCCTGCAAGCTTTGCATTTCATAATAAACCATAGATCTTGTGTCTAGCAAAAGACAACTGTTTGCTTTCAGACAAGCTCATATAACACAGAAGACTATGAAGTACAGCATAAGTGGGTAACTCTAGTTTTATCTTTTATGGCTGCTGAATCCATGCAAGTTCATATTCTAAAATGATCTGAACATTGAAAGCAGGAGAAAACTTCTCAAAAGGCTGACTTAAAAATAATACAGCATCAACACAAAGAAATTAGAAATACTGAATACATACATTTAAAGACCTCAGATCATTTTTTGGCTTATGCAAAAAAGTCCTTCATCTGTAACTAAAAATGATCCCATTTACTATGCTATGGCCATATATAAAAAAGTAAATGACTGCAACCTGTAAAACAGCATTTTTGACAGGTATTTTTAACTACAGTAAAATACAGGAAGAGGTGAAGGACATGAGCTGTAATAATCATAGATAACCACAGCAAGGATATGGTATATGCATTACAGATTCTTTGGGAAAAAAAATCCTCCATGGAAGAATTTAACTGAAAAGCTCCACAAGAAAATTATTATTCTAAACATAATACAAGCAGATACTAAAAACCTAAGTTAAATTTCTTAAACTATAAGGGTCCTAGAGATCGGTACCATCAACCAAAACATTTTCCCCAAAGAATGAAGCATATCATTTGAATGGCCAATTATAAACAGGAATTTTAATGACAAGCCTTTCTGAGTTTCATATTTATACAATCCCCAATGTTTGTATTCACTGTTCAACATCAAGGGAAGTTGTTTTGTAATGATCCTGATGTGAGTAAATATGACTATTTAAGTAGATGGGAAAACAAAGTTAGATTGAAGTGCAGTTAATATTTGCCAAGATATTAATATCTGCTGCTGTTGTTTGGTGATGCTTTTTTGAAGACTTGAGTCAGTGCTGAAAGTGCTGCTGAGACCTGCAAAAACTGAACATAACAGACCATTTAAAAACATACACATTCTGCAGCTGAGTTAAAGCCATCAGGTTACATGTGTCAGTCCTATATGATGTGTACTGTAACAAAGAGTCTGTTGGAAGATGGTTGAATTGATCAAATGTATCTGCTTGTGAATTAAGAATAGTCAACTGTGATTCTTAGGCTGTGACCATAACTTACTGTATGCACTGAGTGGATGATCTGTTGTTTTGTGAGGAAGGACTTGTGTGCATACATGTTTCAATTTATCAACATGTTACAGGTCAATTATACATTGTTTTGTACTTTTCAGTAGATTTTAAACCTGGTAAAAGTCAGTTTGTGTTCTCTAGCCCTTCATACTGCACAATCACATATTACCGTGTTCCTGTTATAGAACTACTAATTGTTTTTACAACAACCTCTAAAAGCAACACAAAAGTCATACTGTTAGATGGGTGACACTCCAATAATGTCGGTGTAAGTAAAACTTTATCCTAATTGCAGAGTTTCCAGAAATTTGGTTTTGTCTCTTAACTTTAGATACTGTAACTTTCATTTTAACAATACTCAAACATACAGTATATGGTTTACAAAAATGTTCACCTTTGTTGAAATGACAATCAGCTATCACTTTTGCCTCTCTTTTTAATCTGGATGATTTCTTTATAATCCTTAGAACAACGTGCATGCTAGATCTATGATAAAAGTTCTTCAAATTAAACATAAGGTCAGTCCCTTGGTAAATTCTGAGGAAAATGGTTAATTTCCCCCTGCTTGGAAGGTATTTACAAACGTTGGTTTCACAAGGCTGAAACCTTGATGGATTGGCTTCTACCTAAAATGCTAGACAGTTTACCTAAACAGAAACTGAAGTGACAGGGTCCATTCTGCACACATGCTGGAGCTGACAGACTTTTGTTACCTCTCCAAAGTTATCAGTCTTCAGTGTTTTTACCATCTTGGAAAAAGTGTATTCTTAGTACATGAATCTTTTGAACTTTAGACTACCTTCTAGAATGTAGCCCCCTGTGTAAAATCCAGCTGGATTGTGCACAAGCTAAGTCTCATTAGTTATATTGGTTTAAAGAAAAAAAAAACTTTAAACAATTCAATTGGTTGCCTCAGACCCACTTTCTTTTCTTTTGCAATGTGGAAGGAACAACTCTTTGAAGAAGGGGATTAGAGCCATGTGATAACTTTAATTAGATCATTAGCAAAGAATTAACATCTAGGTTTGTACCCTCATTAACAAAAAAAAAACATCATGTGTGTACCAAGATAGATTTGTGTACTGCATTATTTTTTTTAATTACGGGAACTCTCAGAATGTTATTAACACTCAGCTTGGTACCTGACTATTTTGGATCTTTGTTTTTCAGGCTCTTTGGTACTACAGGGAACTGCGCAGCCTGTAGTAAATTGATCCCAGCCTTTGAAATGGTGATGAGAGCGAGAGATAATGTTTACCATTTGGACTGTTTTGCCTGTCAGCTTTGTAACCAGAGGTAAGGTGAAACACATCGTGGCTGTGGAAGATGACCTTTTGAAATCTATAATGCTATCCTGAAATGGCAACCAACTCAAACATTAGTCTAGTTATATTAAAAGAGAAAAAGGCTTTTAAATGTTTTTCAGTTATTGTCCAGTAGTCAACTCTGACATTTCAGCCAGTGTCATCTTTTATTAGGTGTTCTGATTTCATTATTATATTGTTTAAAACGGTACACTTTCAATCTATTTTGGTCTAGTCCTGGGATTAAAAGCTTGGAAAACCTTTAAAAAAATAAATTTTGTTCTGACTGTACAGAAGAATTAACATAGCTGGCAAGCGATTGATAATGATTGGGATCAAACTTTGAAAGTTTAAAAAACAGACTGCAAACAGTGGCAAAAAATGAGTGAAGAAAGTTGGTGAATGCAGATGGTAATGGAATTATACAAGTTGAAATAACCTGAAGTTCTCAGCCAATGGAGAAAGCTCATGAAACCTTCACCACTAGGACTCGGCATTCACAATTTTATCCAGCTTCTCCTGAAATCTACAGGATTTTGGATTTTTTTTTTTAGTATTTTTTACTGTGATGCCAATGTGAGCCACCAGCACTAAAGCTGCCCCTAAAATACATAATTCTAAAGGATCCAGTTTACAGTAATGCCGAACAAAATATTTGTATAACACACCAAGAGGTAAATGCCTAACAAAGGTACACTGGGTTATACGAGGCACATACAGTATGTGTGGGCTCATGCTAGCACTTATAAATTAATACTAAGCAAACTGAACTGGCTTAAGGATTTACATACAATCTTGCATGTTACAAACCTAATACGTTACTAAAGTTTGAAACCCATTTCTGTTAAGTCAGCTCGGGGTCCAACATTTCAGTGTTCACCTGAAAGCAAAGGAATCCATCTGGAAAAAATGTTTAGAGCCCTCTTTTTAACACCTTTTTCCCAGTGACATTCCTACTGCACCAAATACACAACAGAAGCTTTGCCTTCCTATTCCCCTGTCGCAGTCTGTAATTGAAATCTGGAATCTCTACATATTGCAAGGGTGAGCTCTGTCCTCAAGCTACAAGCCTGTGATGTTAGCTCACTGTCTGTGGATGGAGAAGGTCAGTTTTTGGCACTGCAATGTGCAGAAAAGTGCAAAGTGTTCTCCACCCAGTGATGCATGTCCAAATTCCATTTTACAGGCATAATGTATATCGTAACACGTGTTGAACAGCCTTTAAAATGTGACTGCATGCACTGCTCCTGCTGTTCAGGGATTACAGTGGCAAAATTCACAAAACAAACCACATCAATCTAGTATTTAGTTCAACTGCTTAATGAGCAGCTACTGTATATACCAGTGTATATACTGAGAGGCATTATAAACACCAGTACTCATTTGTTATATTCTTAATGCTTCTCAGTATATAATCATTTATACAACTAACTTCTTTTCAATAAATAGGAGGGCTGGGAATGTAAATGGTTTTCCTATTTTCAAAAAAGCTTTATTTGTGCAATGTAACAAAGCAATTGGAACTTTTTCTCCCCCTCAATTTGGTTGGACGAGAAAGGAGAAAAAAGATGCATTTAAAATTTTGGCACCAAAATGTTGTGTGGAGCACTGGCCCTGTGGCCTGTTTCCTAGGAAACCAATGTGATGAGTGTGCCAGGACTGGGAGTGAGAGCATGGTTTCGCTTGATGCCAGGCCTCATGTTTACGTGCCTTGAAATAGTATAACGTCTGCAACAATGAATTTTATTTAAAAAGCACCTTCATGGTCAAATTAAAAGGGGCTTCGTACAATGGACCATTAGGAAACAAAATACAGTCCAACCAAGAGAATGTAATAATTCCACAGAAAACACCAACTACTACAACGTATGAGAAATCAGCTGCAAGTGGACAGAAAGGAAAGGTGTTAACAACACAGTGAGATCTTTATGAAGGAAAATAAAGGTCCCTTCTTCAGGTGGGGTGGCAAGCCGGTCTTCCGCCTGGCTGTGTCTTTTAAAAGCATGTGCTCTTTTTATTTCAGGTTTTGCGTGGGGGATAAATTTTTCCTAAAGAACAACATGATTCTCTGTCAGGTGGACTATGAGGAAGGCCAGCTCAATGGAAGCTTTGAAACCCAGGTTCAATAGCTGCTTGGGTGCTGAACCCACACTGGATGGATGTTCTAAGGCACTGCAAGTGAAGAGCGTCTGTCTGCTTGCCTGCAATACTTTTTAATCCTTATTGGTCCCGAAGGACTGTATTGTAAATGTCATACTTTTTTTGCCCTCTTCCCCACCCCCATACTGAGCAGTTACAAGTTAGATGTACAGTTGTGCCTGCTTAGCTGAGCACTGTATTGCCTGTATGTTTGTGAGGTCTGTTTTACCTTTTGGGTATGGCTCCTGGAAGGGTCTGTACAGTCTGTTTTTTCTGTATATATAAACTGGAACATTTATTTTATGAAAAATGTAATGCAATTTTATTACTAGTGTGAATTAAAGATTCTTAAATGTTCACAGTGATGTTGGTTTACTTTGAAAAAAGATACTCATGAGTGTGGACCAGACAAAGACTGTAATGTTGGCAGCATTTCAATTCTGAAAGCTTGATTTTTTTTCCCCCCCACAAATAAGAGTATTTTTGCAATATTTAACTGGGTTTTATATTTAATATGTGTTTAAGTATTGACCTAGAAATTCTACAAATTCAAAATGGCTCATGATTTGGCTGATAGGGCAGTGCATAAAACTATGATCCATTTCCAATTAAACTGCAACTTGTAATATGACTGACAAGTGTTGACCACAGTTGTACATGGAACCAAAAACAAAAAAACAAGATGCATTCATCAGGGAGATCCTCAGGTTCTCAGGGTTCAAATAAACATCACTCTATGCAAGCTTGTTACTCAGAAAAATATACCGATTTATAGATGTCTATTAATTAAATGTTTTTAGCAACACAAGTGTGAGTGACCATGATACATTTGAGTGACTGTTGCATGAGTACTAAATCACCTCCTAAATGAGAGATTATTGAGCAAAGATGAGATATAAGATGATGGATGTCAAATCTGCTAAAAAAATCAGGAAGGAAAACATCAGAAGAAGTCAATATACAGGTACCCTGTCTTTCATGAAAGGCATCTTAGTGCCTTTGTTATGTTGGAGGCTGGAGCCAGTCACCTCAGCTGGACCCTCCAGCCAGGCAGTAAAGTCCTCTTCAGCAACAATTCAAGGTTTTGCATTGAGCCCCTAATGGATGTCTGTGAGTGTGGTGAAAACAGGCAGGAAGATATGCTAATTGCTATGTACAACACACCAATCAGACGGGGAGGTCCAAACGTGATGGTCTGGTATGGACAATCTACTGTAGTCACAACAAACCTACACTTGTAGTGATTGATGGCCACCTTGCTGCAGGGCCCTATACTGCTCAAGTTCTGGGACCTGACACAACAACTTTCCAACAGAACAATGCACGTCTTGCAGCTTCTGACGTAACAATCACTTTCTCTAGGGATGGAAATGTGACAGTCGAGCCATGGGTGCCCCAAACTCCAGATCTGTGGGATGAGCTGGGAAGACGTGTGATCTAGGGTTCAGAAAGCAATCGGCAGACGTGTCTGTGGCCCTGTAATAGGAGCGCAAAAGAATCCCATAAGAGCTACACCAATGGAATTCTGGTTCTTCTCATTTTTCTTATAATACAACTGTGAATTTGTTGTAGATCTATTTCATTTGATTTTAAGCGTATACTTAAATAGGAATATACTTTAAATATATACATGTATTACTACCCTGATGAAAAGATTACCAATAATTACCAAAGATTTACATATGAGATAATGTTTTTTGCTTAACAATTTCTAAAAATAAACCCTATAGTATAGATATTAACCCTACCTTTCCTATCTTTATATATATTTCTATGTGCACCCCCAGACTCTTAAAATTGTGACAACAAATTTAAGAAGTTTAGAAATTTCTTGGCATCACAATTTGTTTAGTGCATGGGGACCTCTGTAGTAAAGCAGTTCAGATTTTGAAGAATACCACGGTTTTGTTTAAAGAGCAGAAACTAAATTATGACAGCAAATAAAATTAAAAAAATAACACATTTCAGAATCAAACACAGTGGATAAAAAATTCTAAATGTGTTAAAAGAAATTTACACATAATATATATTATGGAAATAACAATTTTCTTCCCAAAATCTGTGTGCATCCTTGTAAGGAGCAGTACTCAAATTTGGAGAAAAATAAAAGAATGTCCTATCCCCAGCTTCAACATAAAAAAACTAGGACTGAGGTCAAGTGTTTGACACAAGTCCAGTTTTGGTGTGTGTGAGCAATACAGCTTAGGTTGCTTTGGCTGCTTTTCTTTTGTGATTTTATTCTGTATTAAAAGTATGGCAGTTGTTGCTGTCAAAAACACAAGGCATACTTTGGGATTCATTAGTTGTAGGTCTTTGACCCAAGAATTAAGGTTACCATATGGATTTCTCTTCCGCAGCTCAGTGACCACAGCCTCCCAGAATAACGATCCTCTTGTAGGAGCTCATTGCACAGCAGTGATGTAACTTGTTTGAAAGGCTTGCAAAACTACTCGGCAGCGTGTGGAAACTGATCTTTCTGTTTCACTAAAATTCTGCAATGTGTAAGGATGTAGCTTGCTATATAGTTCCTTCAAATAAAAAAAAAAACAACATTTTACCGGCTACTAAAATCCCAAAGGAAAAGCTGCAAGTAATTTTTGCTTAAATGGAAATAGTGTGTGTAGCTTACAGCATTTTTTTAGAATGGTCAAATAGTACAAGAATCTCAAACTGAAAGGAAATTAAGAGATGAATGCCAACTAAATTTAAAAGTTAAGCAATAATTCTTAACTTTTACTATTACCTATAACTTACTTTTGCCTTGAAATAGTAATTTAGTAACTAAATTAGCGATCTCAATACTGCAGATAAACAGACTATTCATGTTATTATGTAATTATTAAGAAACAAACTCAAAGGAAAGGAGTACTTTAAAGACTGTATAAAAGGCTCTAGACTTAAAGATTCTTTGGCTGAGCTGAAGAATGATATTAGAATTGAGACAGAAGAAAATTGCATCTTGTATTACTACAACGGTAAAGATCTATAAAAGAGAATAAACAGTTAAAAGTCAATAAGGGATTAAAGATGGAATGTGCTAACTATAGAGTATAGTCACCATGCTAGAAGAATACTGCAAATAAGTTTTTACAACAGAAGAAATCAAAAGAGATGTCCCATCTTATAGAACAAGCTCAATTGGTCTTTGTTAATTTTAATTTATACTCGGTTTACGCAGCAGATAGGGTGAGTAAAAACCAAGTATTCACCAGGTTCTAATGGTATGTTCCCAGTCCTACTAAAGGGAATGAGAGATGTTATTCATGGACTCCTGACTAGAATATTTCTGCTCTCCTTTATAATGGGAGCAGTACCTACAGATTACCTGGAGAACTGCCAATATGATGAATTTATTAAAGGGGAGACAGAACTAAAACAGAAAACAATAGAAAAATGAGTCTTCTGTTACTGGTAAAGGTTTGGCAATGATAATGCTAAATTAGAAAATAACTAATAAAATACGGTATTTTATAAAAGTATATAAATTTAGAAAGGGAAGGTATTTAGCTAACTTGCTTGAATTCTTTGAACAAGCAACAAGGTTTGGAAATAGAACTATAGCATACTAGGTAGTTGAGATCCACACTCTGGGCCCTCTTAAGAAACAGACAACATTTTAGTTTCTTATTCATTTATTATTTAAGATGCTAAACCACCAAATGAGTAAAATGGGTTGTTCTTGTTTGCAATGTTTCTTAGGTTCTTGGGCCTTATGTACTGTAGATTTATTAAGTTAGTCTGGTTATGACTACATGAGATGTTCTTGAGACACTTATTTCAGCAGGAAGCAGACCAAAGAAACAATCTACTAACAAATGAATCAAATGTGCATTAATTAAATATTCATTAAAAATTCAGAAACACCGGCAGGTGTGCAAATAAAGGATTAGCAAGACAGCAATTATACCACATAAGAGTACCTTTTAATTGCAGCTACTGGCTTGATTTATACCAAAGAGAATCAGGCTCTGTGCAGGAGTATGACTGAACGCTCATTTTCTAGAAAAAAAAAAACCAGAAAAAAACACATTGTAACATAACACAACAAAAGCATCACAACAGAATGTGCTTTCAGTTGTGACCTTGCAAAAATGAAGGTCGTTATCTCACAACTGGTTTCACACATGAGCATTTGAAAACCACATATACTGTACAAACATCAGGACCTTACAGCAATAAAAAAACAAAACAATCACAGATTAGCATAATTTGTCTTTGGTGAAACATCTAATTGTACTAATAACCTTTATATTGGTACATCAGCCATTGCCAGTGATTACAAATCATGATTAGACTAATCTTTATTGCCAAAAGTAAACATTTTTGGTCCAAAGAGTACTGCTAAGCTTTTATTAAATACTGTCAGTAACAGTATACTCTTCATTCACAATCCTGCATATACAGTATAATACAGTAAGTGTGCATAGAACTACAGAATGAGTCAGAAATCCCACATGCAAATAACTTTTTGTTGTTGTGTATCATCACAGTTTAGAGTTCTGTTAAATAAGACTGTCAGTGGTTGTTTATCAAGGTATTTTGTTAAGACAACCTCCTCCTCTCCCAATATGTTTTTAGGTTGCCTGTAGAAACCTCAGCGATGATGCTACCTATGTTTTATATTCTCCCTCCCAACCCAACAATCTGCTCTCCTGGATTCTTTGCTGAATAATTATCTTTGCCATAGCCACTGCTTCATTATGTGAAGAAATTGCTCATGCTGAATAATTATAATTATTCTGACAGTATAGTTCAGAAGGCCACACAGCCTTTAGAAATGTAATAGGACCAAAATCGTGTTTACTTAATGCAGCAAATACTTTTTCAGGGTCAAAATCTTGTGCTCTGTTTTTCTCTTAGAGAACTACAGTACATGGCTGGATGACTGTAACAAGCAGATCAGAAGGTCACACAAAGACTTGGTGCTAACAAGGAAAAACCCAACCTGTCCAGCCCATTGTGGTTTCTCTGCACTGCATCTGTTTGACATTGTCCCTCTCAATACTGTGTCCTTTAAACCTCACTTGGCTGTGACTGCCAAATGAGGTGCCACTTTCAGTCATGCTTTCGTGATGTACTGTTTTGTTCATTAAGCTAAACTGAGGCAGACCTAATGCACCAAGACAGGCTTTACTTGTACGCAACGCAACATAAACACATTTTAAAACACGGGGGTTCAATTTGGTGATCTGGTTTTGCTATTTTAGTTTTGGATGGGTGTATTGTGTGAATAGGTAGGGGTGTCCAAATCATCTCATACATACACGGTCCAATACAGGATTATGATGTGCCTGAGCAGACAATGGACTTTAGACTTGCTACACCCTTGACACTGGACAAACATGCATGAATTCAGGGTCAAGAAAAGATAGCTGTAATCCTGGCCTTCATGTTTTTGGATTGTTGGAGGAAACTGGACCCTCTGAAGAAAACTCACACGGCCACAAGCAGGCACACAAACCCCACATCGGACTGAAGAGATCCCGGAACCCAGCAACTGTAAGACAGCTAGCCACCAGTCTAACATGCCACCTCCCCAGTCATTCGAAAGCTGAAAAGTAATTCTTCATTAATGTGTTATATAAAGTCTTGAATGCAGGCAGATGGATGTGGATTATAAGTGCAAAGAGTCCAAAAAGAAAAACACAGGCAGGGTTACAAGTAATCAAGAAAAAGGCATTAAGTGTGCACGTAGACAAATGTTGGGTGATATTGTGTTTAGATGAAAAAAGTTTAGATTAATTTCTTTATAAAATGAAAATCATTCGGGAACTGTTTGTATCTTACTTCATCACAACCAAAATAATTAACCCTTAAGGAACTTAAGTAGTGCTTTATGTAAAAACAACAAACGTATCTACCATCAGAAATGTTTATTGTGTCCTTTTACATACATCACATTGCTTTAGGCACTTTGGGATTCCAAGACTGTAGACATAATATGCAAGTTCATACACAAATCTCATAACATGTATAATATAATGTAGCATTAAACAGATCTACTTATACAGTCATCTCATTTTTTAGGTAAGCTACATTGCTTAGAAACTGGTTTAAAACCTAGATGTAAAATTCTGTACGTTACATTCCCCACCCCGATAAACACAGCCTCTCCTATTTTACCTCACTGCAAATCATGTTTGACTTTGAAGCGCTAATTTTGAAGTTTAGCCCATTTTTATTTGCTACTTTGAAATGTATCCCTTAAACTTCTACAGCACCATGAAAGCTACAGGCAATTAGAACGAAGGATAAATGACCAAACTGAGATGTGTTCTGCATTTAATTTTCATGTTACATACTGTAACTACTAGATGCCACATAGAGGTTTGGATTGCACATTTGTGAGTACAGTTTCCTTGTTTATTTGCAAATAATCTAAGTAACATTTTACAGATTTTGGGGATCAAAACTCACACATTTATTCTACAAAAGTAATCTCATGGTCTAATGGTATAATGTATTTAACTACTTCTTTGTGGGGAGAAACTCTGGTCCTGAAGAGCCACAATTTAAGGGTTATTTCTTAAATCATTAATTTTAACACACATGGAACACTTCTATTTTGACCACTGATGCAGTTCATCTTTTCTGTAAGTCATTCAGAAAATTTCTGAAATAAAAATACCTGCACTCTGTCTCTCAAGGACCACAGATTTGATTGAACCAATTAACCTACTAAATTAATCAAAACTCACACACATTCCATATCTTCCCAATGATTTAATGGTGACCTATAAGACCTGCAGAACTGTGGTTCTTCGAGTCAAGATAAGGTCACTGCATATTTAGTCTTTAGACTTGAAAAAGCCTGCATCAGTAAATAAAAGTGCAAAACATAGCTACTGACAGCTCAAATGCTTGCACTTTTAACTACCTGTGTCTTCAGTATTAAATAATGACAGGAAATATATTCAACTGTCCAACCTACAGTAGCTGCTGAACAGATAAGCTTTATTAAGTTCAGTGACAATAAGGTGATAAGTACAAAATTATTTTAATTGAAAACAGTTCCTCATGCTTTATTTTTACTTTTCTAACTAACAGTTAAATGTTTTAGAGATTTGCCAGCCATCTCCATTTAAATCTGAAACACTGATTTACAATCTAATGAATATCACTGGTAAGTCACTGGAAATAAATGTTTCATGTTCACTAGCTAAAGGCCACCATAGGAGAGACAAGAGTGATGGACTAGACTGAATGCAGAGCTGCAGTTTCTGTGCTTGTGCAGCTCTTGCAGTAAAAGTAGGAAACAGAAAACTCTTTGGCAAAGGATGGGCAGAGAAAACTCAGGGAAGGTTAACAATTGGTTAAACAAATCGACATGCTAGATCTGAATTGGTCAATCCCATTCAGTGAGCTTTCAATTAGCGATTGTATCATATATTTTATCGATTTCTAGACGTGAAAAGACAAAATGGAAAGATTTGTTAATGGAGAAGAAGCAAGCTGGGTTTTAAACTGTCGTATCAACTGTAAATGGAGATGAAAACCGATATAGCTGTTAATCCAATCCTTAAAGGCTGCACAAGGGAATTAAAGAACAGCCCAAAACCTCAGAGAGAAACAATGACAGGTTTGTATATAAAAACAAATATAACTTAAAAGCTAAAAAGGAGACTTTCTGCCTAATTCCCTGCAATGAGATATCTTCTGGCAGCCAAATAACTTATACATGGACTTCAAGCATTTACTGTACATAGTACCATAAACATACTTCCCATTTGTTTCAGGGTTTCTGTACTTTTGCCAAATGGAACTCATTTTTGAAATAAACATACACACAAAATGTAATTAACTGCTGCACTGCAAAATTGTTTTAATGTCACGTACCTATCATTTCCAACATTGTCACAGCAAGAATCTGCCAGGTTTGTGTCAACCTTCTCCAACAGGATTCTCCACCTTTAACATATTTGAACATCTGATAGCAAATTAAGAATGCTAAAAACTTTGTAGCCGCAAGATGACATTCCATGCATTTTCAGTGTGCATATTTCTAGATTACATCTGGTGATGGAGAAAGTGCTTTCTGTGAACCCGGGATCATGAATTTTTGCATGCTTCTACTGGTCACTTTCTTTGTTGGCTGTGGACTGTACATGCAAGAGCTCACCACACGTCACCACGGATTAAATAGGTTATTACATCACATAGAGGCTGAATTTATGCAGGAGCACCACACATGAGCAGCCTTGCCATTCTTGCGATAAATGCATGATTCCAGTTCTCAGAAAATACTTTTTTATTATCAATGACTGAAAATAAATTGTGGATTGAAAACCAAGGAAAGGGCTTGTCTTTAACAGCTCCTCCCCATTTCGAGCTGCATTTGACACATTCATCTGTGCAAAAAATTAAAAGTTAAACCAAGGCTTATTTACTAGTATTAAAATATAAAAAGGTCTGTTCTCTAATTTCAACATGGAAAAGTACAAAAGTACAAAAAAGTACTAGATGCTCTCCAATACTGCACAAGAAACTGAATTACATTACCACACTACAGACTTTTCTCAAGAAACAGAATTACACTGAGAATTCTGTGCTGCTTTCACAATATTTAGCTAATATTTTATTCCATTCTTCCAACTTAGCATATTACTGTATGCATAACCATGGATAGGAACATATCAGACAAAAAGTGGTAATTAACTGCTTTGCATGATAAAATAATGTGCCTTTGTCACAGAACCACCACAATTAATCACTGCCCTACAATGAGGCACTTAAAAAATGTACCTAATACTTTAACCTTTTTAAATAGTTTATGATCATTGTGTTGTATATGTAAAAAGCTTTACAGTATAATTATCATTATGCATTACAATCAATGTACAATAATTTAATATTGCAATCTTTGAGAAGCAATTACAAGCCTAGAAAAAAATATCTGTTTAGAAATAACCTGGATAGTAAGTAATATTAATTTACACAGGTGCTGACACTGAAGTATTTTTCCTATCTGTTGGGAGCATTTTTACTATTATGGTTAGAAAATGTAATTATTGTAATCAGCCTTGAGTTTGAGGGCTGTGTTGTAGAAAACAGATCTGAACAATGAAAATGGACCTTGATAATGGAAGAGCCTTGAATTCCACTTCATTTATCACACTAATGGATGTTGGGATGACCTCAATCAAAAATTTGTTTTGCAGTTTTCAGCAGAAGACTAGGCTTTATATGTTAAAATACTTGGTCAGATTGGCTCCTTATGAAACAATCTTGCTAATAACATTGTAGGCAAAGGCTGGTGTAAAAAATACTTCAGAATGAACCTCTTTTTTTTTTACTTTGCCATGGCCCTGGACTTGCCAATAAATTGCTTCTGTAATCAGCTTTTTGAAAAGCTTATTTACAGCTTGTTCTGAGTTTATTGTGATTCTCAGAATGAAAAATAAAATTGGATTTCATTAGATGCACAATTTTCACTCTGAGTAAAGAAAAAAAAACAAACCTTGAACTGTATATTGTGAGTACAAGCACAGCGTATATATTACTATTGAATTGGTTTCTTCTTGCATTAACACAGTCCCCACCTGCTTGTAATCTTATTGGAATCTATAAGGCACTCTAAATTCAAGTACAGTCTTAAAGATCATTCAGAATTACCAACCATGAGTAAAGTCTCCACTGTAGAAAATGTTACAAAATACAGTTCTATGAGTTTGGGTGTATACAAGTTTGTAACTGCATGCATCACATAATTCATTCACAGAGGAATTCTGTAGAAGACGACTCACCTACATAACTATAGCCATACAGTACATAAGAACTAATGCACAAATGCTGTACTTGATCATATTTTAATCTGCTGTGTTATATAGCATCTAAAGCAATGTTTGTTCTGAGGAGTCTAACCCCACAGGTCTTAATTTTACTGATGTTTTAGTCAATAAACCAGCTTCCTTGGGGAGCTATATCCAGAGTTTCTTAAATGCTAATAATTTAAAAGAATCTATAAGTGCTGATGTAAAAAGAACAAATCTCGGTTATCCCTGTTAGTTAGTTTTATCCCTCATTCTATTTCAAGTGTCAAGTTGCAGAATAAGCCCATAATGAAGAAAAGTACACACTGCTTGATCGTACAGATTTGTACTTTATACCAAATCTCATTTCTGGTCATGTGAGTGATTAAAAACAGAATATATCCATCTAGAAAGTCTTCTCAGTTATAAACAAGCTATATTAAGGTTCAGCAATAAAACAACTTCTCATGAAACTGCAAATAAAATGCAACAATAAACAACCCTAGGCCTGAAACCATCCCATGAGTTTCAGTTTCAGATACATTATGGGGGGGCATTTTTTTAAATAGCACCATCTGCAGGTTAGCAAACCATTGACTGGGTTTTGATTCTTGTTCTAAATGAACAAATTAAAAGCAAGAATTTGCTCTGCAGGCAATTGAAATAAAACAGCATCTGCCACATCAGCATTTGCATGTTTTTCAATCTGAGCTGAAGTACTCTAAAATGTAATTGACTCCATAAAAGCGTTTTATGGGATTCCACAAAAAAACCTGTCCGGATTGTTTCTCCAAAAATCAGCCTTGGAGAGAATGACTGAAGTCAGATGTGGAATTTCTTTGATGTCAACAGTATCAATATTTTTGACCCTTATTGGCCACACCCTAAAGTCAGTGGTATAAAGAAAGTGAAGATTGCAGAAGACAATATGGAGCTGCTTGATAGCCCCCATGCCTCTAAAGTAATTTTATATTTGGTTTTCCATGGTTTTAGATAGATAATACTTTATTAATCCCGTAGGGAAATTGATGTGTTACAGCAGTCCAGCCCAAGACATGCAAAACAGACATCAGAATAGTTATAAAACAAAAGACAAACAAGATAAATAAAAATAAATACATAGGTGTGTGCAAAATGTGCTGATCATAGTCACTGTAAAAACAATAAAATATGTGCAAAATGTGCATAGGTTTATACAGACTGATTGTCCAAAAAGTACAATGGAGTAAACATGCTGTCCATAGAGGAGCAAATGAAGGGCTAAAAGTCCTAGCCAAGGGCATCGTTTTACACCCTGACAGCCGCCGGGAGGAAAGACCTTTGGAAACGTTCCCTTGAAACTTTAGGCTCTTATTATATTCATATTCAGTATCCTGTTCATCTTTAAATCTCCTAAACATGCTTCATGGAGCTTAAACTTCAATGACATTTATAAGTTGACAAGGTTTTCCATAGTACTGTTGCATGATTACACTGCCTACATGCACTGCAAAAACTAAATACTGCACATTAATTGCGCATGCTTAGTGTAACGAACAAGGGCGTTCCAAGAAGATCTACTGCGTTTAGTTTATTATGACTAGATTGTGATTTTCCACTATTACCAGACCTAGTATAAGGAATATATCACATGCATTACTTGAGAGCAGTAAATCTGAAAGGGCATTCTAATAATTAATAATTAATAATTGCTTACACTTATATAGCGCTCTTCTAGACACTCCACTCAAAGCGCTTTACAGGTAATGGGGACTCCCCTCCACCACCACCAATGTGCAGCATCCACCTGGATGATGCGACGGCAGCCATAGTGCGCCAGAACGCTCACCACACATCAGCTATCAGTGGGGAGGAGAGCAGAGTGATGTAGCCAATTCATAGAGGGGGATTATTAGGCGGCCATGATTGGTAAAGGCCAATGGGAAATTTGGCCAGGACGCCGGGGTTACACCCCTACTCTTTTCGAGAAGTGCCCTGGGATTTTTAATGACCACAGAGAGTCAGGACCTAAAATAAGACAATTTCAAATGTCATGGCTAAAGGAATACTGCACAGTGCTTTCATAACTAAATTCTTACACAGTAAATTAACTAAAATATTGACCACTGAAAGACTAACTAAGGGAAACTGTTGGTATTAACCACAAGCCTGTCATGTTATAATTCAGAAAGTTTTAGAAAACAGATTCTTCAAAGAACCTTTCAGAGCCCTTAACTTAAAACTCTGCTGACAAGCACCTTGTATTTGATGTCTTTCCTGTCGGTGAAATTAAAGGCTAATTATAAAGTAATTTTAATTCAAAGCAGAAGTCCCTTTCATTTTTATAGACACATACACACAATATGCATATCTTTGTTACTGTGTTTTATGTCCCTCAGGTTCCCAATTAAGAAAGACTGAAATGAAATTCAACACATACCCTCATAATTAGTATCAGCTGGTATGCAACGTTCAGGTATGCATATCCAATGAGGATTAAGCCAGTGAGGAACTTGTCAGTCAGTGTTTCTGTGTAACCTCATAACCTATGTCACACGCACAGAAGAGTACAGCAGCAGTTTGCTTTCCTTGATTCAATGTCATGCTGTACTGTATATACAGTACTCAACAAATTTAAAGACACGTATAATGTCTTCAAGAAAAACTAAGATTTTTTGAACAATGACATCTAAATATTTTTGTTTCAACCTATAAAAGGCACAAGGCCAGGAATTGTTTTAGCACAAAGGAATTTGTATATCTACAGATATTTAACTTTTCCAATCTTCATCTGTCCATGAGTTATTTCTTTAACGTCTTCTCTTTAAACTACTGCAGTGAAAAAAAAACACAGGATTTTCACATCTGAAAAGATAAGATGGCAAAGACCAACTGCGGTCAAGCGTGGGTGAGGGAAATATACTCCTAACCATGCCAGCAGTACCAACCACTGGCAACACAGCTTTTTTGAGCATCACTGAGACTATTATTAAATAATCCTCTACTGAAGACCCTTTATGAGGAACTGAAAGTGTTTCAAAAAGACAGAATCTGTGAAAAGTAAAGAATGACAATGTAATCCAAACTTGACCATGCAATAAAGCATAGCCACTCTTTCACAATTAAGGAATCATAGCAGAGTCACCTGTGTTTTAAAAGATGAACAAACAAGCAACCTACAGTACATGAAAAATATAGATATATTTTTGTTTAATTTTGATTAAACATAGCACTCCTATATTTGTACTCCTCACCATTTCATACTCCATTTAATTTGTGAATAAAAGGACAGGAAGCCTAATAACATGCTTTAAACCTGTCTGACTCTTAACAGTTTGAGTTGTTAAAAAAGTGAAGGTTTCAACCAGAGTTGAATGTTCACAGAGTCGTGTTCCTTCAGATAAAAATTGATTCCAGTAAATTCTTACCTGAAATCTATCACACTAAAGGCTTTTAAAGGTCACACACATAATAAGTTCCGATGGTCTCAGTCAGACAGATAATGGGCCTTTTCTCTAGTAAGAAATGCTGCTATGTAGAAATAATTGAGTAATCTGTGGACCATTCAATTCAATAATCAGCCAGGCTAGTAATGTCTCAGAAATGGAGAGCGTGGTGAGTTTTTACTGGTGTGTCTTTAAACTAAAAGGAAACTGTTACCTGCTTGATCAGTAACATTTAAAAGCTTACCAACAAGCACAGATTATCCAGCATAGTGTCAGCATTTCAAGAGGGTGAAAAAAAAATCCATCACAAGTATATAGTGATGGGTTCCCTTTTACCGGTAATTGTTACTTGTTCATAGTGGAACATATTAATTTTTAATTGGGATTCAGTATGGAAATAAGCCACATATCCAATTAAACCAGTATTACAGAGAGTGATTCAATTAAAGAAATATCAATTTATTACAATATATTAGACTTTGCGTGAATTATTTAAACAGGCTTTCCATTTTCAGTCATGAAGTATGTCCGCAAATCAAAATGGAATTCAAGTCCTTCAAGCCCTTTGTTTTTCAAAACTATTTAAAGCCTCATTTTTTTCATGCTGTCGATCCAGACTGACTTGTAAAGCAAAACTGCCTGCTGTAGCCTTTAGCTTGCTTTTGTTTTTCTAAATTTATTTCCATTCTGAAAGTGCCATGTGTTAAATGTTTGATTTTTGTTGTAGGTTTCCCAACTTTATCCTTTGTCTGCCACGTCAATCTGTAAAGATTAGAATTCAGAGATGCAATTTACTGAGGATTAGTTTCTGTCTCCCAAAATTACGCAATTTAATATTTCATGTGGAAAACTTTACAAAATATATCATTTATGGTTGCCACATTCCAAAGGCTAATTCTTCCTGCTGCTATTATTAACAGCACTGTTGTATTGCCAAAAATGGTATGGAAATTCTATTGGAATTCTAATTCCAAGAAATACGAGAAAGCCATATGATTTTTGGCAAGAATATGAAGTACTAATCTTTTGAATGAGCAGTTGAATCATCCTGCTCATTTCTCTAATGAGTATAGTGAAGTGTTCACACCACAGCTTCACTATAGTAAAGCTGAGGAAATCGGTGGCACAATTGCAAACCACTGCTGTTTTTTACAAAACATGAACTTTCAAGTATTAAGCACTGAATTTAAAAGTATCCCATCTATATTGCCTGTATTGTTAAACTAGAATCTGGGAAAAGAAAAGCAATTGAGATGCTGTGGAAAATCTATGCTGCACAACTACAGCATAAAGGCTCAAATGGACTATCGGGCAACATCCAATGAAGGAAATCAGGAACAGTGGTGAAAAATGACTCGGGCTGTCCCAAGCCTTCTGATTCTATTCTGGTCAGGCAACATGAATACTCTGTAACTGGGGTTCATGCCACATGACACAAAGCAGCTAATGTCTAATGCACTGCAATTTTACTTTAAACAAAAGCACTGGTCCACAGAAGTGAAACAGTGAAAATCCCAAAATTATAAAGTAGGATAAAGTACAACAGATGGCCAAACAGAGCTCAGCACTGTAATTCAGTCCTGAGGTTCTGATGTAGACTATAGACAGCTCCATCCTCATTCTTCCAGGGCAGCTCCCAGCTTAATTACTGTCTTGCCTTTGATGTCTAAACGTCCATTATACTATATGTTTTATCTTTCAGCATGCATATTATACGATATTTAAAAGGAAAAGATTGTAGTTTTGCCAGACAGCCTTTACTTTCTGCTTTCGGAGCTGCTGTTAAAGCCAAAGCAAAAAAAAGGACTGTTACCATACATTACCTCCCCATTTGTACCGACACTTGACAGCAGGGGTAATTGTGAGAAACAGCATTTACAATACCATACCTGCTCCCTGACAAAACAATATATATAGCTGGATTGTTTTTAATCTTTGTTCAGAGGACATTTTACTATGATTTTAGTCCTCAGGCAATTATGTCTAAATTTATTGACAATTCCTTCTCAGAATCTCTCATAAATAGCAGATGTACTACACATTCCCAAAAGAAAAAAAAAACACTTGAGCAGAAAACAGCTTGATACATGTAAATTAAGCAATTAAAAATACTGTATTATGTTTCACTTAAAGACTGGCATCTGTTTGTAAGCTTTGATTTCAGAGTCATTTAATTTAAATACGAAAATTTAGAAAAATAATAAATGTTGATACATTAAGCAAAGTTCTTTTAGAAAATGAGGGTTTAAAGATATTTCCAGAACACTGAAGGTATTTAAACAGCCTAGAAATTAAATTACATACCAACAACATTAAATCCAAGCAAGATGTTTCAGTTTAATATACTATGAGGATAGTATTTGTACACAAAATTAATATTATAATCAGTTTTTATATTATCAAAACTTTGACATGAGGGTTTACATTTCTTCATCTATAGCTGTGTGTAATACATTATTTTAATTAGGTACTTTTTGAGAACATTGCAAAACTCTCTTTGATAAAATCTCATTTTTAAGTTTGAGAGTTTTCCCTTAAAGATCATCAAATACATAACTACTGTACCTTTGTCAAAGTGATCTACAGTACAATATATGTGCCTTGCTGTTGAATGCTTCAATACAAACTGTTCTCATCTTGTCTTAGGGGCACTCAAGAAATCCAAATCTGTTGACATTATACTCCATCTTGGACTGTAATTGCTGATCAGGTCTTTAAGATAGCCAGGAGCCACGTTGTTCAGACTCCTTTAAGTCAAATTTCAAATTTTTAAATACATTTGAAACTGGACACAAAGCCAATGCAATGTAATTAAAACCGCTACAACAGTCCAACTTAAATGTAACAAAAGCATAAGCAATTTTCTTTGCAGCAAGATGGCAGAGAGTGGAGCATAAATAGAAATATTCAAATTGAAGGGATAAGAGTTTAAGTAAATGGAAATATGACAGCCTCATAGCATTCCTTCCTCCATGCTCTTCCATGCTTTCTCCAAGTTTCTTATGAAATAAGCTCTTCCACCAATATGGGGTTTGTAACTTGTGATTGACGGAACAGTTTATGGTTTGATTTAATTATGGCCTAAATCAGATACATGCATTTCACGACCCACAGAACACTGTCTAGGCCTTTAGCGCCTTGGTGGAAGCCAGGGAATGTGTTTGAATGTTGAAGAGCAACCCTCTCTCTGAACAGGAGTACGTTTGGTAAGCACTTGTGTTAAGTCTGATGTATTGTTATTCATTCTAGGGAGGAAAATATATTAATGCAGTAGGCCATATGCTGAAACTTTCCAACCTTTTGGTGACAGGTTTTATGAGTATAATGCAGTTTGTGATGTATAGCATAATAACTGAGTCCATGACTGTAGGGCCTTCCTCTTAATATTGTGTGGCTGGTGTATCAGACAAAATTATTGTAATGAGCCAAATTTTCCATCTAACAGCAATATGAGTTCATTACTCTTTAAGTTATACTGGTGAAGTAACCCATGGAAAGGGATGCTTTTATTTTGAAGAAATTGGATTTTAGACATAAATAAAATTAAGCTAATAACTTGCAGATAGTATAATGAAATAATAATTACATTTCAGTTATCAAAGGTTATCTTATTAGTTTTTTTTCTTTCTCCCTCATCTTTGCTTTTGAAGAATAATTGTGAGCCTGGCAATGAGCTCTGCAATAATTCACATTTCAGTGCCTAAACAGGGTGATTTAAATTCAGCAGCAGGTTGAAATCTGCTGTTACATGTTATATAAAAACAAAACACTAACACGTAGGAGTCTTGGCATTATTTCTAATGATGTTCAACTTTATTTACTTGTAGCCTGCTTCTGAATTCCATTTGCTCAACTAAAAATTCAGAATGCTGCTTCTCTTGAAAATCAGCCTCTTCTAAAACAGTTAATAGATATGAACCACAGACATTAAAAATGTGTTCTATCTGTAGAATGGGAATAAAAGTTAAGAGAGAAGATCATAAGATCACTTTATTAGCCATATACAATCTCTTGTATTAGGAATTTGTCTTTTCACATACCCCAAGCCTCCATGAGACGCACAGACAGGGAGAGAAGCTTGGGGTCAGAGCACAGGGTCAGCCATTTATATTGCGCCCCTGGAGCAGTTGGGGTTAAGGGCCTTGCTCAGGGGCCCAATGGAGTAGGATTCCTCTGCCGGCCGCGGGATACGAGCCGGCAACCTTCCAGCCCCAGGCACAGATCCTTAGCCACAGTTCATGACACTCTTCTGCTCTATATTATTTAAAAGTCACTGCTTTGAAAGAAGAATGATTAAAGCCATCTGTTAATTAAGTTGTTTATTCCTGATAAGGGTCATGGCAACCTGGAGCCTATCCTGGAAGTACAGGGCAGCACTACACCCTGGCCACTCCCTTGCAGGACACGCAAAGACCATTTCAAGACAGCAATTATCCAAATGATTATCCGTTTGTCTTCAGAAAGTGTGAGGAAACCACACGGACTAAACACAGCACACAGAGAAAACGCACACGCATGCACAGGGAGAAGATGTACTGTAAGACACTCTAGTCTGGAATAAGAACCCAGGACCGAAGAGCAGAGAGTGAGTAGCACCATGTTTACAAGCAAACAAAAATAAATTGTATTTTAGGATGCATATCCTTTTACACATTTAGAAAAAATTGATCCACATAAAGACTTTATAAGGGTATCAGCTGCATTTTATATCAAATAACAGCAGCATCAGAGGGATGTGAGGATCGACTGATTCACTTTTCAGGCCTTTCCCAAACTATTAAAATGTAAAATAGGGAAGTAAAGGTACACCTTCGTACCATTTTAGGATTGCTTGATTTTTTAGCATTTCTCACAGATTGCTCAGAATTAACTAGTGACCAGGCCTAATTTGAATCGGATGTCAGTTCTTTAACACTAGCAAATAATATCTTTAAACTCCTGATAAATATTAAATAATATTTAAATTTGAAAATACAGATTATGTTTAAATACATATAAACAACATTACAAACTATTATAGTAAACTGAATAATGCATGAAAAAGAATGCCAACTGAATTAACCAAATCATTCCAACAACTATTTGGCTGGTATGCATGAAAATTGTTTCCATTTCTGAATGACAGAAAAAATTCCATTCAAGTTACAACCATAGAGTAAGCACTGGTCTATCTGAAGAGAAAAACCTGTCCTAAAAAATTCTGGAAAAAAAAACCTCCATGCTTTTAAGAGTTCTACATTTTTGTCTTTCAATTTAAATCAATAAAAAAAAACAAAATGGTCTTCTAGACATCACTAGAACACAAAAAGGAAAATATATTGATGTACAGTACATTAACTATAACGTCTTGCAGTGTGTTTTTTCTTTGGTAAATTCAAAATATAATTAAATTTATAAAAAAAGAATAATCTTGCAGGGCAGTTGACAATGATGGCAGAATTAAAACCGTGCTTTTCCTGAAACTCTACTGAAGGTCATCAGTTTCTGGATTAGATAGGAGACTGACTTTCCATTTAACATTCTAATGGTACGTTGCTAAAAGAATTCTTCAACACATGAATGAATGTACTGATTTCCAGTAACATCTGAGGCTTTAGAGAGACCAGATGTGACTTTTTTATTTTTTGCACTTGACCTAACTTTAATAAAAGAAGGAAAAATCACAGCTTGGGAATCTAAGGTGATCTAGGTGAAATATCCATTATGTAATGTGTTTATCCTGTCAAGGCTACCTGCATATCCTTTTATTTCTTGAAAACGTACCATCCAACTTCTGAATTACCTATAGAGAATTCTAGCTCAAAGTATCCTCTTCATCAGCTGATTATGCTATCTATCAACCACAGCTTTCAATGCTCTTTCAAACCTTTCTAACTCATTCAGCTCCTTCCAAGTAATGCAGTCAACTGTATCCCAGTTGATTATTGTTTTGTAATCCAATACCTCTATGTATCTTAGCCGATATATTTAGAAACAAAATATATAGGGAGGCCTTTAAAATATAACATTTTGGGTTTCGTCCTGTTGATCTGAGAAGAAAGAAATCCTAATTACAAGCACATGCTGAAGAAAAAAACATTTTTTTTGTTTGCTTTCTCCCAAAAAAAAGAAAAAAAAAACAAAATTCTTTTGGTTGTTGCCAAGGCACGCACAAAATGCTGGCAGCTACAAAGATTCAATTATACAAAGTGCAAAAAATAATTAAAAAAAATAATAGCACTTGAAAAAAATTGCCCCTCCAGAAATTGCGTGGAACAATAAATCTGTTAATTAGCTCATTAATATTCAATTGGGGTCAGTGGACTTAATGGAACCTTTTTCAGAGGCCAAGGAAATATTTAACACACAGCTTTACGTCCGCCTTTTCTTATTATCAGCTATGTACAGGCAGCCTTATCTAGCTACCAGATGGTTCAGAACAATACAGTGCTATTATCGTCTTACTGCAGCATGTGTGACTTGTAACTGGTGTGTGTCGGAGACAGTGAAGTATAGATGCTGGAGCATTTAGTGTAATTGATATGTGGTATATATTGTATTGTTTAGGCCTGTTTGTTTGCACTGCTGGTATTCAAGGCAAAAGAAGAGTGGAAGATTGATTTTCACTGCTGCCATTTCTGTTCTCTCTACAGGTCACAGATAACTTGTCAATGCAATATTCTGACCAGTGTAAAATGCATCAAGGCTAAACTCTACAGCACTCCAGAGAAGAGTGGGTTTTCATCTTTGTAAATATAAGCCCACAGTCTACTATTACCTTCGGCTTAGAGATGGATGTTTTATTCAACAAGTGAGAAAAAGTTGCTGAGGAGGACAGTCATTCATTTATAAAGTAATATTGGGAGTTCAAGCCTGTTTAACTTTCTTTGTCAAAGGTGGAGTGCTATACTCAGCAGAAAGTTAGGCTATTGCAGATATTAAGTTTCTCGATTTGGGTCTCCTTAACATTACAACAGATGTCACGTCATGAAGTAAAAATAAACGATTGGCAAAAAGAAGTTTTGTCTTTTTTTAATTAATACCTTTGTTTGTTCCACCGCACAATGTTGATTATAATTTCATTTCTTTGATTCCTAATGAAAAACTGCCATCATATTTCTCTAAAAAAAAAAAACAGGCTTGAAGATCATTTGTTCCACGCAGCACATTATAATTAAATGCTTCACACATTTAGTGATTTCTTCTGTTAGAGGACATATACTGAATCCAAACATTGAACTAGAAGTGAAATATTAAGTATTATTTACTAAAATACAAAGGCCCAAAGAAATAAAACGTTAAGAAACGTTAAAAGACGGGGAACTATTTGTATAAATAACTGAAAAACAAACAAGTTAAGTTAACCAATAACCAATCATCTGTTTAAATAGACTGTTTTTGAAACTGCTTTAACTTCTTAAAATGGCTGTGGTGTTACCTATAAAGTGCATCAAGATACCTGAAATCTGCTATTTGTTAGAAACTAAAACATTCCATCTATGGCACAGATTCAAGCCTGGGTCATGAAATAACTGGCTGTGATCAGGATTCCCCATGTGGCAGTGTACAGTTGGCAGAACACTGGGAGGGTAAGATGGGGTTGGCCAGGCTGCTTCTTAGCAAGTGGCAAACCAGTGCTTTTATGGGTGCAAGCAAGACATGCGCTGCTCTGCCAGGCCACCTGCACCATCTCAGAATTTGTCAGAATGGTGCTTATAGGTGGGTATGTTGGATAAACATGCCTACAGGTCTTCACTCTTCCTATGCAGTGCAGAAATCATAGCTTTGAGCCAAATCTTAAAATAAGTGGCGATTCCAAGTTTGTTTTTAAGAAAAGAAAGCAAGAAATAAAACTCTCTAGAGCATGTCAAGGCCAAGAAGACCAAAGTTGCGTTCGATAAGGAGAATATTTACAGGGAACAAGGCTGCCCTTGAACAAGGCTAGTTGAACTGCTGTTTTGAATACTCCATAAACAATTGATGCATGATGCTTCAAAACCTCAAAACCTTGTTGAGTTCCTACAACACAAGGTTGCTGAATACAGTTCTCAGCTGCAATCAGAATACACCGTAGATGTCAATATGATGATAATCTATGTCTATTAGAACATTCTTTATGTATATCAGTACTTACTGTATCATTAAAAGAAGAATGGCATATAACAAATATATAGCACTATATACTGTAATAAAGCCAACCATCTTGAACAATCAACAAAAGTGTTACATTAAATATATACATTACTGACAAGATTTCTGTGCAATGAAAGAGAAGTCACATGGTTTTGCCAGTCAACCAGATGGTCCAGGGATAGAAACTTCAGCATAAAATTGCCTAATCTGTCCCTATGATCTTACGATTTTGCATGACAAAAAACAGTTATCCAGAGGAAACTAAGAGAAAGCACATATAGAACTCATTTTTTTGCGCTTAGCTGTTTTGGGAGTCTGGAACAAGCTACCTAACCATGTTGATGCAGCTCATACCCAGGACACCTTCAGGATATGACTAGAAGACAACCTTGGATCAATTAGCTTTCATTAATTAGAAGAGATCCTAAAATAAAATGATCAACATGGGATGAGTGGTACCCTCTTAGACAGAATCTTTCTTAGGTTCGTATGCTTTCAGGAAATTTGTAAAACATAAAAAAAAAAGACTCTTAGGAAACCACTGCAAAAAATATTCACAGCTGGACTCAGATCAGTTATCTTTGCTCTGAGAGGCTCCTACTGAAATCAGCTGAAGGAGGAGAAGGCTTTGGATTCCAAACACCTATAACCTCTAAAAGTCTCCCTTCTGTAAAATAATTTGTCTCCCCTGCAGACATTTATTTTGTTAGAAACCTTGAAGCATCACTGTATTCTCTTGTTTATATCCCCACTGCATTGTCAGTTACTTACTGAACACTTGACTATCTCCACATGTTGAGTTGAAAACAACTAAAAAGGTCCAGATAAGCCAATGAATAGTTTTGATAGAAAATCTGGGAAAAACTGTTCTAGTACATACCGTAGGTCCTTACATTTAGATGTTAAGGTTTATTTAAAAGCATGCCTATATTTATTAGGCTTTTGTTTGCGATTAGAATTCAGAGAATACCTGCTCTAACTGCAACATTCTATTGCTGAACAGTACACAGCACACGTACACACATAAGGCTTCCACTGGCAAGTGAGTGGTTGAAGTCTGATACGAAAAATACTACAAAAAATTAAGAGCAGTATACTGCTGTGGCCTACATATACTGTATTACTGTCAGCTGCATTGTAAAGCCAGATGTATTTCCCAACTCACCCTGCAGTGAAGTCTTCTTGTTTAGTCATTATTGCAACTTATATAACACATTTTTTATAAGAACCCCTGCTTATTTGGTAAAGTATTCTCAGTGTTAGCGCAAAAGAAGTCATTTTTATGATCTAATCTGCAACTTCAAAGAATCAATCATAAAATTGTCAGTCACTCCATCGTAAACTTAAGTTGGATAACCGATCTTCAGCTAAGCCTCTCTTAGTGTTACTGAACTTGCCAAGACTCTTCATTTTTACTTATTAAGCATTTGAATGATTCAGATTACTTAAAGCCATTTTCTCGCATATAACAAACAGCTATTGCATCCTCTCCCATGAATATATACTGATTAATAATGTATATGCAACTCCCATATAAAGGTTGAGGTTTCACACTAGGCCTAATAAACAGCAGTCTTTAATCAACACACACATAAATCAAGTGCTTGGTCTTTACCAGTCACTATAATGCTAGAAACCCCTAATAGCCTACTACTTAATCATTTTACAAAATAAGTGTCCGTATTTTTAATTACATATGGAGTATTACATAATTTCCTGTGAAGTTGGTACAAAATGCACTTTAAATCACGAAGCACTGAGGGGCTCCTCATTCACATCTTTCCCTCTTCTCCATGAATTAAACATGAATGGCCACTTACTGCAAAGGGCTTCCCAAAAAAAGTACCATTGCCAAAAAGTGGCACATTTACAGCTAGTGTAAGGCAACACTAAATCCCTGATATCTAATTGCGTTTTCTTGCTGTATTCTATAGTCAAACTATTACAGTGGCAGGGTGGCTCTTGGTCCTGAGTTCCATTCCAGACTGGGCTCCACTGCAGGCAGCACAGGGTTTTTCCTCTGGTCTTCCAGTTCACTAGCCTGGCCACGTTAATACTGTAACACTAACACTACATAGTGTGAGTGTTCCCCATGATGGACTAGCATCCAGTCCAGGGCATAGTTTGGCCTTTTGTTCAGTGCTGCTGACTCTTTCCAGAAACACTGTAAACTGTTTTCTGATAATGGCTGAATGGATAAACATTCATTGTAAGTAAGTCAGACTACTGTATAGCTACCCCACACATCTAGGATTTAATGTCTGTAATGAAGGTCTAGTCTTATTTCAATAAGGATCATTCTAACAGTACTACCTCATAACTGCAATATGTGGAAATCTGTAGTAACATTTTCCAGGCAAGTATTTTACCATTGACAATATTTAATGGAACAAACCTTGCATTCCATATTTAATGGAATACACCTTGCAAGTGTATTTCATAACACTTGTTTATACTAATTATATTGCTTTTTCTCCCTTCTAGTTTCAGTTATCAACATTGCATTAAAAAATGTAAACATAACTTTGAAATTATGTTTATATTGTATTCATGAAACACAAATCTTGTTTTGTTTGCCTTCATGTCTACAGCAACAGATACGAGGTCTTGTCATTTTGAAAATAAGGTGAAACATTAAAGCACAACAGTGTGCTTTTTTTCTCTGCTTGAAGTAAAGACTTTATGGATTTTCACAGAGATAAAAGCTGCCACATTTGTTCTAAACATGTCTGTTTATTGACACCATTCTGTGTGCACAGCAAGATTATTTCATACGACATTATCTTCTTAGTCGGTTGTAAAAATTCAATTTTGCTTTAGTTTATCTGGACAGAAAATATCTATAACTGTATGCTGGAGGTGAAGGACTTGGGAGAGATTTCTTTTCACCTTCTCGCGCCAGAAGCTTAAAAAGAAAATAAAAACGATACACTCTGAGTGGATGTAAACTGCTGCCAGATGTAGGAAATTTAAGAATTTGAAGGCTCTTTCTGAGGAGTGCTGGTGAGAAAATCTTTTTTAAACCTACCCTCACATTCATTTTTCTATTAGTGCTTTCGGAGACATAGTTAAAGCCTTTATTCAACATATGTATTTCCATCATGAATTCAATATCCTGGCATTTGAGAAACACTGCAGCTGATATTCATCTGTTCAACGCAGAAACACACAGGTAAACCAATATTTTAAAGTGACCTAACTGTGAATACAAGGGGCTTATCAAAGGATCTTTAGTGGGCTTTATAACATGCTTTGTTACAGTATTGTTTAATGCTATGAGTGTCACTAGGACCATGTACAAATACAGCTCTTTACATTTACAAGATATTGCTGCTCTGGAATCAGTCCAAAGAAGACTGACCAGATACATTACCCAGGCTTAAAGGAATGCCCTACTCTGACAGGTTAAACAAAAACTGAATCTATTTAGTCTTGAACACAGAGAACTACAAGAGGACCCAATTCAAGTATACAGAATCTTCAAAGGCACTGACAAAGTCAATGCATGACTCTTCAGAATCAACAGTGAAACACAATCCTTGGAACAGGGGCTCTGAAGCCATACCTGGAAGAGACACTGCTGTTCAACCTGTGAACAAGGTTCACTCTAATTACTTCCACTAATTGCCAGGCTGTACAAATGGGTACAAATGTAAGTTGTTTTAGATAAAGGTGCCTGGTGCCAAATTAACTATTAGTATAACTAAAAACGATAAACTATAGGACATGCATTTGAAATGGAAAACAGTAGACACTTTTTTACAAAGGCATCATGGGAGTCAGAACAAGCAACCCAGCCATGCCAAAACTGAAACGCTGGTGTCTTTCAAGAAATGACTGGAAAAAACCTCAAGATCACCATGTTACCAGAAACCAAACAGGCTCTCATTTGTAACCTTTTTTATGTATGCTGGGTTTTTTAATCAAAATGCCAGGATTCATATTTGCAGCTGTTTTACATTACCAAGCCATTTTTCACTACAGAGCAAGGGGTGGCTTGAAAGATTGCTTTAAAAAGCACTGCAAGTTATAATAATTCATAACCTGTGCAATCCCTAAAATACACTTTGCAGGCAGTAAAATTAAGACACTTCAAAGGAGAAGGCATCTCATTTGAATGTATTAACAGCATGTTATTCAAATGCTATCCCGTCTATAATTACAGCTAGTCCATGTGTTATTATAAAATTTAATTAGTTCAACTTAAGAGTGCTGAGGGAATATATGCATAAAGACAAAGGATGCAGCAGGCAGGTGTAACTGTTTAAGAAATGACTCTCTGTGACACCCTGGTGACTTTTCAAGCAGATTTACATCTTTGGTACTGCTGCAATAGAAAAGCAAATTAGAGGACACCTCTTCTGCTCTTTGTGCATGCTGCAGATCTCCGGTTTGCACCTTGCTGACAGCAGAGACGCTGCATTGATTTTCCCTCTTCTCCTCCAGTCTGGAGAGAGGGTCAGGCACTAAAGCCATCGACAGAGACCAGAAGAACCCCCTGCTGTGTGCATTTGGGATTTGGAAACCTTAACACTTCTCAAGCACAAAATTCCAGCCTGAGCAGCAGAGAGGGGATTCACTCTCAGAACCTTTTTGATCAGAAGGTCAGCACTATCAAGTAAGACCTGAGAAACCATCTTTCTAGCCCGGCATAGTCAGGCTCTTTCATTTTGCCAAGTGGTTGTGTCAACACTTTGTTGCCTAAAGACTTTTAAGACAACTTTAGTAGTGAAGGAACAAAAATTTGTATTTTAATTTGCAAAATTTGAGTAAAGCTGGCTACAGCACTGCATTTCACAACGCTAAAGACACGATTAATCTTAACATCTTGCTGATCTTGGAATAAAAGATGTAAGAATTCGAGATAATAAAGCAGTGTCATGTTCCTTAAGACAAGAATAAAAGTAAGTGTTCAGGATTTTATTTTAGCATAAATAACACTGTTACTTGTAGAAACACCTACACAACCTGAGCAAAATCTAGTATTTAATAAAAATATTCAAACTATTGTATGATGCCTAGTATCACAGTCTCGGCTGTGTTACTTTATTACTGAATTTCAAATAGGTCTTCAAATTGTATTACAGAGCACTAGAGAAATTCACAAGAATTGTATTTGGATGAATTCCAATAAGGAAATTTTAGAATTACCATCCATCAGATTGGACTTTATTTGTTATTCCTGGTAAGGGTTGCAAAACAGAAGGAGGATGGCACCTCTGTTGATACCAGCAAATTCCCGACTCAACATCTCTGTGAGGCTGAGCACAGACTCAAATATGGGTACCGAGATACAACACCATGCATTATGAACAAAAAGGTCCAGAAAATAATTCTATCACATGGTGATGGTGCTTTATATACCTCTCACTGAGCAGTTGCTTTCATTTGTATGCATTCCACCTTGAATCCTGGGAAGCTTAATGTCATCTTCAATACTAAAACCTCCAAACACGATTATGCTACAAATCCAAACCTGTTAAGACATACTGTCAAGTAGAGTGACATACCCTTTCAGTTTCTATCAAACACTTACACTGCTTGACATACAACTCACATTTATTTTCCAGAAAAAGGAACGGAATGATGAACCTTAAGCATATTCACATGCACAGTCACATGACAAGCCACCACACTGGTCTGGTATAGGTCTGAATAGTGAGACTGCGGGTGCAGAAACAATGTATTACTAAAAATAGTTTCAGATATTAATGTTGCAGCCCATCAGCATGCTCCTCTTGTGAAGTATGAGTGGTTAAGAAGTTCTGTGCAGATGTGAACACAGAAAAAGTCAACAGGAGTTAGTGTTTGCATCTCCTTAAAAGTCCAGTCATAATAATTTAAAAGCATGCCAATATTACTTTAAATATTAGTTTTTGAAATAATACAAAATAAGCAAAGTAATCCTGCTTGGAACAATTACTGTACATTGACTGGAAAAACAAGCATGAAACTAGATGTTAAAAACTCTTATTTCAAATTTGAACTTAGCATGTCACAATACACAAAATCATTAATAACTAGAAATGTTATTCTTTGCTAGGGCAAAGCAATGATGTCTTGTCCCCTAGTCTCAAATTCTGCATGGCTTTATGCTGGATGATTTTTTTCCACATCACAATAACCAGAGATGTGCATGGTGTTATTCCTGTTTGCAGGACTGCATAAATAATTTGCTCATGAAAAAACACATTCTGCATCAGAGCACCTTCTATATAAGCTATTCTAATAATGTTACTTCCAATTGCAACCAAAGACCCTAAGGGCTGGCATGAGGGAGCAATGGTCAAGGTTCTGGACCAGTACTTCACCCAGATTGGTCCAGGAAATACTCAGCTACCCTATACAAAAGGGTGCAAATACAAGCCACTGTATGAATAAAAGTCTAAGTTAAAATAAATTGTCTGCAGGTAGCCCAACACAAGAGTTGGAGCAACAGGAGACAGTGCCTGCAATGCTGTAGTACTGCCAGTACAGTGGGGGGTAGAACTGGGGTAAAACCCAATTGCATACCCATCAGAGGGAACTGATGGAACATACTGGCATTACTCAACATCAAAACATCAGTCCTGCTTCCGTGCCGCTAGCTGATCTCTGCAAAAACCTGTAAAAAAAACGACAATTTAAAAAATGAGGTTGCTGGTTGTTGGGAATCGGGGATTTTCTATAAAACAATGACAAAAACAGCAGGCTGTTTCCCCCTCACCCCTCTTTCTCTTCCCCCCTCAAGGTTAGAAGACTTTCTGTCATGTTAAAAGATTATCAGTTAATCCAAAATGTGTAGGAATGTGAAACAGAAAAACATGGGGACCTTTTCATTTTGACTAGCTTTTGCATTAATCCACTGGAACACCGCATTTTGAGTCTATTTTTTAGCATGTGTAAATGTTTCATAACCATTAAATAGAAGCTGAAATTTTCAATGGATAGCATGCAAAAATATTAATTGTAAAGGCCATTATTTGGTGTCCATGAGGCTGCATCAGCTTAGCCACTCCATTCTCGATTTGCATACAAAATGCTTTATTTTGGCAATCAATGAAAGTGCTTCACTGTATTTGTGGCTTATCACATGCTTGCAGGAAATGGATTCCTTAGCCATCTCGTTAAATTCTGTTGATGCATAACAATTTGAAACATGGCACAAGCTGGAATGACATTTAAAGATGCCTTCACTTAATTATATTTTGCAAACATTTGGTTGTTTCTCCTTAGGGATAAAATGCTTCCACTACAAAGTTAACTTGTTAATAATTCAAAAAGAATCTTTTCTTTGTGGAGCACTAATCGTTATCTCGTATTAGTGCTGGTTAAGGGCATTCAAGGTGCCTTCTGCACATGTGGGACGCTGGTATTTATCCATAATATTATTTGACTTTAAATTGAGGACTCAGATGATAGGATCCAAGGCAGTAACAGATTCTGTGGCAGGAGCACTCTCTAATTTTAATGATAAATAGTTAACTTGTATGGACTGGACCACACAGACAATCTTTTGAACCTGTTAAAGCTGATCAATAAATAAGCAAAATATTCCCATAATCTTTTATTCTGTAGATTCTTACTTTAACAGTACAGATACCCAAAATTAACACTTTGTGATCAGAAAGAGGTTCACAGTTTCAAAGGTACAATCTGTTTCTACTCAAAACTCAAAAAGCAGTTTTTCCAAAAGTTTCTAAATTTACTAGAAACAGAGTACGTATGTCCATTGTACATAAACACACTCCACATAAGGTATCCATCATCCTCAATGATAAGCTCTAATAGCCACCTGTATAAAAGTATAAAAGATATGTTGCTCAGAGCTGAACAAAACCACATTTCATAGAAATGGTAATTTGTTTAAACTGTTCAGAGAATGTAAATTAACAATACATTTAATAAGGTCTGTAGTCATGTTGGAAAGAACACAACTACAGAAAAATACTGTCTTTGCTCCTCTAATAAACTTCTGAATATAAAGATTGTGTGTCCCAATTCCACTATTCATTATGAAATATTATCCAATTTATACTGTACAAAATATCATAAATTGTAATTATTCATACAGGTGAGCATAGAGATACAGAATTTACTGTCAAGACATGACTTACAAAAATGATTTGCATACCTTTGGAGTCTTATTAAAAGAAGGCTCTGTGAGCTAGAATTATTCATAAGGATCATGATGTTCAACTAATACAACAGTGCTAATTCATGTGGAGCTAATCAGAAAACTGGAGTTTGGTGATACCATTGTCCAAATCCTGCCAGAAGCTCAACGTTCCTCTGCTGCACCCTATACGGTAAGTTAAAAAGTTTGACATTGCACATGTGAACAATTTCTCAAAAATATCCAAATGTCTGATTTATATTTAATGTCTCTACGAGTCTGACAAAGCTGCCTGTGTGCAAGAACGCATCATACATGTGGTCACTTCATCTCTAATTTCATAAGTCAGCCTCAAAATGTCAGTAGCATTAATAACCTAATCTTTTCTTCATATTTCCAATATAACATCAAAGAGGATATATATTTGGAGGTTGCTTTTATCTCAGCAGCCACAATAACCTCATCCACTGGAAAATAACTCAGTTTTACATTTTGTTTACATTGCACATTAAATTGCAGCTGCCTCCAATTCCCATTCCCCCTAGCCATTTAATCACATTCAAAGTTAGCTAAAATGCAATATACTAGTAGTTTCCTTTCACACAATGTCCCTACAGATACTGCCAAACCAACTTATTTTTTTATTTGCTGCTTATTTATTCAGGGTAGCAATCTTATACATACAATCACATGGCCTTTTGGAATGAGACTAAGTGACTAAACTTATTTCCCATGGAAATTTGGAGCTACAGTACAGAATAGAACAGCTAACTAATCCCCTAAGAAGGGCTTGCTATGGTAAATTTGAAGATTTTTTTTGCTGTAAGGATGCATTACTCTTGCTAAATGTTACTACAGTAACTGACAATTTACAAGAAATCAGCCTTACTTTTATTTTGGCTTACTATACTTCACCACAGTTGCTATCACCTATGTTTCATCACTTACCTGCTGTTGATCAAATTATTAAATTACACATTAACTTCCTATCAGTGTACAGTATATCCTGCATTAATTAATCACCACTCGTAGTTACGTACAGTAGTTATAATTGTCCAAAATAAGCGAAAGCCTTTTCACATAACAATGGTCTCATTCAGTTTATGGAAAATCAATATCTTAAATACAGGAGAGGACCTTAGGAAGTGTTTTGCTTTGAGAATATACAGATCCTTCTACAAAACCACAATCAGTAGTTTCTATTAGTTTTCATGGCTTGTGGACATGCAGGATCTTCCCAATATGTGAAAACGGCCACCAGAGGAACAAGACTAGACTATCTCAAGTGCCACAATGTCTCTCTGGCATTACTCCTCTGCAACGGGCAGCCTATGGCTATCAGTCCTTGAAAGATTAAAGGATGAAGTCTGACATTGTGGGGTTGATTACCCTGCCATTATAGGCCGCCTCTTCATTTCTTTATCCAACATATTAATGCATAAACCCACATCACTGGTGACTTAGCTAGGACCAGGGAGCTATCGTATTCATGACAAAATTCTGCCTGCCTTCCACAAGGCGATACTGAGTCCAGATTGTGTGTACAGAGTTTGCAGCATCAGCACATTCACATGCCTTGCCTGCTCGATTGGACAGCTATGCAATGGGTTTGGATGTAATTATTTGGATTTGTCCGGGATACCCATTTAGTATACCCTGGCATTCTCATGCACTCATCCAATCACCACCACCGTTTTGTTTATGAACCCTGTCTTGTTGCTATCCTTTGTCCTTTAAAGGCAATTTCAGATACTGTATTTCAGGTACGAGAATTTTACTCTGCATATATATTCCTATATACAGAATACATTTCTCAGTGTCAGTAAAAAAAAAAACACTTCAAAATACATAATAATTGGGTGATAATGGATGAGCTAGGAATATATAACATCTGTCTTGCATACAGAGCATCAGATGAAATTCACAACAACTGGAACAAATTCACAAAGTTCTGATTAGAATGAACCTTACAGCAGGTTTACAGCCATTACCCATCAGTGCAGGTGTAATGCCACTGTGCATGGGATCATTTGAACTATGTGTCCCAAACTGCACTGCTCTATGGTGTCAAATGTCCATGACACAGCAGTATCTGTGTCATATCTTCCGAGAACCGACTGTAGTTTGCCCAGCCCAGTTATAAACACTGTGCATACTGTACTATGTATAATGAGCATCAAAAGAAATTTATCATAATTTACAAATTACAGCAATGTTTACACATTTGGGGCATTGATTAAATATTTTTTAACTGATAGTTCATGCCTAACCAAAATACACTTGAGTGACTGACAGTACATAAGCACTCATTACTGCTGATTTGGTAATGCTGATGAAGAGATCTAAACTGCTGAATATAAGGAATAGTGAAAAATAATAGAAAACTTAATATACTGTATACTGTACCAGAATTATCACAAGAATAAAAAAACCTGTGGGTCTTTGAATGGTTAAAGCAACGCCACTGAAATACTCACCAGCACTGGAGCCAAGTCCTCCTGAGAGATGAATCGAGGTTTTGAGTGGATGGGTCTCAGCAAAGCAGGTGGACAGTTGTAATGCTTCCTGCACTGCTACTGGCCTGTGTGTTTCATCAGTTGACCAACTTCATTGATGACAACTGCACTGAATTTACCTATATGATATGTGTTCAATACAATTTCAGAGCACCTGCTACAAAAACGTTCTTGATCAAACTTTTGTGAATCTATTGCATTTTGCTTCTTTACCTGATGCATTGCTTATGAGACCTTGCTGAGATTTTGTTTCACTTTGATTTCACAGATCCTGGGTTAACAAAGACACCTGCAACTATCTTCCCAATAAAAACCTCCTTTCTGACAATGCTAAGATTCTCAAGCAACCAAATAGTTCCCAGAACAGACTATCAGAACACAGATTCAGCACGTCTATGAAAGAATTAAATTCTCAATCCAAACCTACACATCATATCATGCAGCTGAACAAAGCTTAATAGAATTTGACTTCAAGACTATGGCACTTCTAATATGAAGGGTTATAATTTCTTTGGGATTGATAAAGTTCAAAGCCATAGCTTCGGTCAGCTTCAAGTATTGCTATCTTTAAACAATACACTACATTCAAAGAGGGTGAGTAAGTTTTAAATGTTAAGAATTAACTTAAGACAAACATAACATATTAAACAGGAGCAAATAGAGTAAACTGACACATCACAAAGCAGCATTCTCCCACATGCAAAACCAAAATACAGAACATGTATTATCTCTTGTTCTATACAGAGGGCATCTAGTTCAAAAATGTTTTCATTTATTAAAATGGTGAAAACAGAAACCATCCAACATTGAAGTTTGAATTGACTACTTACATAGTATTAAAAAAATAGGCCACGTCAAATTTAACTAAATAAAAACATAATGAGCATGAAAAGAATTTTCTCCGAATTTTTGTTTCTAGAAATGAAAGCACAGCATAAGGCTTCTGGATATTGATTAAAAATTTGGAAGCTTATTTTGATAGTGACTTTCACCATTGCATGAGAACTAAATTACCTCACGAATGAGAGAGTTGATTGAGCACAGGTGAAGAGGTGATTTAACCTGCTGAATGCCAACACTGGTGAAAAATCAAGGAAAACAAAACACAGAAGGGAGCCGACAGCTGTCAAGAGAACAAGCCTTGGTGTTACTGCGGTGTCGAAGGACTCGGTCACCACAGGTGCGCTTGGCGAGTCCTTGTCAGTGGTGAATAAAGGTTATGTACAGACCACCCTGATGGACACCAGCAGTTAAGGCATAGCCAATGGAACGACTATTAAATGGGGACGTCCAAGTGTGATGGTCTGGGCAGAGGCGTCTCGTTGCTGCAGGAGAACACCTGCAGAGATGGATAGCAAGCTGAGGACACGGCACTATAGTGATCAAGTCCTAGGATCTCACTTGCTGCCCCTCCTGCTCATCCTGATGTGACACAACTCTCACAGGACCCCGTACACCCTAATTCTTTCACCTTTCATGCAGGATCAGGATGTGATTACTTACCAGATACGAACCGCAGTTTAACAGTTTTGAGACTGGCTTGGATGATGCGTGCCATTTAGGGCTCAGAGACCAGCACACAGGCACATGCTTACCCGGGCTGTACGAGAGGAATGGAGCAGATGCCCAAAGACAGCTTCTGCAACCTGGGGCAAGGCAACCATTGCAGTAAACACAGTAAACTCCATGTTGAATATAAATATTAATAACTTTGAATTTGATGGTGTTACAAAGGATAAGTTTCTTTTGATGATTAACTCATATTAAAAAAGCACAGAAGTGAAATATATACGACAATGAAACGTGAAACTGAAATAGCTTTATATAATTATTTTTTCCAGATATTTGAATTCCTCGACTTTTGCATTTCAAACTGTTGCGAATTCAGTTAAATGTTAGTGGCACAAGCCTGATGCCTCAAATGCTGAGAGCTACAGTAAGTGTTTCATTTATTTAAAATGAACATTTTTGGCATTCTAAACCATACTACCTAACAGGCAGACTTTAAGTTAAAAAGCTACAAAATGGTAAAATTCTGCTATTTGGCCAACTGTGAAAGTATTACAAAACATAATTGAGTAAAAGAGCATCTTTTTCTGTAGGTTATAGTCATTATGGACTGTATGATAGCCGATTTTGTTTTCTGGAGTGTATAAATCCAATCGTTAAAAAATGTTTTGTCAATGAACACATTTATAAAACATTAGTGATGTTGGGATATCTTGCACGCCTTGCTGAACAAAAACCTCAATCAACCATCCCATTTCTCCCAAGTATTAATCCCATTAATCACACATCACGTAAACTCTGGGTCCACCTTCAACGACACAATATATCATAATTAGTCATATTTCTATCTAATCACAAACTGCTGCAAACTCACCAAAAAAGAACAGATGCAAAATGGAGAACACATTTTTTTTCCAAATGATCTACAGTACTTATAGTTTCACACAATTATGTCATCAATTATTTGTAGGACTATACTTCTATCTTTAAGATTACAATTAAATCGTGTACTTGTTATGACAGAATGCAGTGCATTTCACTTCAGGTGTAATCTACAGCATGTATTTTACAGATTACTTAAATACTCAAAGCTAATGTCCTGCTTCCAATCATAATAAATACAAAACACACACTGACAATATCAGCAGTAAAGCTATTCAAGGACTATATTGGAAAGCATCTTCAGCATCGTTAATCCGTCCCCTTCACTTTTTACAGCTGTCTTCATTCGCCACATAAAAAGCCAAGTAAAACAAGGATTGTTACAGTATGTCCTTCATGAAACCCATAACTTGCTACCTCCCCATCAGTACATATATAAAATTATACCTATTCAATATACACAGGTACACTGATTTAATATCTTACCAAGACTAAAAAGCTCTTGCTCCTTTACTCTACTCGCAATTTGGAAATAAATTGGCTGATTTACAGAAGAGAAAAAAACTTTATAAGAGACTAGATTGCCATCACTGTGTAAGGTGACATTGCACAACAAATCACTTGTATGTATATAGAAAAAGAAAACCATTTCTATTTCTGAAAGCAATTTTGTTTTGCGAAGGTGCGTTGATTGCCATGTATGTGAATCTATTCCTCACAAGACACAGAGGAGCACAACCATTTCTTCAAGCTGGTGCCATATTTTGTTGTTAGAATAACAATCAGAAAACCAATGTTTTTACATAATAATCATAGCAGACGTTCCCTGTACTCAGAAAAACAGTTATGGTGGTTTCACTGTGCTTTGCTACGTGGAGTACTATGAGGATGAAAAACTTTAATTGCATGACTTGTGCTGTAGCAGGTCCATAATCATTTAACTGAAGCTAATGAAGAGTAATTAAGTAATTAAAATCTTGGTAAAGGAGAACTCCTACAAACGAACTAAGAGGCAGAGCTGTTAATTTGCACATATGATGCATTCCAAAACAGTTTCAACTCTGTGCCATATAGCATGTGTAATATTTAATGTAATAATTAAATCTTTAAAAAAAATAGATTTAAATATTCTCCTTGTTCATCCACAAACATCAAGCTGTGAAAAAAGATGTTGGCTGAGCGTTGGTGGAGAACATACCTGGAATATTTGAAAACTCGTCATCTTGACATTTTACAAATATTTAGCATTTTAATATTACGGACTTTTCATTCGATATACAGTACACTAGGTGCATATGTCTAAACTTAATATTGGGATTACACATTTAAAAAAACTGATATAACGCACCTTTTAAGTCGAGTTATCATTAATCATCTTATTAAAATCAGAACCACTTGTAACCACTCAGGCCCAGTAGAGGTTAATGTTGGATAACATTTGAAGACTCTCAAACTAAATTATTTACAGATTTTAAAATTGAAATAGCTATGTTCTGACACATAAATACCTGTAGCAGTATTTCACAGACCTATTAAGACAATGGCATAAACTCCCCACTATTTTCTCCACTATGTAATAGTATAAAAACACACATATCAGTATCTGCTGCATTAAACATGTCTGTACAATCAGTGCTAAAAGTGTATGCTGCTCGGTACTGATAATTTAACTACAAGCTATTCCCCACACTGAAAGTACACAAAACTATGTTTGTTTTCTGGGATTAAAAGATTATAATAGGGACACGAAATATACAGTTATATTAGTCTTCCTGTTTTCTGGCCACTTTTCATGTATTCCAATTTGATTACACTCAGGGCAATTTTACATTAACTATTAACTATTTGCATATTAAATCCAGCTAAGCAGATAAGAAACAGAAGTCAGTTTCTAACATAGGCTCTAGCAGGCTTTTGTCTCATGCCTTGTGAAACTGTTTTAAGCCTGGAAAAAAAAGGAAAGGCAATTTAAGTATTTATTTACAATTAAAACCTCAGGTTCAAGGTTGATCTTACAAAATAACTTTGCTCTTGCTTAAATCAATAACACACTGCTGGGAAGTTTATTATAACCCACAGAGTCTACTGTAGTGCATACACAGTTATTTTACCTCAGAACAGAGTTATTCCCAATGTATCAAGTTTCAGAGTAATAGTGATTGCTTTGATAATTCTATCATACAACCCATGATAACTCTCCTACTCTATAGACAAGCAATGGTATAGCTTATTGTTCCAATGGACTAACAAATTCATAAGGGAATCTCACTTAGATTCTTCTCTGGTTTAAACAGTGTAATCCTTTTGAACACTGTTCATGTTGTTTCCCTACTTTTCTATTAATCTCGCTTTCAGTTTAGTTTGCAGACCATTGCTCAGATTATCGACTTCTTCAACAATGGATTTTTTTGGCAAATTTTAATACAACTACCACTCTAAAAAAGGAGGTACTATAGCTTCTATAGCTTTCTCCCATTTTAGTAGCCACTAATGAAGCAAACTGCTAGGTAACATTTTTTAGAGTAATGGGTAGAGGAATCACAGTGAAAATGTATCTTACTATAATACACTAGAGGTTGAGATTTGTTATATTTTATTATCACTACACAAACTTTCTTGACGTACGATACATGCTTAAAATAATAATAATGTTCATCAACTTTTAAGGTGTTTTACAATTGACCTCAAGAAAAATAAACTCGTTTGTTAAAGATTCTTTAAGCACCTCGTAGAAGAAACAACGGTTTCAACAATCATTTTATTTCTTAATTGTAAGGATAAATGACTTTTACTTGGGGCGTTTCTCATTCTCATAATTAAATTTAGAACAAAAGCAAATGTTGCACATAATAATTTTAGTATATTCAATTAAGTGTATAAGAGACGTCCTATCAGTGAACTCGGAACGTTCACCGAGGAACTGGACGTCAGTAAAAAGCTGACACTCAGCGTATCCTAACCGAGACACCATAAGAAAAAACCTGGCACTTGCGAATTGGACTATGGTTCAAGAAAGTAACTGCACTGCCATCTTCTGGATCTGTAAAATACAGCATCACGCGGAATATCACATCTTGTAAAGACGCAAAGTCGCGTTATCAAATGTTGTTTCCTTTGTAAAAGTATAAAATGCCAGCATGACAAAACACTTTTGAAAAAACGTGGGTTACAAACACCCCTTGTGCAATGTAAATGTTTTAAAACGTCTATTGTTAATGTATCTATTTATAAACTATAGAATGCTCACATTCTTTTTTATTACTGTATCTCAAAGTCTATGCAACGTTTGTGCACGACTTTGTATAATTTCTCATTGCCATAAAACTATTAATAAAAACTTTGGCTTTTTATTGCTCTGATGCTACTATACTGGAGGGAGACAAATGTGGATCATAACTAAAACATTTTACTTACAGATGTTTTGTGGAAAAGGGGCGTGGTGGGGGCGTTTTCATCAAGCCTTTGATACTACTCACACCCTGTAAATAAAACATATATAAACATTTTATTGTTGATTGCATAATCATCTAGAAATTAAATCTAGAAATCATCTAGAATTAATTAAATTAAATCTAGAAATCATCTAATTAAATCCAGAAAACAGGCCAGAATGAACATCAAATTACAAACAGCACAATAACTCACGTTTCTGGAAATCCATAAGCAACGCTTTTCATGGGACCTGGCGTTGCTATAAACGCATATAAACGGAGGGAGGAGGAGAAAAAAAAGTTTCATTTTTAAATAAGTCGACTAATTGCCGAGCACCAGGTTGCATTCACAATACTATTTCATCCACATTGCTTTTATTTTAGCAACTATTAACTGCCCCTTCCGACATTCTGAGAAACCGCATCACGCCCTGCAGTTTGTACAAATGCACGGCGCCTATTCTAACCTTAGAGCAAGGTTTGCAACGCCACACAGTCTTGGAAGTTGTAAGAAAGTCGAAATCATTTCCAATTCGACGCGACTCCGGTGCACAACAGGGACAGAGAGGGCAGGTGCGCGGGATTGGCCAGCCGCGGCGTCACGTGACCCGGCGAGGGAGACGGATCACTTCCGTGTTCCCGACAGAACAGGAAGGACGTTTGACAGAATTAAATTACGAGTGCAGCGGCGGTCGGGAGATTACGGGACTGGGTTTCTGTCTTTTGGGGCGATCGCGGATAGTTTAGAGGGAAAACAAAAAATGTCAATGTCCACATTTCAGAAGGTGACGCTAGTCTCTTGTGTTGTCCTTTGTGTCTCTCTGCTGCTTCCCAAAATGCTTTTATCCAGAGGGAAAAAGGAAATGGTCCAGTCGGAGGGTAAGGTTGAAACTGCGTTGTGCTGTCACCTGTCTCCTCTCCTCCGTCTCCGCTGGCGGACGAGTGGGTGTCAAGGCAGTTGATGTTCGCGCTTAAACGTTGTGAGATGGTTTCAGTTTGTGCGTGGAGTGATTGTCGGGGTTAAAACTTTGAGTGGAAATACTAATGTGATCGTGTCGAAGACAAACATGCGCTGTGTTCATAGACAATAAAAATATGAAATTATAGCAAGCTAAAAAATTGAAGCAAATCTTCAAATAGTTTTAAATTATGTTTTAGAATAACGATATATTATTATTATTATTATTATTATTATTATTATTATTATTATATAAAATGTACTTCCTAACGCGTAAAGCTATGATTGCATTTAGTTATATCTCGGACAACCTAATGGTGACAACAATGTACATGATTCAATTTAATGTTTTTAACATCTGAGTACTATTATTTAAAAAGTAAACTTAACAAAAGCTTGAAATGCATTACATAATACAATACAGTTTTGGCCACGTATCGCTTTCCAAGTATTATTACATATCCTCCTGGTTTCGAACCTTTCATTTAAATCCCTTGGGTTTACATCTTTGTGAAAACATTGTTTTTTGTATTGTTGTTTTGTGCATCTTCTTTGTTTCAAATAAAGTAATTCTGCTTTGTCGTGAAATTCTGCCTTCTTTTTGCCCATACTTTCACCATCTGTCCATTTAATGCTTCTTTAAATCCAGAAAACATTACTGTTGAATATAAATCAGTAATGTAAATAGCATGTTTTGATCTTCAACTGTAAGGACCATTTTGTCTTTAGTTCTCTAAATATGTTGTGATTGAGTGGGCTAAATACTTACTGTAAATAAAAAATAATATAACACGTAAGGTATAATTTTCTAAATTATTTCTATTTAACCTTTCCTCCAGATGCTCTTATTTAACACTGTAATTTCTGAGTTTTTTAAATGAACCCCTTTTTTAAAAAAAGGGTATAATTTTTGTTTAGAACCTGAAGACATAGAAACATGGTTTTCTTGGCCTACATTAATGTTTAAAACTGCAAGGTCCAAGTTATTGTGGGTGATCATTGAAATGTTAAAAGATATGAAGAAACAAAAGACAATCTACAGAAAGTAGAAACTACTTGATGAATCATTTAGAAGACTGCTATCTCCTTTTATTTCATTTACTGTACATTTGAAACTTCTAAAAACTGCTTTACAACTTTGAAGCCCTTATTGGACAAATGAATTAAACAAATTTAATATATCAGGGGTTAATTAGCACACACGGGTAGTTAAGGAAAAACAATTTAAAATGGTACAGAGATGTATAGGAAGTTATTAAAAGTAAAGTTTAATTGCTCTATTCAGCTCTGACTCCTGGAGAGTTCCAATCTAGTCAATCTTTTAGGTCAATACTTTCTAAAGATTTGGAGCACTTTTAAATAATTGATAAATTAAGTGGTTTGTTCAAAACAAAGAGCACGATTTGGTCCCACGATTTCTAAATTGCTTAATTTAACAAATCACCTGATTTATCACACCAAAATTTTTCCAAAACTTTAGAAATCTTCCAGCTTACGATGGAAGACTGCATTTTTAAACTATATGGTATGTGAAAGCTTCAACATCTCAAAAAGGCATCCCAAGATTGAGACTTTTTTTTACCTTAAAACCCTGTAGACAGTCTGGCTCTCCAGCACCAAGACAGAGGAGCCTTGATCTAGACACGCACTGTATATCATCACATAATTGAATAATGTAAAAATAGTACCATTATAATCTGGTGATATGATATTGGACATACTGTACAAGATTCAGCTCTGCAAGGAAGTCTACCTGACCCGTGTTCCACATCAGAGTAATTTAAGTTATAGATAAATTATGTTGTGATAAATTACATTGGCTTTGTAAAATAGCTTTCGAGAGAAACACTTTGGATTTCTTAATGTCTTCTGCAAAACTAATTTGTCTACTGTAGGTTCTGTTTAAATGTTTCCAAAGGTAAAAATGTAAATACAAAAGATGCCACAATTCAAGATCAAATTATAAAAAAAGTGTTTAAAACAGCTGGAGTGTATTTATCAGCAACATGAGTGACCACCTCTGTCAGCTGAGTCTTCCAGTCTGTTGACCTTTGCTGTTCATTCTGTTTCCAGCAGGACTGGGACGGCTCCCTCCCATGATGCACCGGCAGAAGATGTCTGAGGGCCGCTCCCAGTGGGCTTCAGGGTCACACCCCCCCCGGGCTCACAACACTGAGGCAATAGCCAAGGCCAAAGGAAACGGAGCAGGAGGAGGAGGAGGGAGGAGATCCAGCTTCATGGGGCAGATCATTCCCATTTACGGTTTCGGGATTTTCTTGTACATCCTGTACATTCTCTTCAAGGTATGTTAACCTTCTATGCTGCATACTGGTAATAAAGGTTTAAATACGAACTTACTGTAATGGTAAATGCATAATATCTTTGAGTTTCTTTCTTCAAAACTCCTCTGTGTCTCAGGCTCAGGAATAAAATAAAGGAATAGATAGATACTTTATTGATCCCGTGAGGGAACTTGTATTGATTTGTGTTGAGTATGTCAACCTGCATGTGAAACTGGGGTTTAAACAAAATCCCTAAATGTTTCACCAGGGATTTCATGAAATTGCTAAATACTTCAGTAAATACTGTATGTGAATTCACACGCTGAAAACAGACATTAAAGTTTAATCCTTTGCCTTTTACTGTATATGACATCATTGCAGTGGTCACATGTGAAAAAATTAGGGGCATGTTTTGTGGCTGATTATATTAACTTACCAGTAATCTGGGATCTCACATATGTCTATTTTGTAAATTGCTTATTTTTTTGCTTATTATAGTTATTTTTTAGGAAAAGTGTTGTGAAAAAATAATGCTGTTTTTTCTGTTCTGAATCAGATGAAGGGTATGTTGATAAAAAAGCATTGATTGAAAAGGGAAAAAAAGTTTTTTTTGGTTTGACATACAGTACATACAGCAATGATGCCACAAAGTTTTAAACATATGACCAACCTTGTGATTACAGTGAACACACATTAATTAAACTTCTGTTCACAGCTGATTGACATCATTATGATGTAATAACACTTTGCACAAGACAGGCATCAGATTTAGTACAATTTGTAAAAACACTATCATTTTTTAACAGATTACGTCCAAGGGCAAAAATACTAAACATGACCATAGGTTCCCTGCTTTGAAAACAGAAAATATGAAAAGAAAAATCAGTAAGTATTTGAATTAATATCTGTAGTTATTATGATTATTGTTACTTTCATTTTTGTATTTTTTCAGAAAGATGGCACATTTGCAGTAAAGACTCGCACTCAGATTTCTTTAGCAAATGAGGTTCAGGCAGCACATAGGAGAATTAGATAAAATAAAAATTAAAGAAAATACTGTAGATTCACTGTAGGCACTGCACATTATGATGCTGTTACTGTGAGTAACAGTGATACAACCCTGTAAATCTTAGTGGATATAGCCACTGACGAGGAGCAAATCTTCTGATTAAGGAAAATCTTTTTTCTTACAACACCCTTTACATTTCTGTCGATTTCTTTGTGACCTTCCAGCTGATTTTAATCTTTTTGTTTTGACTGCCTTCCTCTCAGACCCCCACTGCACAAATCATCAGCTGAGATATGAGCATCCCTGATAAGGTAGATTAAGATCCTGTCCAATTCATAGGGAGCTTTGTTGGTGCCGTTGTTAAACCTGGATTAGCAAACTAAGTAATGTCATATCAGCCCAGCAGCATCTTATAGCAATTAGCTGCATGTCTTTGGGATCAACACTAAGAGGGTTTAGTTGCATTCATCAAATGGATGCCGAGGGGCTACTGCTACTGTGACAAGGATAAGAAGAAACATTTGCTTTGTCTAATTGTGTATGTGCATTCAAGATGTCTACATTCAGCTGTAGTCTAGGTGGTGTCCTCCACAAAATATGATAAAAAAGTTGTATCCAAAAGACTAAATACAATTTAAGGAATAAAAAAGTTTGTTGTTGGGATTCTGGTTGTGTGCAGGCAAGATCATTGTGGAAAGGACATGGGGCTTATAATCAATTCCAAAGCAAACAAGAAAATGTGTTTAATATTGCTTCTTTCGTGATTTATTATATTCTAAGTGTGAATAATAAGCTTGCATTTGTATATGTGAACATGTTCCTTAGCTGCTTCACCCTCCTGTTCTACACAGCTCATCGTAGTAGAGTGAATGGGATCTTACTGCTGAGTCGATTTTGGTGTATTTTCTGCAGTACATGTAGCTGCAGTGACATGCTGTAAGTCCATGCACTAATGAAAGGACCTCATAGCCACCTCATGTGTACAACATCTGCATTCTTGCACAAACATCTCTTCTTTGGCGCTTTTAGCTGACTACGAGCTGGCACAACTTCAAGAGAAACTGAAGGAGACAGAAGAAATGATGGAGAGGATAGTATCCAAAGTGGGGCATCACCCAGATGGGTAAAACACCTGCCGTTTGCATTTATACAGTGTTGTTTTTTTACGGGTGCCGCAAAGTATTTACACATTAAAATAAAAATATATTTCAAGGAACAGTTATTAACAGCAGTTACCATAAAAATAAACACAAAAGTATTTTCATTTAATATTTACATTTGTAAAATCTCAATTGACTTTTCTTTTTAAAAGGGTATTTTTATAGTCTTTTTTAATCTTAATGTGAGTATATCAGGATTGAAAACCTTCTGAATATTTACAACCCAATCATACATTATTTATACACATGCATGTAATTTATGTTGGCAGTTTAATTTAAGCCCAGAATTATGTGACGTATGATAAACAACTTATGAAGGTGGTCTGGAATATAAAGTTTAGAATTTTTGTCGAACTCATCTGATTATAAGCCAGTTGCTGACTAGCCCGGACAGACAAAACAGTTTACTTTTCTTTTGTTCATTTTACACGAGTGTTTCCAGAACAGTTCATTTCTGATCTGCTTTGTTTTCAGTTTCAGTGCCTAACGTGTCCATCGTCATTTCACACTATGGCGAATTTCCAATACGTAGTACATGATGTGCACAAAAGAACACATGGCCCATTGTGAAGGCTGTTGTGGCACTGGAGCAATTCAGACGTTGAGCAGCATAACAGCACCTATACTCTGTGAAATAAAATTATGTATTGAGTATTTATGTTCCTTGTTCATAGCTCATGAAACGCAGATTGTGGCAGGAACAACCTTGTCTTTTCAAAAGGTGAATACGAGTTTGACAAGCAATAATAATAATAATAATGTAGAACAGGATCAACATGTCCAGTATGCTGATTTTTAATCACTTTACTAACGTACTAACCAATTGTTTTAATTAGTGTCATAACAATGCAATAATGTTCTGGCTTGATTGAGCGCAACGTGCTTCACATTATCCATGTGCCTGGAAGTGTGCAGTCGATATGAAATGTCATATGTGTCGGTGAGAAGGAACAGTTCAGATTTTATTGATTAAAGCAGCCTGAACTGTGCTGTTTGCTCAGAACTGTTATGATTAATTTTCTCATCCGGTGTGTCCTGATTACAGGATTAAAAGTGTCACCACTGAGCATGAAGAAAAATTACTCCGTCAGCTGAATGAAATTACACGGGTGATGCAGGAAGGCAGGCTCATGGAGGAGGTCTCCCCAGAGAAGGAAGCTGAGGAAGTGCCATACTCAGAGGGCTGGGAAGGTACAGCATTGCCCCCACTATCTCAGTTGCAGCCACTCCTTTACGGACAGGCCGTAGATTACACTGTATCAGCCACGTGATAGAGTTCAAAAGAATAAGAGTGTCGCATTGCATTCACATTTTCAAGATACCAAGGAACAAAATGTAATCAAGGCCACTGCCTTTTTCTGAGGTTCCACAAGCTGATTTTCAAGGCTTTAGTTCTTAAACCATGCGTACAGTTCACCTTGTACTGTGGTTCCTCCAGTCTTCAATCCACTAGGATAAAAGCCACACATCTGAAGAAGGCTCCACAGCCGAAACGTTGTGTTTCCTTTGTTCTCTTTTCAGCAGGGAATAAACCTTTACTTGTTCCTAGGATGGAAGACTACTTCTTGAGGACAGATTTTATTTGCTGATGCTGATGGGAATATATAAATCTGTTTATGCAAGTCTAACTAAATGACAAATCAAATGTGCAACCACAGCCAAAAAAAGCCAGTGATCCGAGGGAGACCTTATTTCCCTCACACCACACCTACATTGTGGTATTGTTTTGGAAGGAGGGTTAAAATCCTAGCCCTGCCTCCCTCGCTATGCCAGGGCTTTGACCTTGCTCGTGCTGCCTTTTTTTTTTATTGCTGTGTGTGTTCTCAAGGCTACCCCGAGGAGACCTACCCCCTGCACGAGGAACCAGCCTGCTGCAGGCAGGGGTACAGCAGGGTCGTGGTGGAAGGCTTCGACGCAGGCCACACATCGGCGGAGGAGCTGGCAGAAAGGATGGAAGGCATGGAGGGCGTGGAGCCAGAGGAGTGCTACTCTGTGCGCAGCCTGGTGCAAGAACAAGAGCCGCTCCAGCCGGGTGGAAAGCAGCTCCCCTTCTGTACGCAAAGGGATGCGTTCCAGTACCAGGGGGAGAGCGCTGGTGATGACGAGGGCGAGGACGACGGCGGAGATGACGACGCTGGAGGGGACGAGGAAGAGGACCCTGCCGTAATAGCGGAGAGCCTCAGCTTTGGCTGCGAGTCCTTCAGCGATCAGGAGGAAGAGTGGGACGTGTCCTGCCAGGCAGCTGGAGCTACAAAGGATGAGAGCCTCCAAGAAACGGAAATTGCGAATGAGCTTGTCTTTGGGGTGCTCAGAAAACGCAATAAATAGGAGCTGGAAGAAACACGTGGACTTCATTCCCCTAAAGCAGTTGCCAGTCTGGAACACCTTAATCCTAACTTTCCATGTGGGCAAACTGTACAGTGAATGAATCAGATGTGCAATATGCCCACAGGCAAGATCACGCCCTTTGTGTTTGGTTGACAGAACATGTTTTTTTAAATGTGTAAATCCTTGCAGAAAGGGTTGCAGGTGAAATATGTTGCATGCATGGGTCCCACACTTCCAGTACCAAACCTTGAAATTCTTTTTCCAGCTTTACACATCAAGGAGGACTGTGTGAAAGTATTATACAGTTTCTTTGTTGAAGTTAAGGGCAACAGCTTTCAACCACCTGTCAGCTACTAATTTATTTTTTATTCTAATTTAAATTGATGTTATTGGGTCTTAAGCCTTTTGTCCTACAGTGGACTGCTAGTACAAAAAAAGACTCCAAATTCAAAGTTTTCACAGTGCATTTCAATCTGTTCTACAGCACAAATTATACTTATTACTAGATACTAAGGATATACAGTAGACTATTAACATCAAAGGACAGTAATATGATTTTTATATGGAGACTTCAAAAATGTTTTGTACACCACATTCTGTTAAATCTATATTGTACATTGGAATTTATATCTAGGATGTATGACATAATTCTACCAATAGAATTGTTTTATATTATTCTTATTATGATTGTTAGCATAATATTATTAGCTTACCATGGTTCACCTATTGACCTTAATTTTCAGCATGTTTAAAAAAAAAAGTGATCCTGGAACAATAAAATTAAAAAAAATGATATCTCATTAGAATAAAGTCTTTATTTTCTCCATAATTATAGTATGTAAACAAACACTGTACATAGAACAGCATACACATTGTACATAATTACAATATAACACAATACTATTACACATACATAACAAAAGAGCTTTCTTTGTTCCTCAATATAAAGGTATTTATATGAAAAGCACAGTTTTATAGTATTCTCTAGACATTTTCCTTTATTTTTAGTCTAAGGACAAAGAAATTTGATCACTTTATAGGACAAGACATTTACTTGTGAGAAAGCAGAATTCAAGTCCAAATTGTTAGTTCAAAATTATTGTTGATTATTAATAACGATGAGTGAATCTTTTCATGGATTGTTCTTGGCCTTTTTTGAAAGACTAGTTTTCTTATAGTATAGTTTATAGTATAGTAAACTTATAGTTTTATAGTGTGTTATATTTGAAGTCTAACCTAAGATTTTGACATCTGCTTAAGAAATATGGATCACAGCACCTTTTGTTTTTGAAGTATTTCTTAATTTCTGTGACCTACTGTAAATATTAACTGAATAGATTCCATTAGCTTCAGAGGTAAACAATAAGGCTAGATTTTAGTAAACTAGTTATTTCTTTTTAGAAAAGTTGGTGCATAGTGCATTTTGAGAGGGTCTTAACGATTATAGTCTGACAGCACAGAAACAGTTTTTAATTGGGTTACAAATTCCCCCTCCTTTTGGATTTGCCTTCAACTGAAACAAAACTTTACATGAAAGCAAAGCTTGCAATATTATGAATTACAGTGCCTTGCAAAATTATTCAGACCCTTGCACAAATTTCACATTTTGTTGCTTTAAAGCTTGCAGTCATAACACTGTGAAGTAGCAATTAATATCTGTTACATACACATCCTATTACACACATTCAAAGCAAAACATTTTAGGTGCACATAATTATCTCAGTGAGACCAAAAAAATGTATGTGAGCAATTATAGTGGTTCTCATAATCTGAGAATAAAGTAGCTCAAGTAGGTAGTTGTGTCAGCATGCGTAGGCTGCAAGGGAACAATATTTATTCCATGCTGAAAATCAAAGAAAAGCAACACAACATTTCAGCTGTAGAGCCTTCTTTAGGTGTCACCCGAAGACGTTTTGTTTCTGTTCTTCTCTTTTCAGCATGGAATAAACCTTCACTTGTTCATTTGAGAATAAATACATCCGTCTCTATATGATCCTTTAATCAGGTAGCGAATTTCAAGCAAAGCTTCATTCATCAATACTAAAGAGCTTTCAAAACAACTCACCAATAAGGTTGTAGAAAAGTAAAGACTAAGAGAAGGATATTTCAAAGACAATGAATATCCCTTTGAGCACAGTAAAGTCAATCATTGATAATGACAAGGAGTTCAAGATGAAAGAAAGAGGGTAAGTGGGAGAAAATGCTGGCTGGGATGGCAGAGTAACAAGACGGAGGCCATTATTGAAAAAATACCTACAGCCTGCTTGCAACAAAAGACTTAAGTGATACTGCAAACATGGCAAAACATTTTACAGTCATACGAGACAAAATTCAAACTTTGTGATCTAAGTGCAAGTGTTTAGCAGACCTGACACAAACACGAGATGCATCTCTCATCCAACACCATACCTATTGTCAAGTACAGTCTTGCAGCATTGTGTTCTACTTCTGCTCATCAGCAGGCAGTGGCAAGCTTGTCAAGAATGATGGGAACATACAGTACATGTAGGACTAGATATGGAGGTTGAGAAGACAAATTCAAGATCAGACAGCCTAATGTTGCATTAGCACTGAGAACAGAAAAGTTATACTCCACAAAAAGAAAGCTTCATATTAAATTTCTTTGTCTCCAAAAGGCACAATATTTACAGCTGTTTCACAGACACGTTAAAAGCTAGATAAAGTGCTGCTTCCTGTACATTATGAACAAAATCTATTACCAGTTTAACATTTGTGACGGTGACTCATTTTAAAACCTGATTTATAGGTCTTCCCTGGAATAACAGTATTTTTCAGGTAAAACAAAGCTTATTTCTTTCAATAGTATAGGTATACCTGCTGCAGGGAAAAAGTTTTCTATTTTTGTCCTAGCTAATAATACAAAATACTTATCTTCACATAAAAAGCAAACATAAATATATAGTATATGTTAAAGGAGCAAAAATAAATTCTCTAAAATTCTTCATAGCCTTATATATATATAGAATTCATCACAGTACACTCAGTCTTTTTGCTTTGTGTTGCAACTAATTCATTAAATGTCTCTGACAAGAAGAGAAAAACATTAAGAGGCTCAATACCATGACTTCATTCGGTCTGACACTCTTTTAATATCCCAGTTCATCAAGGATAGATGAATTCCTCATCCATCATTAGAGTAGTGCAATGGGGTGTAATTAGGGAGCAATGCATATGTTTCTGGGAAGAGGTAAAGTGTTACTGTTAAGGCTAAATGCCAATGATAAAGGACATTTTTGATAACAGTACTCATATACAGTATGATTAAGTGTCAAGGTATCAGGTATATATGTTTGCAGTAAGTCTTTGTTCTGGACAGTTCTTTCAGTTTACTCTCAGTAGATACACATCTGATGTCTATAAAAAATGTCCTTTATACAGTATATCTAATAATAATAATAATAATAATAAATTATTTCATACTGTATATTACAGAATATTGAATTCAATTAACTATATTTGTAAGGCATTTTTTATTTAATTTTGCTGGTGTCTTTGCCAGTGTTTACTATTGGTTATTATACAAATGGCTGCCTTCCTTCCGATAGGTGCTGTTGTCTGATCCTACAGTATTACATATTCTGAGAAAGTTCCTTCTAGGACTGCTGTGAAAGCTAACCAGCAAAACAGTGTGACAGCCTTGGAAACCACACCTTTTTTCAGTCCACCATTATTTCTTCCAAATACAAAATTAAAAATCAGAAAAACAGTTGTTTCTTTACAATGAACAAACTGAAATTAACTGGTAGTCAACATTTACTCTTGTCTCTACTGACTTCTGAGAACAAAGAATGATAGCTATACAAAATATTATTTTAGATTTTTTCCATTTCTTACTTGATTTAACTGCACTATACAGTTTGTTTGTTCCACTCTAACAATCGTTTGGAATGCAGTTACCCTTCTGATTCCAAACTAAGTCCTTCTAATTGTGTAGGAGGGTAGAGCTGTAAACTAAAATGAAAACTTTACACCTACTGTACCAAATTTTGTGCTGTCCTTGCCATTCCTGTGCTATTCAGTATAGATCTACTGTATATCTAATCTGGTGTGGCAATGAATGTTATTCACACATCCTGGCATGCTTCACTGGGCAAACTGGGCACTGCTCTTTGATGTTTGTGAAGAGGGTCTTGATAAAAGGTTAAAGTTCAACTTAGTGAAGTTAAAAAAAATGTTGACATCAAAAAATAATTGCTATGATATGGTCGTTCGGTAGTGAAGCAGTAGTATGGAAGATCCCTGAAACTTGTATTGACACCACAGAATAAAATGACCTGCGTAAAGAAGCTTGAAATGATACTGCTGTACACCACTAACCCTCAAAATAAGGACTTGTGTTAAATTAATTAAATCACTCTTTGAGACTGAAGTTACTGAGTACAAGATCTACAGTAATAATTAGATGTACTGTAACACTTACTCTATAAAACTAAGTATTATTTTGTTGTTGACAAAGTTACTCAGTTGCATGAACTGTTGCAAATTTTATGTTAAAAGACTGAACAATTAAGAAATATTTTAGATCAAATTTGTCTTAAAATTACTATGAAATTGGTATGTTAATTAGGATTACAGGACTTCTGCATTTGTAATTAAAGTGCCTTTTCAGATGGCAGATGATAGTTTGACTCATTCAAGGACAGGTTGCTTAGGATGAGGCAGAAAAGAGGTACTTTGTAACACTCTGACTACACCTTGTATTTCCGAACGTATTTCTTTTTCACTTGATGACCTGCTGGTAATAATTTCTGAATTTTGGAACTGAAGAAAAGCAACAAAAATGTTTTGAAAACATCTCAACCAAATGTATGAAAGTCGTAGAAGCAGCAAATTACAGCACTGACTGCACCCACAGTGCATTTCAGGATTGCTTAAGCACTAAGCAGTGTGGGTTTGAAGTACAGCAGCTTGTCTGGTGTATCTGTTCTGTGCTGTCTTAAGAGAAGCACTACAGACATCCAGAGTTCTCACTAATATACTTATATTTTATTTTTCACAATCAATCTCTTTTTAAAAAGTACCACAAACTACTTTTAAAATATAAAAAAAATCTCTTTTTCATTTTGTGTTTTCTGCCTCAAAAAACAGTTTGGTTTCAAATCAGCTTAATTAAAATTGTTTTAGCTTAAAGCAGTAACTTAATTGTTTAGGATACAAGCAGATTTGGCTAAAACTTATTACAACACTCATTAAAGCAGTAAACGTACAGTAACTGCAGGATAATACATAGTACAATACCTTATTTGGTCCGTCACATATGAACCACAACATAACATGTTAACAATATTCAGTGTGTATTCATTGTGATACAATTAATTTAAGGGAGACAAATTACACTAACAAAATAATTAGAAATAAATTAATTGGATTATTTACAGTACAGTATATGAGGTTAACAGGAGATTTTTCTTGTGGAAGTAGTGTATCTTGGCTGGTTGAGCAATGAATGCACATGGAAAGAATATCATTTACCTATAATATTATTTTGAAGAACCAAGAAAGGTCTTGTTTTGAATTTGTTAACTATACATAAGAACAGGTGGAGGAGAAAACATGACAAACCTGGGCTTAAGTTATAACAAGTTAATTAGATAAAACTTAGCTTTCTCACTTTTTGTAAATTCACATGGGGTGAAAATAACACTCTTACAAACAATTAAAATGAAAAGATGGATCATAATAAAAATGTCATTAAAGATGTGATCTATAAAAAGCTGATCCCAATGCAACATTGAATTCCTCCTTGTGCTTATCTTCTATCCACAGGGGATATGTCTGCTAGTGTCCTGAACAGTCAAAAACCAGCGTTCAGCTCACACTCAACAGTGCAGCTTTTGCACAGTTCTATTGCCTTTACCACCATATAACCATAAAGTGGAAAGGCCACTATATCGGACGTCATCACCTTCTGAGTCTCCGCAGTTTTTCACGGGAAACAAAAGTCTAAAGCATTTCAGGCCATTTCAGGGATCTCAGCCTGGTCCACACAAATCGAGGAAAGTTTGGACATCTTCTCCATTATCTTACTCACAGGCCAGTTTACTATCGAAGCTAGAGAGTGCAATAGCAAAGGCCTGCAGTGCGCACATGGGGTAATTGTAATCCATTGTGAAAACATCTTCAGCCACGCGGCCAAACTGCATCACTATATAGTCAGCTGGAAGATAAATACATCAGTGCAATAATGAAACATATATGACGAATACATCCAAACACACTGTTTTGGAAAGCGCAGACTTTCCAGACTTGACCTTCCCTTTAATGCTTGTAGAAACCTTCATTCAGCCTTAAAACATCCACTTCTTCATTTATGTATTTATATTTTGCAGCTTATAAAAAGCTATGGAAAACAGCAGCTTAGCAACTCTCTAAATCTAGGTTAGTTATAGTACTGTAAAGACCACCGGATCAGAATTGTAACATGGGCTCCAATAGACCCGATTAGCATATGGTTCTGATGGGACACTAGGCGGTGACTAAACTTTTCTTGTGTCCTTGATTAATAGTATTTTTCTGCTGTTATTCTTAAGTATGTTTAGGTGCTGTTATGGTTATTTTGTGCTGGACCCTAGCCTTGGAAAGGCTTGCAGAATACAATCAGTGAGGAGGCACCCAGATACACGTTCTTTGTCTGAGAAGGAGTCTGTTCTTTCAGTTGCGCTCTTATCTTGGTATTAAAAGCACCAATTCTGTTTGAGAGCAGAGATTCAATCTCCCCATTTTTCAAAGCTCTCACAAGCACTTGTAAGTGCTGTGGTACTTTCATTTCATTTATCAGAAGAAAGTACTGCATTGTGTCCCAGAAACACATAAGGTAATCCTTCTGACAATAACACATATCCACATTTACATGATCATAACTAGTCATACAAAGTAAATCAAGCACCCCTATTTCCTTAAACATGTTCTTTGGAAAACTTTATGATAAAATTACAATAGGATCCAATCCTCTACTACTAGGTAATAATAAATATCCCATCTTATGAAATAAAGAGAAAAGAGAAAATCTTGGACACTTACGATCGTTGTCATGGATGATCTGGAAATTCTTGACAGACGCCTGTGTGACCCTTCCATGGAAATTAAGGACATAGGACTGGGTGTCGTCATTCCAGACTGGGGTCTTGTTGTGCAGCTCAATCACACTCTCTGTGTTTTTGTTCTGCCACCTAGCAAGCAGAGACTCATGATCCTGGCAAAGCAAAGTCAAACGAAGAGGCGTATCAGGTCTGTACATACAACCCAGTCACAACCAAACAGAGTAATTAACAATAAGAACCTAAAATTTCCATCCATCACGCTAGGTATTCTGATCTCAGACTGACTTACTGTATAATAATTATCTGAATTAGACAATAGACATTAGAATTAGACAATAAATAGACAGATCTTATTGTCATAGGCCATAGCTGAATAAAATACAATTTTATAGTGTTTTAGTACTACGATGAATAAAATACCATGCAAAATATTTAAGCAGTATGTAAAGTGTTTGCAGTTTTTATTGTAATTACTCAGTTAATGTTAAACTAACAGTACATTTAAAAAATGCTTTGATTAAGAGTTATGATCTGTAAAATTATAAAACAAAAATAAATGTTTCAGCAGCATATAATTCTTCATGCAAAGAATGTCATTTAAATAAACAAGGTTTACAGAAGTTACTCAGGTGTGTGAAGAATAAACATATGCAGAAGACAAAGACCATTTGGTATGAATAAATAAGTGCTGCTTCAACTGTACAAAGAAAAGAAAATCTATTTTCCACAAGAGAAGTTCTTAAGGAGAACAAAAACAATTATTTCCATATCAAGACACTAAACTCTTCCATCGAGAACTGTCCTGACAGGTATTTTAATGCTTTTCCTCCAGTTCTTTCTAGATCATTACATTCCAATTCATTACCTATCGTATTACAGTTTTTAGTGATTTAGCATATTTTGTTGCTGTTTCACAATTGACAGTAAGTGACTGTGAACAGATAGGACTGAGCAGGAATGTGTTTACTTCTTTTAATTCCCTTTGAAAAAAATATCACATCCTGACGCACTTACGTTTCGTGGTCTAATTGAGACTCTCTCATGATCCATGTTCATACCGGGAATGATCACACTCATTTTTCTGGGGCCTTTAAAACCTAAAACATTTGTTTCCTAAAAAATATCAGGAAAAAGGATAATTAGGGTTAATATGGGCATTAACTAGGGTTAATATTTAATCACATTTATTTTAAAAATGCAAATCCTCTTTCTGAACACTAGATGTCTCATTGCTTCATGTTTCACAGATGAAGTACAGGACCACTCCACTCCACGGAGAAATATTGGCTTGTTACATTTACTATTTTTAAACAACGTAATACACTGCATTTACCAAAAGACTGACAGTTTCAAGACTTGTTGTTAAGTGAGGAAGAATTTTGGCATTTACCTTTTTTATATGTACAAGATAGTAACTATTTGTCTTTGCTAACAAGCCCTTTCTGACTTAACAACAGTTTGAACTTTCCAATTCAATAAAAACCCACATGTATAATTAAATAACATCCAAATCTCTCTGAATTGTCAATCAATTAATTTTTTCACACTTGTCAAAACAGCATAAGTCGTCTTTGTATTTAAATGTTTTTCTTGAAGCAAAACACTGATAAAACTGATCTTCCATGGTGTCATCAGAAAGTAGTCCGATTTAGATAGAGAACTTATGTATGAAATAAAAATACAAAATAGTTGTTCACATGAAGAGGAAAAACACTTTAACTCTACTTTAAAAAGTAACAATTATTTTATATAACTAGTATTTCATAAAAATACTTTTAATGTCTTTCAGGTAAATGTACTCATCAATTTTAAGAAGCATCTTTTTATGGTATTAGAGTCTTATCAAGATAAACTACAGTTTTAAGTAGCATAATGAATTTAAAGAATAAATCAAACATTTGTCATTGTGAGATCACAAAGAAATTAAACAACCCCCCCAAAAAAATACCCCAAACTGGCAATTATTATTTTCTTTTCCAATGGCACAGAAAGTTTCAAGAGATAATGCACACGCTGCTTATGACACATTCATGTTTTACTTTCTTCAAATCATTAATGCAGGTCAACTTTGAAAAAAGGGACTTACATAGCAGATAGCTGCTAATTCCTGACGAAGGTTACTTGCTTCTACACTGGAAGGAGTCTTCATAGGATTCACACCGCTGTCATAAACTGTAAACTTGGTCCCCATTAAGTTTGATCTGAAAAATACATAAGCAAGTGGCTGCAATTATCATGGGCTCCAGGAAGCAGGTTTCAAGCAATAAAACAAAATGCACATCAGCTGTCATTGATGCAGCCTACAAATCTGATTATTCAATCAATGCCAAACACCAGGGAAATGGCTTAAGTGGCTGCCAGAGCCAAATATATTACAGCAACATAAAGGGCTGAGTTAAATGGCTGCTCATAGAATCCTGATCTATTTCAAGACAATAAAAACAATAAAACAATACAGTCCTGCAAAATATTGTATCTTGTATCATACTGAAGTGCAATTTGTGTGTCTTTCTGTTAAGGGATTTTATTTTGAGTAAAGGCATAAAAAATTAAACATGAAAGTATTTCCAGCTCAGACAAATGTGTTCAGCTGACTTAAAATGACCTTGCCATGTAATCAAGCTTACATAATGCAGTTTAACAAACTATAGCTAACAATGCTGAAAAGGTCAGTTGCTCATCTAACAACCACACCTGAACTGCTCGAGTAACAGAATGACAGAAAAAAAGAATGAAAAAGAGAGAGAGAGGATTTGACACTTCAAGATAAGCTTCACTTATGATAGATGAGTCACTTCTCTGAATCTGAACTGACATTTGAGTACTGTCTTTTGAAAAAAGCCTCTTCCAGAGCACACCTGCAAAGCAGCTAGAGCAAAGCTGTTATCATTAAGGATCACGAATGTCATTTTGTGCCCTTGAAATAGAGGCCCAGTGTTTCATTTACCGCTATAGTAATTATACCACAAGAGGAAGGGATCTTATATATTTTCACGACCAAAATATTCTCACTCTGTTTAAAATGCAAGTGAGACATTTTTATTTTCTCATTCCATTAATGCCGTAACGGCTGTAATCCATCTTCCTAAGCAAAATGATGTGGATGCTCATCAGTAATCTATATGAAAATAAATGAGACTTCATTCTGCAGCAATAAGGTCTTTTGTTCCCCAAAGACCTGTGCTGGTGCATAACCCAGTTCTCTTAAACAGAAAACTCAAAACAGGAATATATAAAAAAAAAACATGTTAAGAACTAGGAATCTCAATGTGCACAACATTTTATTGTTTATTTGAAAGGTGACTATATGGTACATATGCATAACCTCCTGGAATCCACAGTTCTGAGGGCAGTTTTAATCAAGGACTCCCTTCAATCATTTTACTGCTTCTCAGCCACAAAGCACCATAAGCACAGTAGTTACAATATAACACATATGAAGTGTAATTGATAAATAATTATATAGAGAGCTAAGTGCATTCCCCAACATTTAAATAGCAACAGATACATGTCTACCAATACATCCTGAAAGAAACTGAGAAAAAGAGCCTGACGTGCCTGACAAGTTGTAATTATATGTTGTACTCAAATGAAGAGGTATGAGATAACTTTCAAAATATTTTTGTGCTCTGAAGATACTGTTGGAGCAAACATTAAAAGGTTTGATAAAGCTGCAACACATAAGTGCATTGTGAAGCCGTCTTCTGAGACTGACCTTAGTTTCCCAATGAAACTTTCTCCACCGCGAGACAAATCAGTAGGGTCTATGGAGATGAGGTAATTTGAGGTCTTGCTCTTCTTTCGTTTCCTCCCAGCCAACAGGAAGACCTAAACAAAGCCCAATTCACTATTAAAGCCAATCAATGAAGAAGGTCATAACACAGCCTAACTCATAACAACAAGCTGCCTTTCCAGTGCCCTGATATTTCAGTCATATTAGCTGGATCTACGAGGCCAGACATTACATGAAGAAAATTACATCTGAAGAATACTAGTGCAAAACATGCTTGGCCAAAAAAATGATAGCTTGTAAAGCAGGGACATGAACAAACAAAAATGTTTAGGTGGATTTTCTGTGATGTGGCCATTCCCTGTGCGAATGTCACCTGCACAGTAATCTCTGGCACACAACAAACAGAAGTATTTCTGGTCCAGTTAAGAAAGAAAAAAATAACTTGGAGAAAATCCAGTGACACACAATATAGCGTTGCTTGTTGGTTTAGAAATAAGACTACTTCTACTTTTAATGGCTCTTTTGATATCTATCTGGTTGGCTTTAATATAACAAAAAATCAAAATCGATGCCAGAAGAGTTGTAAGCATAGTTTTTAGCTTTCCTTCAGAGACAGCTATAATACGCTGAAAACAATTCACAGCAAAAAAAATCTATAAAGCAATTTGCAGTATTTTCCCTATCAACCCCTTATCACCATGATTTCACATACTGATGGTTTAGAAGATAATTGAGACTGGGGATGTCAATGTCAGAGCTGTGATTAATAGCCTGTATTTAATAAGAGGTTCAGTCTAAAAAAGGCACATATCCAAAACCCGAATAACTATCAACCACAGTACATTCTTTATCCTTAAAACAAGACACAAGAGATCCAAACTCTGCGGAAATGATTTGGTTTGTGTTTAAGATTACAGTAAATTCATGCAAACACCCTCATATGCTTCACAAATATATTTAAATGAGTTAAAGAAGAAGCATTTCACATATTTCACATATGCAGATGTGCACTGTCAGTGTTTATTGAGTGCATATCATTATGTTAGACTTATATACATACCACAGTGAAACACACAACTAGCCACATGTGGTGATGAGTTTATAAAGATAGGGAGGGATGACAACCAAGTTCAATCAGATGTCAGTAATTCGCAATCACTCCTGACATAAATTTCTCTCATAAAATACTATAAATACTGTATATGATCCCCTTTTCTCCCTCATATACGGCTTTGTGCATCTGAACTCCACCCCATCTCCACCTCTGCAGCTTCCCCTGGGTCACTCCGCTCTCTGCAGAGAGTCCTCTGGCCAGGAGGTCAGGCCTCAGCCAAGCAGCTTCAGCCAGATTGAGAACAAACACTACATAATCCTGTCAGGAAACTTAATGGGTGTTGTTATTCCTAGTTATTGAAATGTGAGGAAATTGAGTTTGGGTCACACTCTTAAAGATGGGAACCGGTGTCAAGAACCCCAGTTGTTGTTGGAAGCGCAGGTGATCACCCATGAACCACTACACCTTTCTTCACCAGAACTAGCATTCAGCCACCTCATATCAGCAAATTTAATAAAATAACTCTTCAGTTTGGTTTTATAGTAGTTAATGAAGACGTTTTTTTAGGTATTACATTCTTATAACTCATTGCTGAACGTTGTGTGTTGCAGGAAATACTTAGCAACACAGTACTTACAATTCTGCTGGCCTATTCAACCAACTGCACGGTGGAAACTTATAAAGCACAACAGTGAAATCTGCCAGACATTTTAAAAGGTGAGCTTTACAGTAGAAGCATGTTGCTATGAGGAATACAAGCCAGAGGGGACTGAAATCACAAGTCATCACTGCAGGGCGCATGCAAGCTAATATGGTGGTCAAATTCAGTTAATATATAACACCGTGATGTGACATTGACTGGTGTAATACATTCCCTGTGGTCCCATTTCCATCCATTATCCCCAGACGCTTAGTCTTAAGGAGCCTAAATGGGAAGACACAGGGAGCAAGTTAGACTACCCCTGGATTGCTGTGCAATCAATAGCAATTCAAATGGAGCAATTCAATATACTGTATTTGCCAAACATAAGTGCCATTAATAGGGCAAAGAAAGAAGAGGGTTCAGGAAAGGGGAATAAGGGGACAAAGTAGCTTTCAGTGTACAGAGAAAATCGGGTTTCCCATCTCACACACAACAGCGAGGAGAGAAAAATAGTGCACACAGGAAAGGTAAAACAAGACATGCCGCACTGGGTCCAAACACATCAGTCTGTGAATATCTGCGCGGCCTGACCTTCTTGCCATCCTCCCTCTCCAGATGGAGGTAGTAAGTGGGGTACATTCCTCTGTCCATGCCCTTCTTGTCTCGTGTGATCCTGCATTTAATGGTGACGCCCTGGGGGGCCGGTCTCAGGGCGAACTCCTCCAGGTCGTCGACGTCCACCGCGGGTTCACTGGCTGGGGGGGTGGACGCGGACGCCGCTTCCTGAAGGACCAGGCGGCAAGCGAGAGGGAGGGAGAAGGCCAGGGGGACAGACAACAAACATCAACCCATATCTTTCCACAACGGGGTGATTGCAGGCGGAAGTGCTATGAAAATATACAGGTAAAGCAGTATGACTATCATGTAAAATGTCATCTTATGTAAAGTGACATCTTAATACACAGAGCACGCGGTAATGTGAGTCTCCTAACAGCGCAGATTGAATTTCTTCATCCCTTTTCTCACATTTTCCACACATCCTGTTTTTTACCATCAAATGAAATGAGGAAAAGTTTTTCACAAGGTTTAGGCTACATTAAAAGTCGGACTTACACACCATGCACTAATTATAAACCCTGCTCTTGATGGCTTGAAGTTCCTATTTCTTCCAGGCCTAAGTCATAATGATATAGTTTATCTTCAAACTTAAGTTCTTTTATGTTTTTTGTACTTCTAAAACTCAGTTCTTCAAATCTGAGGATATTTGCAAATTACTCTTCCCCTTTAGGACACAAAGAGGATAAACGCTCTTTGCTCTAACCTAGATTTGTCTAGATTTTGTCTGGTAGCACAGATATAAATGTTTAGCAGAGAAACAGCGTCTAAGTGTCTGCTTATGTCACTGGAGATTTAACTCCATAGAAAAGATCAGTGACCAAAGGCCACTGCGTACCTTGTTCGATTTCTTGCTTGTGGCCGATCCTGGTCTGGTGTTGCTGTTGAGTTGAGAAGAACTGGAGCTGTCTTCATCTTCTTCATCTTCTTCTTCATCAAAGTTCATGCTACTGGATATGCCTTTTCAAAACAAAATGTAATTGAAATACTGAGTACATATACAGTACTGTATACCATATTTCAGTGTTCTCCATGATAATTTGCGTAGTTATAATGGATATAACAAATGAGAAGCAACATTTGACTGTGAAATTCTACAAATAAGCTGTATGAAGAATGGCGGAAACAGAAAATCCACAAAGTGATGTGCTTCTAAAACAGTATTATACAGATCAGCAAGAATACAGGAAAAAGGAATAAGTAACACATAGGAATATGATGCCTTAATCACATAATTCACAGAGTTGTAGGAACAGTAGACACCTGTTCTGCAGGCAGCACTCTCACAATTGTGCTGGAGCCAGAGCCCACATGAATGATTCTGACAGGAGCTACATTTTTGCTGGCCATGCTGAGTTCTTAATGAGATGCCACACTGAGCTGTGCTCTTTTCTCCAGACCCATAATATTCTGGCATTTAGGACTGAGTAAATTCTGAGAGAACAGAAAGTTACTGAACTTAAAGTTACTGAAAAAAGTTTAGAAGCAAGTGTTACTTCGCAAATGCTTATTTTAAACACCTGAAGAAAATAAAAAAATTAAGTGTCTTTTATATATTTGTGTGCCAACCTTACGTTCTGCCCAATGGAACTGTAATTTGCAAAGACCAGTACAACAGGTCAAATGCAAAGCAGTAGTTAACGACACTGACCAACAATGACCAACAAAGGAATCAGACCATAGGGCGACCAGTACCTTTTTTCTGCATGGTGACTCGCAGGTCTTGCTTGCCCTGCTGCTGTGTACTGGTCACTGGGTCTCCTTCCCCCTCACATATGCTGGACTGTCCCACTGTCAGGATCTGAATCTGATTGCCCAGGTCCAGTGCCTCATCCTGAAAGGCAGCTGGCCCATCGATTCCTGCCAGATTACAAAATACTCCTGTCTGTCATCAAACCAATCCACAGACGTATTACCTGTTGACTCTGGCTGTGTGATAAGTCACCCCTTACTGAAGCATAGCACTATGTTCACCAACAACCAACTTACAGTAGATGAACCACTAAGTGAGAAATTCAAAAATGCTTACTGCTACAAAATTCTTCAAAGGTGAACATCAGAATACAAGCACCCCCAGTTAAAAACACACTTCACTCTTTTTCTAAGTTTAGTACACAAACCTATCATGCATATATGAAAATTAATTCCCACAAATTACTTTCTTTATGAATGGAAATATAGACACAAAATAGCCTCTGCATTAGTAATCAGTCAGAAACACATCAGCCCACTTTTAAAAAGCTTATCCCTGCTAGAGTGCATCAGTTTGTCTGTTCCCTTCTTTAGCTCTTAGAGATATCAGCAAATTATCTTATTTTCATTCAATTAGCTATAAACAGCAGAGAACATGATGTTCTTAATGCTTCAGATAGTCAGTAACACAAGCACTTAATATAATAAAACTACTTAAATTTACACAGAGGGAAAGAGACAAGGTGATAAAGTCATTAAGGCCACAATGAGAAACAAAACAGAAACCTTTCTGTTTAATTTTAATTAAAGGTATTTAACGAGTTATATAAAACCCTAGCTGAAGAGATATATAATCCTAGGAGCTATAAAAGTGTCATTATTTAATGCAACTCAAAATGAGATGCTACAGGTCTTGACTGTATCAAACCTCTTCTCATTTGTATTGTTGCTTTTAAAAAACCTTAATTTCTATTCAAAATGGGGATAAACATATTTGACGATTCTGAAAGGGTTAAAAAAGGCTTCGTTCAAAGGCGCTTTAAAAAATACATTCATCTCAATGCAAGTCAATGTCACACAAAGGAAATTAGTAATCTGAACAGATGAGTGGATATAAAATAAAATAAGGAACACGTATGTCAGTAAAACACTGCCAATGTCTGATGTCCCTGGTGGGAAAGGCGTCATGCCTATTTTTGTAACAAGCTGTTCTGTGTGATTCATAATAAACTAGGAAAAATAACACAGGTGTTGACTTTTTCCCGAGTCTGTTTTGCCTTACACTTATTAGCAAGGGAGGCAAATAAATTTGCAATCAGGTCAGGGAGCATTTCAGTGCCACTGTCATTATTTGTTTACTCTTTATTTCTTTAGGATGTTTGTATCCACTGACCTTTTTTTGTTACTAATGAGGTCTACTGCAGTGAACTCACAGTTTTTTTTTTTCTTCAAAGGGCATGGAGCAACAATGTGATAACCAGAGAAATCCAATCAGATTTGTGTTTTTCATGTCACAATCAGAACACCCTGTTACGGTTAACTGATTCCTACACGACATGAAATCTCAGGGATTGTGAAAGGCCCAAACTAAAAAAGACTGGACAGCTTATATGAAAGGAGTCAGTTCTGATTAGGGGTCTCCTGCAATGATTATAATTCTGCAACGTGAAATACCATCTTGTGGGGATAACTACAAAAACAGTACCTGCCAAAATGTAATTAGAAAACTCTGATGGAGAGGGAGTTAATAATACTGCCAACTTTCAATGAAAAACTGCCATCAAATCATTTCTTAGACCACACAACATTTTACACTTAATTAGGTAAAGTAAAAAGTATTAAGAAGTCCCATAATCAAGCCTGGAGAATCATCAGAGCAGAGCTTATCTCAAATTCTGAAACTAAGCAATCAGACAATAAACATACTGTATGTACACTGTTAATGGTATACTGTAGGTTGTACGTAACTCCCCCCAGATGCAACACTAGCACATCATGGGGGGAGTACATGGATACAAATGGTATCCATTTGTAGATCTGGGTGGACTGGAAACATTATCTGGAAATGACATTGCTCAAGTGTCCAACAGCAGTGTCCACAGCAGGGACTTGAACCTTTCAGTTATGAACCCTGACCCTAACCACTGCTACTGGGCCCACAAAGAGGAATGTATCCCATTATGTCCTAATAACCGGATATGCCATCAGTTTTCTGAGCTACAGGCCCTAACAAATTCTCTTGCATTGCACTTTCCACTACACTGCACACAGCTAACCTTTTTTCAACACCACACAAGGTTTTACCATGCTTTCACAATCACATGCAAACCAGATGGGCAAGCTGTGCTGATCTGAACATCTCTTCCACGTCAAGCTCTTTGCAGGTTCCATCACATTTCTGATTTTGTTACTGATGACTGCAGCGCAATTCCAGTACCTGTACACAGTGGCTGAAAGTCCTGTCCATTGTTCAAAGACCTTTCCTCTTGCGAGCAGAGACAAGCATAGGGTAAGATGCATGAATTCTTGAATATTTGAATGCCTGAGTGGTCTGTTGTCTTACAGAAAGCTGGACGATCCCCAGCTGTTGGAACATTGAGATCCTTATTGATGACAACTGGCCATGAAGGTGCATGCAGCTAACCTTTGTGTCTCCCCTTTTTCTCCTTTTTGGCGCTGCCAGTTTGGGAGGCTGATGGGGCTGACTTTGCCTTTTTAGCAGACCTGGGTGCCTGTGGGTCCGTTACAACCTTTACATCCTCCTGTTCGGCTTCTTGCACTACGCAGGGAAGGGAGGAGGAGTTGGAACAAAAATGGAGGCAAGCACAGGAGACAAAGGAGAACAAAGAGAGAAAGAGAAGAAGACATAAAGATACGAAATACAGAGCAGAAAAAGAAGAGTACTAGATAAAGCTACAGAGCCAGCAGAGCCCACAGTGAAAGATGACACTGGCCAGATACAGAAAGCCTTTTAAACAGAGAGGTTTTAAACTAAATGCAATTTTATAGCACACTTTAGGCTATTCATAGGCTGAATTTTATAACCATAAAAAGAGCAGATTATTTCCTATGATGTTTCTGTCAAATCTGGCCCAAAGTCTCACCTTTACTTTTTTTTTTGCTTGAGAAACAGGCTGTTGTTTCTTTATGAACAAATGAAATGTAAGGTAGACTAATGAGCTGCTTTTCTATTTTGTAATCTAATAAACTCCCTGCAGAAAACCTTAATAGCCAAACAAGCCACAGAGACATACCCTGCTTCTAAGATGAGCGCCAGGTTCGCAAGCAATTATTCAAAAAATAGCCAGCAAAGAAGATAAATTGATTGCCATAGAAAAAAAAAGAAAAGAAATATCAGAGGCAGAGGGAAAGAAGAAGGAAACTAAAAGCAAGATTATAGGATGCCCTTGTTTTTGTTATTCTAGTTGTAGTATAGCTCAAGCATTTTGCAGCTGTTATTTAATCATTGCACCCTTGGCTCTGCAAAGCAGTCACGTTTTAAAATCAGCGGTTTACCTGAAAGTAATATGCATTATGACTTCTGCCTGAAAAGGAAATTGATGGGAGTGTTATAAAATGAGACAATATTTGGATGGGTGCTACATGTACAGTACATGTATTATAATTTTCAGCCACCCAATACAATTGAGTCTTAGCTAGTAACTAAAACTAACTAGTAAAGAGACATCACTGGCAAGAAGAATATTGTTCTTCTTCGCTTACATACTTCATTCATCCTTTATATTTTGTTCCTTTCAGCGTTTAGGAAATGAAAGGCCTCTCTTGCTCAAGCTGAAGCCATGAATTATTGAACACATATTCAACTGTTTCATGAAACTTCAAGGCCTTCAAATTAAAGAATCCAATAACAGCCAAAATCATTCCCAGATTTGAAATTGTTTTCTTTCAATAATTCATGAAGGATAGCTTTGTGCGTTAGGTCCATGGATTAAAATCATTTAGCTTAATGAATGGAAACTGTGAGGAACACAAGAAACGCATGCTCCTCCTATATTTAAAAGATATTACTTGTAATTAAGTATTGGTTTGGCTGACAGAATCCTCTGCTTGTTTCAAAGCAAGGTAGCCCAGCAAAGACATGAATTACTGTATATATATACTTATTTATGACTTATATATTATATAAAGACCATCTTTTTAGAAGGCCTGGCAGCAGATGATGTCATGATGTTGTAAGTAACAACAATAACAAAATGAAAGTATGGTTATTGTAACAAATGTAAGAAAAATATTCAGGGAAAACCCCAACAAGTTTGAGAGTAAACAGATTGAGGATTAAGGAAATAATCTGGCTTCATCCCAGTCAGTTTAAGGTATAACAGCCTGGTCTTGGCAATAATATAGTTCACGGAGTTGGGGTTTTGCCTCTTTCCTGATACATTAAAAAATATGTATCAGAAGCACACACTGAATTTCCATCTCATAACAAAGAATGTGACATTCAAATTGAGAATAAACTCCCAAAGATGTTTGGCTTTGAAGATTTTATAAATATTGTGTTTTCAGCTTGTGGCAGTACCATCTCCCTAGAGATGTACGCTCTGTTTTTTCACAATATGTTGGCAGTTTTTATGCTGCTTTCTTGGGATCGGGCTCTGTATCTTTTGTAATTATTGAACGAGAAATGGCTCATGATCAGTTGACAGTAGTCCAGTAGTCTTTATCACTAACTCGAAACACCAATTTGCCAATTGGTTGTACAGCCAGGCTCCTACTGGAATTCGCTGTATGACAATGTTTGCACTTGAAGGGATTTTCTTTTGCAATAATCTAGAATTTTTTTGTCTTACTGCTCTGAGGTTCCACATGACATTCAAGCCCAGAATTTTTTTTCTTGATGCTATGCTGTGTTTTATAAAGTGAAAGTTAGAGACATCTCTATATTTGAGTAAAAGGCCTTTCATTGTACTTGGTAAAGCATGTTTTTAGTATCGACTGAGTATTTAAGTTGTCTTCATATTTTTAAGACCATAAAGAGATCAATGATTATTCGGTTCCCTGCAATGTTTATATAACCTATACTATTTTAATTCCCCATTACAAAACTGAAAGCTGTAAATTACTTCTTGGGGGGAAAATGGTATTAATGATTCAAGTCTAAATGAAAACCTACTCTAAGCCAGCTTTGGAATGAATTAAACAATTTGTATAACAAGTCAGAGTGCTTTTGTGCAATGTTTAGTTCATATTACAATAATAGTGAACTAAAAGAAGAATTAAGGAAATAAAGATCTTACTTGTGGGTTACCTTCAAAGAAGAAGACTGATTGATTGATGTTAAAAAATCAAACTGGACTGTGGATTGACAGGACCTCTTATTACAGTTAGACAAATCTCAGCAGGACAAAGAACAAAGCTACATTGTTTCCTGACAGATATTTACAGTAAGTCTTATATTTTTGATGCAGTTGAGAACTTAAGTATTCCCTTGAGTCTAATCTTACCCCACTCAATGATTAAGTAGCTTTATAGCTTTTGTGGTGAAATGTGCTATGAGCCCTGCTGTAAATGCACGGTAGCTTCAGACTATATCAATCTTTTTTATATTACAGTTCATGTCCTTTGTTTGGTAGCAAACTCAGGAGAAGAGCTTGTACTGCCAACTCTGTAACAGAGTATCTAGTTTACAGTCCCCATTATACACAAGATACAAATTACCCTCTTTATCAAACACATTTTATTGTGTTAAGGACAAAGAAATTTAAAATGTGAACTGACTTTCAGTAGGTAATTTATCTTCATGGAAAGCTTGGACTCTATGCCAGAATCTTATGTATGGCTCTCGGTCATTGATAACTCACACACAAAGACAAACCTACCTAGAATGTAGTTGGAGGCAATATTTCAGATCGTACTTGATAAAAAGCTATTGTTTTTTTCATCAGTATCTGCAACTGTAGGCAAAAAACATATTTCCTTTGTTTTTAAAGAACTGCATAAATAGCCATTTGGGTCAATCATACTCTTAAACAGAAAATTCATCTATCCATTGTCTAACTGCTTTATCAAACACAGGGTCATAGGGGAGTCGGAGCCTGTCCTGACACATTCACTCCAATGCTATTTTTCTCAGAAGCCAATTAACCTACCAGTCTGTTTTGGGACTGTGGAATTAAACTAGTGCGCCCAGAGGAATACCCACACCAACACGAGGAGAACCGCTCACAGATAGCACCCCTGGGCCTTGAACCCAGGGCCACAGCGCTGGAATGTAGAAATGCACCACCTTGCTGCCCTCAAACAGAACATGTGTTAATTACAATAGTGAAAGTACAGTTTCAATAGTCGAACAGCATAGAAGTGATTAAGCTCCTCAGTCTGGTCAATATTTCCTGTGGTGATTTACTATGGTTTTGTCTCTGCGGACACAAATGATGCCGTGAGAAAAAGCACAGAATCAAGAGACAGAAAAGGTCACGTATTTTCTAGAGCTAATTACAGAAACAGGTTGCCACGGGTCACATGTTGGTGTCTCTTACCGTGGTAGATGGTGCTGCTGTTGCTGCTGAGGTAGGACTCCACCAGTGGAGCCTGCTCCTCCGATTGCTTCGCCCTGCGGGTGCGAGAGCGGCCATCGACGTTTGCCTGCACCATCAGCGGCTCCTGGCGCTTCTTCTTCTGCTTCTGTTCCAGAAGCGCTCGCTGGAAGACACGGGCCTCAGGTTACACTATCGCCACCAAAGGCCCAGGTCGGTCTACAGGAAGACAACGTCAGCCTAGTTGCCCCTCTTCCCCACTGTCTTGCTTCAGTGAACCAAACCACAGGGCGCTAAAACCCTTCACTGATCCTACAGGAAAACAGAGAACCTGATTCATGGTTTTAAAAGACCCTCCAGGAAAAGCCATGCTGCCTGGAGACCAGCAGCACCCTGAGAAGAGTCATTGAGCAGAAGTAGCGTGGGGGTCGCCATCACTGCCATCTTGGCCACATCCAAGATCTCATCGGTCACACGCAGAATTAAAACCACTCGAGTGCAAAATACTTCCAAAACACATCCGTCAGAACACATCTGCAACAGAAGGGGTTGGAAACAATCCCTGCCCTACACCGCTGCTTTGGCGAGCAAGTTCAAAATGACTCGGTAGCAACTGCAAGGGTGCTTTATTATGATGAAGCCAAGTGCGGTCTTATTGTGCAGTGAAGTAGTATGAAGGAGACACCACAGAAGGTTTGCTGAGGTCCGTGCCATGGAATGACATTGTCTTTTGTTGTTGGAGCATTCTCAACATTATAGGGCCCTTGATGTCAGCTCAAGGTAGCAGGTTGCTATTGTCGGTGATAATTCTTAGATCTGAACTAATATGGAACTAATACTGAACTTTAATATGGCAGCTGTTATGGAGGTCTTCCTGTGTATGCAATAATATTTGCACGCTTTTGTTCAAATGTGGGCATTCGCCAGAGGCACCAACCATCTTACCCAGAGCAGTGCCAGCCTTGTACAGGTGGAGTGGCAGAGGCGGGCTTCAACAACGACAAACCCTGTTTTCTCTTTTCTTAGGGTGGGGAGGGGGGGGGCAGCTCTCACAGATTTTTTGCCTCCCTGTTGCAGTGTTTTGACATAATCTGTGCAGTTGCAGATATTTAATTTTTTTAAATAGAGTGACCTTGTCTTAACAGGATGACCCTTATACTGTATGTTACTGGTGTACTGAAGCCTCTCCAGTGAAAGAAGAGGCAATGCAGCATAGCCAAGAAAAGTTCAGTACATTGTCAACTATTTTTTAATTAAAGTTTACAGCAGAAGGTACTAAATGAACTATTATTTTTGGCTGTTTTACTTTAAGAATGTTACAATAAGAGATAGCAATTATTGATTTAGTAGCTATGACTTTATTTATTTAGTAGCAAATACTAAATTTATTAAAGGATCTCATCAAAATCATTTTGTAAAGATTTCTAAGGTTCCTATAATCTTAGGTTCTTGGGACCTTAATGTTACAAGCATCCCTTTGAGTAAAAAGCACTGGTTGAGATTTTAATGTTAATTTACAAGCATTCCCAATGAACATCCTTCACATATTTTCATATCTGATGTAAAAAAGTATTCTGGCAAGCAAATGGTATGTGTAAATTGAATGTACAAGGTGTTCGTAACTAAGCACAACAAATCTTAAGACACGTTTAATTGAATTCTGTAAGTTTAGAGAAACAACAGATCCTAAACTGATAAACTCATCCTGCTGTGACTAAAAACACTGAAGATTAGAACAATACTGCTTTATGTTCTTTGATTTTTTTTTAAAAGACAAAAAATAATAAAGGGAGGTTTGTGTAACCGTGAAGCAACATTCAGGAAAGGAAATGCTGTCACAACACAAACTCGTACCGTCAGTTACTTACATAAGGATGATGTATTCTGACTTTTTAAATGTCAATCATATTTAGAAGTTGACTGTAACATTGAGAATAAAAATGAGACAGGCCTTGAACTAAGCTTCATTCACTCTGTAGATGAACACTTTTCTAGTGTTTTTTTTTTTCATCCATGTCCAGGAGCAACACAGGCAGATCCACTGGGCAGCACTGGAGCACAATGAAAAGCACAAATTGTCAGATGAAAAATTAAATTACTCCCACACTCCCTTTCACTGAACAAAAAGACTCATTTTAACTTGATCTCTTTGTTGTACAAATATTAATTGACTGCAGAACTACACACTACTTTGTACTTAAAGAAAACTGATTATTTTTTAGATTCGATTTCCACTCAGCAATGTACATTATTCTTAACGGGAAAATGGCTTTTTAAATGTTTCCTTCTTGACCTCATAAATTGGCAGACAGATGGGGGTTTGGAGATGTAACTGGTAACATTATTGCTTGATTCAGCTTTAAATATCAAAATTGCACATCAGTTGAGCAGTGAACCACAAATGCCTTTTACTACCTTTTATATTTAACATTTTTCCTGCTCTATAACTTTGGTGATTTTGAATTTCCACTGCTGCAAATTACTTTATGAATGTTTTTAGGGATTTCCTCTATCATAAAAGCTACAGAGTTGTCATAAATGCTGAAAAACATTCCACATGGCCTAATCATAGTCACCTATGATTAGGAGAGAGTACTCTATAAAAGATCCCAAAGGAGCAGCTTGTAAAGCTTCAAGTGAGACTTACAAGAACAATTTCAATTACTAAGCTGCTCTAATGAGTCTGTTGAAGCGCAACTCCTCTTAAAACTTTACCCTGTACAATAACTATGCAGCAAGGGTGAAAAAAGGGAAAATTTGCATTATTATAATTTGTAAAAATCCCAACTGCAACTGAACGGATGGCTTTAAACTGAAGAAATCTACTCTCTCCTTTTGCAGGAAATTAACAAGTGTTTTCATCACATATTTTTAGAAAAACCCAAAGAGGTTAAAAGCAAATCTGAAAAATGATCTATCAATGGCTTCTTGCCATAGTCATAACTTGCACAGTATGGTTCAATAGATTTTTTTCCCAGTTCTTTTACAGGCTTAAATTAGTTTTGAATAGAAACACAGTGATCAGCCTAGCTTAATCAATCACGAGCAGCCGAACCACAGAAATCAATTAGTGGATCTAATTCTGTCTTCATCTCTACATAGCTTCTATTGAGTTACATTCAGAACCAACTACTATTTAGCCTCTTTTCCAACAGACTCTTTCTACATCTTCCTGCTCCTTTTTCTGTAAATATGCCATGAGGCCAATAGTGGAAAACCTGGGCATTACAGAAAAGCCACTTGACTTCTTTTGACATTAGTCAGTAAATGTCAATGACAATTCATATGAATTACTACACAGCATTTTTACAAGGAACTGTGGGACAGCATGCAGGCACTGACATTTAACACTAAATTCACATGTCAACAGTCTTTTAATGTTTAAATACTTTAATATTAGAATGGGTGAATAGGTGCACAACAAGTGCCACTATTAAGATCTAGAACATTTCAATCTTTCTGTTGACAGAAAAGCAATTCAATGATAAAGTAAAGTTCATTATAAAATATTGTCTAGTCCAACTCAAGTGTACAGATTTATTTCTACATAAAAGGGTAGCCCAATTTGTTTTTGACAGGGAATCCATATCATCAGCAAAAGATCCTCAAACCAAAATGAAGAAATTAATAGCAAGCGCATCCAATTTTGCGGAACTGCCTAGACCTAAAAACTTGTTTTCCAAAAGATTCTATTAATCAAACCTGGGTTTGTATTTTTTCCATTTTTATTGCATTTCTTTCATCACATTCATGTAATTGACTTTTTTTTTTCAAATGTGTATTTGTAGAATGATTAATTTGGTTCTCAAAGCCTTTGCATATGCAATTTAAAATATATAAAACTTCAGCTCTCCAGTGCAGTATAGAATAATAAACTTCAACAGAAAACTAAGGGTCCTGTTGCCCTTCTTATAAAGATGAAGTGATGTTTATGCTTTAACTGCTTCAATTTTCACCTCCTTTGAGGATATTTACTATAATTAAAGGCATCTGCAAATTTCTCTTCCTACAGTAAATGTCTTGTGATATAATTGGCTAACAGTCACTCAGCCAACACGCAGTACATTTTTTGTTTTGCCCATTTCTGGGAGCAAATGTCAGAAAAGGAACATCGTGTTCCGTCAGAAAACAGCTTTGACGTCAATAGAATATAAACGGCATTTTAATTACTCCTAAAGTGATTTACAATGATTACTCTGGCTGTTTTGTTAAAAAGGTATAGAATCATACCACAATACAGCTGTAACACTGCAAAATGTAATAACTACTGTACATTCTTAAGTGAAATGTAGATTTGTGCATGATATCTGCATTTGTCTTACAAACCCCAGGGAGGGACATTTCAAAGTATTGTAGGCAGTTGATTTTAACTTAATAAGGAAATACAGTTAATTGCACTGTGATAAATTATGCATGGAGGCTTTTGGTCTTCAGTAATATATAACCCCTCATTACAAATGAGATGTTATGATCAAAGACAGCTAATGTCAGTTAGCATACAAAATCTTAGTTTCGCACTTACTAATTTTAATGTATTGAGTATTATTCATGTAAGTAAGATGTGAAAAGGTCTCAAATCCAACATTCCCTCTAGCTGTAATATAAAGATCATTATACACCTGCCAGTTTGCTTTTCTTTGTTTGGTGTCATTTCTGCACTCATCCATTAGAAGCGAATTACAGGAGATGCACAATTGCCAGTGCCTTCAAATCCCGATCAGCAACTTGTCTGTGACAGGAGTTATCAAAGTCCATTGTGGGGGAAATTAACATAGAGGTGTATGTATTATGTACACAGATTTTTTCACTCGATTGCCAGTTGCCAGTGGTAAAGAAGAACATAGATTGGAAGTCGTTGGAAGTTTTCTTCATGTGCTGTGTTTTTCAGCTGAAGGGGGACAGTGGAAAGTGAAATGTTTGCCCCTGGGAAGCTTTGTCCAGGGCAGAAAGAGATGTTCTTTTTTAACCATTGGGAATGACACTGACACCTGCTGGATGTGTTGCATAATAATCCAAGTTGTCTACTTTATCTCATGCTCCAATGTCATTTAGTCAGACATTAGTATTTAAGTCATTGCAAATTGGGTTTCTCAATGAGAAAAATGTCCAATAGTATACACTGCATAAAACATAGAAGCTGTGAGGATTTTCTGTCTTATAATGTACATATGTATGTCTATATACATCATTTTTACTTTATTTATACTGCATATATGCCATTTTTACATTTTAACAGTGAATGCAAATCAACACAATATGCAGATATAACCCTGAAAATCAAGGGGACTATTTTCTTAAATTGATATTTTTGGAAAAGTTCAAATCAAAATATTGCAGTAGGGGTTTTTTTTAATTGTCATAAAAGCATTCAGATTATTTAGTGACTTGAGATCTCTTCAACATATCTTACGAATACGGATGTTCCTTCTCGTATGAAATGACTATTTGTTTCTTATAATGACAACCAAAAGTAAGATGTTGTTGTTATTTTATGTAATGCGTTATGTGTCTTACAAGCATAAGCCTTTAAGGAAATCAAGATACTTTTTAAAATATCTCTTCCCTGGCGATTAAAAAAAAAAGATTGCAATGTTAAAGTAAAAAAAACAGCTTCAAAAAGTTGTTTTTGTTTTCTTGCATCTACAACCCATGGCACCAAAGGACTTAAGACTTTAACAGCACGAGCTGATTAGTAGCCATCTGACAGAACTATTAAGTTGATCCTAATGATCATCTCAGAGGCCCTGGTGTTCATAGGTGTGGATCTCTGCAGTTCACTGTGAATAAATGAACAGACACACCTGGCAGTCTTAGTAGTGGGAATTCCTGCACTGTGACATTATTTTGAACAATCAGCAAAGCTGGAGCAAAAACTGAATTATAAAACTGTTCACTGTGTCTGAGCCAGTCTCCATAGTCAAACCACATGTCCTCTTTTCCAAAAACAGGAAAATGGAAGAACAAGAGGGTACATTTTATTATTCTATACCAACCCACACATATTTCTTGAACTGACTTCTCCAGTACAGGCAATGTGACAGTCAGAGTAGATGAAACTTCATTCTGGTGCCACTTCATAAACCTCTGGTGTCAACTAAAATATCTTTGCAATTTGAGCCTGAATTGGCCTGGCAAAGAAAATCACATCAATTATAAAGGAACAATGTCTCTTCTTGAAATTGCAACCAGGGATCGATGTTAATTGCAGACATGAAACTAAAGCCAGTCATGATTTTCAGTACTGAGTCACTTAAGTTAAATTGGATTCTTAGATGCTTTGTTGCTTCATGCTCTACCTTCTAAAGTCAGAATCTTATTTTCCAAGTGCTAAGTGCTATTTTCTAGAAAGCCCAAAGCTACCACCTAAACTAGTTTGGATTTTGAAGACCACTTGTGCCCTGCTACAGTATGTTTTATTCAAGGTAAAAAACTGAGTTACAAGAGACTGGTAAAAATAACATACAGTATTTTTAAAATCCAAACATATAAACATGTGCCTAGGTATCCAGAGAAAATGGATGGCAGGCCTATTTACAATTGTGCTCCTCAGGGAATTATGCCTGGTTAGAGCTGCTGTTTGCTTTTTATCCATTCACAATTATGCCATTCTGACTCGCTCTGTTCTCTCAAATGAAAATGATGAATTAATTACATCTCTATTGCATTACCAACCACGGGAAAACAAAGGAAGCTAATTTAAGGACAGTGCTGTAATTAAGTTAGTCAGTGTGTCTAGTCAGAGAGAGGAGAAAGCCACACGCCATCTTAGGCCTACCTGTCTGTCCAGCTTCTGCTGCCGAAGACTGCTGCCCTCGTCATCAAGAACACTGCAGAGAAAACACAGTCTGAGTGTTAATAGAGTGATGTGTTTCACCCACCATTTACACTTCATAAATATTGCATTTTTAGATTTTTGCAGAGCTACACATAACTTCAATTCAATTTATCACATGCACGCATGCAGTTTGCTCATTTTCATGTATGCTCGAATGCAAAGATATTAAGAAAAACCCCAAAATATAAACACAGAACAGCAGCAACAATAACAAAGTTAAATTACATACAACTTCAATACAAGTCAGCACAAGCCGTGTGCAAGAAATAACATCAGTGTGGGTCAGCGCCAGAGGTAGAATTCAATAATCTGACAGCTTGCAGGAAGAAACTGTCTCTGAATCTGGAGATACGTGCCTTTATGCTCCTGTAAGGCTTACCAGAGGGGAAGGGGAGAGAAAAGTGAGAAACCAGGATGACTGTTATCCTTAGCAATACTCCCAGCCTTCCTGAGACAGAGCGTTGTAAAAAAGTCCACAATATAGAACTTGTACTTCAAAAATGGACTGGGCAGACCTGATCACCCCCTTTAACGGCTTTAGGTCACACAACGAGCTGCTGTCAAACCACACTGAAATACCGCATGGGAGCACACACCCAAAAGCGTACCTGTAAACTGTAGTAAGAATAATTTTTCAATCAAATGGTTCAACTATCTGAAGAAGTAAAGGTGTTGTTCTTCTGCCCTACTCGGCACATTTACTTACAGTAATATGTATAATAGATTTGTTAGATTTGTATAATATTTGCATTTCCAAATATTTTAGTGGCTACGGTCCTAAATAAACTGTCTTCAGGAAACCTCTTGGATGTAACATACGGTAGCTGCTATTTTATTACTTTTTCCATAATTCATGCCATATAATGAATGAGAAGTAAAAGAACTGCCGACCAAAGACTCTTGTTAATGAGATGCTGAAGTGCTCTGCTGAGGGATTGTCTGAACTGAAGCTGACCACTGAGAGAAGAGGTCACCGCGCACAGGGTAGTTGTACAGTGCAGCCAAAATACACCTGAAGAAGGCTCCACGGCCGAAACGTTGTGTTCTCTTTCTTCTTCTTTTTTTCAGCATGGAATAAACCTATTACTTGTTCCTTTGCAGCCTAAGCATGCTGACGCAGCTACCCACCTGAACTACAACCGCCAAAATACACATACCGCTTACATGGAATTTTACATTTTACAACATGCTTGACTGGATTTTCCATTCTGAATAGTGATCTCAAAAGCATACCACTGACAAGTTTCCTTTTTGTCAGCTCTGAGTGGTAGCATAGGCTTACAGTACAATGATATTACACTATACTAATATAACTATAATACAACTGGAAATTAGGGAACATCTACTGCAGATATGACATCTAAACATGCATATACATTATTCAGGGAATTCAAGGTGATTTTTCAAAAAACATAATATATAACAGAATTGCCCAGTGGGCTGGTTACCTTAAAAATTCTACAAAATCCTACACACTAAAAGCAAAAAAATATTTAAATTAAACCTCACAATAAAAAAAATTAAGGGGTATAAATTCAGCAGTGAGTCACAGATTGAAATTCTGGAAGTAACCCCATGAACACAATTAACTTCATACAGCTTTGATGCTTCCAGAAATAAAGAGCGAGTGTTAAAGGGTGAGAGTTGTTTATTGTCAAATATTAGTATACACTCATCCAATAACCTTTGTTTCCATTCATTAGCATTTTTTGGCACTAGACGTTTGCAATAAACACAGAATAAGGAAGTGCAATAAAATCGTGTGCAAAACTATTTATCCCTAATGTCCTGGAAAAATACTGTGAAGACAACTAATGTTAAGACATTACATAAGACAATCATTAAGTGGAATACTTGTTTCGCACTAGCAATACAGTGCAACTCTCATACAGAAAGATCTGTATTCATATCTTTAGTTATTTATTCACTGAAATTTCAATTCTAAGTTCATGTGGTTTGAATATACAGGCATTTTCATTTTAAAGAGTGGGATTACCAATAAAAATGATATAATTATGATTTAGAAATATTAATACCACTTGAATATGTCTTATTTCAACAGAAGCTTAGGTTTAATCTATTTTTATTTTTTCAACAAGCTACCTTGTTGCAATTGCTAGTGATATTCATTTTTCAGATGTCATATATTCAAGTTTATATTGATTTCTATGGTAGAAGTAAAAAAAAAACATTAACAAATTTGACGTTAGAAGTATTAGATAAAGCACAGAAAAAAATTACACAAAAACCAAAAGATGTTACACAGGACAGTTTCTCTAGAGGTATGCAGTCTACTTAATTTCAGAATGAGGCTCCTCAAAACTCGATCTCACAGCAAAATTCATGAACAATCATGAAAAAAAGAAAAAAGAAAAAGGTTCCATCCCTGCTATTATTGCGTATTTAAAATTGTAACAAAGCACTCTGCCTTGGATAAGTAAATTATGAGCAAGCCAATTTCTATTTAGTTTATAATTAATTAATTTCACACAATGTAGTGAAAAAAGAGAGTTCTACCTTCATGAGCAGGGTACACAGGACACCAGGCAGTGGTGTGGAATGGAAGACAGGCATGTACTGTAGTCCACAATAAAATTTCACAGCAATAGAGCTGCAGTTTCATAGAAAAGCGAGACTCCTTTAATGACTTTATTGTTTTGATTTGCAGCTTGGTGGACTGTTTTACTAAATAACGTGTGTAACATGCTAAAAGAGATTTCTTAGCTAAAAATGTTTTATTGCTAGAAATGTTAAATAATACAAAAAGTACTCTGCTGGTCAACATTACTTTTTCTATACTAATACTATACCATACAAGGACAAGTCCAATCACAGCCAAGAGGACTCCTATCTCATTTCTGTTTTGATGTACCCTTCTTAATCAGTTTAATAATTGCCCCTAATTTGCATTTCTCTGAACTGCTTTGACCAACTACAGCAAAACCTTTTAACCTGCAAGTAAATACATACTGTATACTGTACAGTTTCCTTGCTCAAAAGAAGCAGAAGGCTGACAACTCCATGTCAATATTCAAATACTAGAAGATGACACTATAGTGGAGCTCTTTGTGAGCTTTGTTCTGTTGTCTACTACCTGGCCAACCAACATGATCGCGGATGTTATTTCAAAGAAAAATACAAAATTACCCATTCAAACCCTTATTAACCTCATCTTCCCAGCCCAATACATTTCCTTAACATTTAAACATAAAGAAGTGAAAAGGGCTAAAACAAAACCTCTGTGTTTATGAGCTGTTAAGGTATATACAGTTTCTGTGTCACCAGTTACTATAAAGAAGGTCACACACTTGGTTTACAGTATATAACGATTGAAAGGTAACGAGGACACTTGATTATTTGCTCCGAGCCCATTATTCAAAACCAAGCCCATAAATGTAACCTTTCGACATGACAGATAGCTCAAAGAGGCCAGTGCACCTCCAAAGCAGACAGACAACAATATGGGAAAGAGAGATAAGAGTCTGCTGGCTCAGTCTGACAGCTGGAGCGTGCATCCCTGACCCTTGTGCACTATTCTTGCAGCTGGCTGCTAGATGCTTTGTGATGGAGAATTTTTTGCAGATAATATAAAAAAACTGCATAATGGATTTTTTTTTGTCATCGTTGCTTGTGTTACAAAAGCTGGATCTGTTCCTCTAGCACAGATGAATCGTCTCACATTCCATCTTATGATAGCCTCTGTACCCTGTCCTGTATGTTACCTAAATTAAATATTAGTTTGCTGTGCAGACAAGACTGAAAATAAATCAGGAATAAAATAAAGTGGGTATTTTTAACATTAACATGCAGGGCTGGTGACTGTCGGCTTTTTCATGCATCAATTAGTTGAAACCCATTTCAAATATATTGTGCAAAATCAGCTGCTCCTGTCTTAATAATTCAGGCACAATTGTTATTAATGTCTAACATGTCCTCTGTGGACTTACCCACATAGAATCTTGTAATGAGACTTATGGTTCCAGAAGAAAAGCATTTGTATTAAAGTAGCATGAAGAGAACTGCTAGGAAATTCCATTAAGGAATAGGTTAAAACCAGTTCTGAAAGCATGACATACAGTGCTGAGTCATTGTTGTGGCATCACAGAGGTGAACACATACCTATAGACTGCAGAATACAGCTTCTGGGAATCTAAGCAACGGAAACTGCATCATCAAGTTTTAATGAGAGTGACTTAATCCAGTCCAGACCACTGAAAAATCTCATACTGGGTCTAGTTAAATATTAGTCCAGTTTATACATTTTTCATAACACGCCAGATCTGTCATAGGAAACCTTCATTTGAACCGTGTAACCTAGCCGGGAGATCATGTGTGAAGGGCATCTAATCCAGCAACATCCCACTAAGAAGGTGTAACAAATTGCTTAAGTGTCACCCTTTTCATTCACTACTCACAATCTACAGATGGCATCTCTGAAAGCTCTCTAATTAAAGCTAGTTTTGAGTATAGATGCCATTGTCTAACAACATAACTTTCATTCACTTATTTTACATTTTCTGTAAATTGTAAAATTGAGAAACCTACTGTATATCCAAATGTGAATCACTGCATTTATGTTATTTATTTATACAAGCATTATTCAATTTTATTTGCTTACAATGCATAACTCAGCTTTATGGCCACAATTTTAACATCTGTAATATTTCCCTTATTTTTAGGACAAACTATGCTTTTAGAAATATTGAAACACATTTGCAAGTCAAATGAAAACTGTGAAATTGGTTTGATTGTTCACAGCTTAATATGATTATGTAGGTTCAAGTAGGACACTGCACCCACAGGAAGCTGCTAAAAACATAGAGGTTAATTCTACTGAAAACCAGAAAAAAGGAAAAACATTTTCTTCAGGTGTAACCAGGTGAGAGGAATTAGCCTATACTTGTAACTTGATTAAATACTTCAAAGTAAAAAAATGACAGAAACAGTGCTCTAGCAGCATTTGTGCAGACGAGCTCTTAGGCAATCAAAGCTCCATTATTAACCATGAACACCAAAGAAATGAATAATGCATTCAAAAACCCTTTTAAGAACATAAGGAAGGTTACAAACAAGAGGCCTACGTATCTTAGTGGGTTGCTACAGCTAATTCAATCCAATAGTTTCATCCAGTCATTTCTTTAAAAAAGCCAGGGCATCAGTTCCGACAACATGGCACTGTCTGCTCCGCATGCAACCCTGATGTCTTCATTAGACATAGCAGCCTCAAACACTTAAAAACACCAGGTCCAATATAGCTTCGCTATAGGCGGCCATAACAATATAGGCAGCAAGCAGGCTTGGTAACTTATAGCAACCAGCAACCAATGAGAAGAGATGGAGCAGAGTAACCATGGTAATGGGAGATTCTCCATAGAAGCAGCACCAGAAGCACGGCTCCAAATGCTATCAACTACAGCTACACCTTACTTTTGCACCTAATATAACACAAACTGTTAATTGGTACAGAAATTATGAATTAACCTATCGGGCCGGAAGAAGCCAAACATAACCCTAATTTATGCTATGAGGAAAAGTAAGAGTTACCGTCTGATTATACACAGGCAAACAAAGTCTGACCACTCTTCAGTCTGTTTAATGCTGAAATGATTGCTTAAAAAGACTAATGAACAAAAGAAAAGCTCTTTGGGGATCTGCATGTTTCACCTACATTTGTACAAACAACTAAAGTTAAAAAATGACAACAGAAAAAAAAAACACTGCACAGAAAATTATTTATTACCATTTTATCAGTTTATTCTCCGCAAAGCCCCTTAACATTCTAGAGGAAAGAATAGGTGTACAATTGTTACAATTCAAGCAAAAATGTTATTCCTTTTAATTAAATTTGCCATAAGACAAATTGTGAAAAACAATTTACTGCAGATCATCAATGATACACTGCACAGGAAAGGATGTACATTCATGATCAGAATTCATTCCAGACTGAGAACTTAAAACCAGATCACACCTAAATGGGACATGCCCAATAAAAAGCATGAATGTTTTGATAATCTTGCAACAGTACAAAATTTTGTACTAAATAAGAATTTGTTTAGACAAGCTACACTTTTTCCAGACTCTTCTCCACTATGCACATATGTTAAATCACAGGAAAATTATATCATTACCTGAATAAATACAGCATTGATTATAGGAGATTAATCTTAACTTTTTAACATACTACCCAACCTCATCTTTGCTGAGGTGTCCATGCAAACATGCACTGTCAAACACTGAAGCACATTAGCCACGCAACAGAACTTTACTCCTGTCTCAGAAACCACATTCCCAAACCTGTGAAGCCACAAACAGACAAACATTACGTGCAGCCTATGGTAGCATATGCAGAGACATAGATGGCAGTACCTGTAAGGGATCCAGTCAGAGTAATGCTTAGAACTCATATCTCACATTGACATCTGCCTGAAATTTCAGCAAGACAGTCTGTAGCAGCAGACGATGATCCTTCTGATAGACCCCATGCATCCAGTGCAGCCTGACCATCCTCTGCTTCAGAAACGGTGCTTGTAAAATAGACGTCTGTAGCGACTTTTAATCTGCTGCTAGTTCCAGGCGCTAGCTACTGTACACAGGAGGCATGCACTGAACTGATGTCATTAAACTACACCCGAGATCCGGTTGAAATGTTCCTCAATCATGCATACAGAAAACACATTTTCCCTTTCTCTCTCACTCACTCCCTCTTGTGCACCTACTCTCCCTCTCTCCTGTCTCTCTCTCTCTCCGAGAAGCTTCAGCGCAGCCAGAATCTAGCATATGACCACAGTGAGTGACAAACAGGTAGCAGCAGGCCTCTTTTGTCAAGAGCCTTTGATGTCAGTGGTCCAGGGTTTTGTTTTTATTTTGCCCTCCCTGATGTTTAAGGATGCACACAGTCTGGAAAGGATAAAATGTTCTCCCTTTATCATGCTTTATTAATTCATTCCAAGTGCACGGCTCATTAGCATGGGACAACACGGAGAAGGGGTAATTTTCTTTTGATTTACCTAAGTGTTCCTCCTAAACAAAGAAAGACTGAGTGTAATGTAAAAATAAAATGCAGCATATTCTGTGCTAGTAACACATCTACATCCCCTCCGCTTTATTCTATGAATTAGCAGTAATGTGTGATTATTGTTAACCATAAAAAGAATAATGATGGTGACGATGGTGAAAAGGTCCAATGTTGTATTTTTATTGTATTGTATTGTATTTCTGCATGGGTTATTCTGACACTTTAATGTAGGAAAACTGAATAAAACTAAAAACAAGATTGATCCCACAACAAAACAGCAAAATGCTACTGACTGTGATGTCAGGAAAGATAGCAATATGCATTAAAAAATGAAATTCAGAAGTTCATTTGCAAGTTCCCATTAACCTCCTATTTCTGCAATTTTACTTTATCCTAGCATGATTGTGTTTACCAGTGTGCAATGTTTTTACAAAAAGTAAATCTAAAAATATGTAAAATGTGAATGCTTATTTATTTTTTTTTGTAAAACATACAGTACATATTAAATAAGCATCTGACAAATATTTTATTACTGGGTCTTTTAGTTTTGACTACATACTGTACAGGCATCTTACAAATGAGATTTAAATCGATGACCTGCTGTCATCACTGTGCTTTAAATGCTTCACGTTTTATTAAATATATACTGTATAGTATTTTATAGTTTATTAAGGAATACTCCATACAAATAATAGCATTTAACCTACATTAATTGATTCTAATGGCAAAGACCTTCATAAATCTGAAAAATGAAACTGAAGCTCCCATGTATGAGATTTTGTTTGGCATCCTTTCCTCATCGTTTTTAATAGACAAATTATATACAAAAGCAACTATTCAATGGGAGAAGGTCTATATATTTATTTAAGCATTGATGTTAATCTTAAATGACATGCAACAGTGATGCATTGGAGAAATTATCAGTTACAGTTCATAAAGAGAAGGCACAGCGGTTTGGGGTGATTTATGTTCTTGGCAGGAATTAAAGAAAAAATAAACTTACTTTTACACTTTGCATTCATGTAGCTATTGAGTTATTGACTTTTTTCCCAGATCCATTCTAATTCCAACTAATTCAGCAATGTCTTTGTCTTATTGTATTGTGCTTCAAAATGAAAATCATTCATTTTGTAACTTGTACAGTATCTCTATTTTGTTGTTCTTATGTGTAGCTTGAATACCCCAGGTTTCCCACTGTTACATAATGTCACTTTTATATTTGCCTGGCAGGCAGATCACCAAATACTTCCTTGGTACAGGTTTAGTGTGTGGTTTATCAAATAAAAATGACTAAGATCATTTAGAGGGCTCTTCATTGACTATATACTCTTTAGAAATGGTTGGAAGGCTTCAGTTTCTGATCAGTAAGCCCACATGGAAATTCATTCAGGGATCATTTGGAAATGATTAAGTGCAATGTTACTGCAAAATAGATTAATTTCTATGTATAGAACAATAAAACTTTTGGTTTAGGAGAACTAAATTAATTAAATAAGTTGGGAAATGAATATATCAATGGAATGTTTCTAAGTACAAATGACCTGAACTTGAGCACCTATAACCCAAATGGGTGGGAGTTATAAGTGAGAAGTGTGAAAAATACAGAGCTGACTGGCAAGTCTCCAGGTGCCGTCTCCTGACTGTTAGATGTAAGCGGCAGGTGAATGAACAGAGTCTGCCCCCATTCCAAAATCTGGGTTAAAACATTTGCTTTACATGTTTCCATGCTGAAAAAAATACCTCAAGAAAGAAATACAGTACACCCTCAGTGAAAGTCAAACTTATCATGCCAAGTGAACCAAAACGATTCAGAGCAAGAACATGACTTTGAGTGAGTCAATCCTATAGAAAATGTTGGAACAAGTCCAACAGCAGCAATTTAGAAGGTTTAGTCTCACCATTAACATACCTGTCCTAATAGAGAGACTTAATAGGCCACAGTGAAAATGTACTCCAAGCTATATTTCAATATCTTACTGACTAAGGTAAGATCACTTTATTGGCCATATACAGTACAATTTCTTGTATTAGGAATTTGTCTTTTCACATACTGGGGGTCAGAGCGCAGGGTCAGCCATTTATAAGGCGCCCCTGGAGCAGTTGGGGTTAAGGGCCTTGCTCAGGGGCCCAACAGAGTAGGATTCCTCTGCCGGCCGCGGGATACGAACCGGCAACCTTCCAGCCACAGGCGCAGATCTTAGCCACAGAGCCACCACTCAACTCCCATGAATCCATGACTCACAAAGCAAGGTCAACGTATAGAAAGAGTTGGTCATTGTTTTGGAAGAAACATTTCTCTCAAACATAAAGGATAAAAATTGAGCTTCAAACAGAATACTATGTTCATTCCACGAGGTTCCAATCAATTCTGACTTCAAGACAATATAGTTTGCTGTCATTCTGAATAACCACTCTTCCTCTCATCTCTTTTTAAACAGATAAAGAAGGAATTCTCTCAGAAACAAACTGAAAACAAATTATTCATGTAAACGTTGAGCACAAGATAAAATCTTTTTTTCACTCATTATTTATTAACTGAAATTTGATTTACTCCATCTATATATATATAAACTAACACATTGCTTTAGAGGTATTCACTGTGCTACACGTGTTTGCGCATGACGATCCAGACAAATAATTTTAGTTTCATCTTAATCTTAAAATTCAAGATTGTTATTATGAGGAGATAAACTATCTATTTTTTTAATTTAAAGACATTACATCATTACTTACAAAAAATTGGTTTTTGACCCATCTAGATATTTGAACATAAGTTATCTAGTGCAGTACTTCAAAGCCTGACCACCAAGGTTAGCTTAACAGATTCTGAATTTACTATTTATAGAATATGTCTAAATTATTAATCAGTTATTGCAGCTTGATTATGTTTTGTAGGAGTAACCTACAGTTTCATTTAAGAAGATAACCAGGGGCATGTGGAGAAAAAAAAATCTCTTGTTCTTCAGAGAGGAAAGTGCTTTCTAGAAACATATTCATCTACTGATGCTATTGCTAATAAACACAGATGGAACCCCTGACCATTGGAACCTCAGTATAACCTTAAGCAATAGTATGGCAACTGCAGTTTAATTTAGCACCTTTCAACTAGCTTAGATTTGTTTTGCCTGTCCCCCTCAAGCATACGTGCCACTTGAAATGTCACAAAGCTGAACATGTTCCTGCGACAGAAAACTATTATAGCTCACCACGTTCTATACTGTCAGAATGCACCTTTGTAATAGACAGCCAATGTGAGATTTTCAGGAATCACATCATGCTCAATGGCCTAAACCACAACAAACTTTAGTTGCTCAGTGAAAGGGATTGTTTTATTGGTCATTTTACTTTGACCTTTCATTACAATTCAGAGATAAATCACTTAGTTGGAGCTGTAAACCTGGAAGACAACAGTTTGATTTAAAAAAATAGCTTCTAGATACACAATGCACCAACCCAATCTGGATCAGGAACATCAGAGGACTGAATGTTATTACCATACATTACTGCCTACCTCATTTTGGGGGGCGTCCTTTCATATATTGTGTATTGCAGGTGTAACTGGGCAGGTACAGCAGGAGGTATGGATCCTGTACAGGACTCAGGAGAGAGGGAGACCATCAATCCAAATCGCTAAGCAAAAACGTATTCCAGGAAACAAGCAAGAAAGACTACTGATAGGGCAACAATCCAAAACGCAAGAAGAAATAGAAAACGAGGAGCAAGCACGAAGATCAGATACCAAACACAAACTAGTAAAGAACATACGCGCACTCGGGAGCTCGAGGAGAATCCGCAATAGTGAGCAGGGAAGTGAGGAAAGAGGGGAACTGAAGCAGTGACGGGAGTGCATGGTGATACTGTAGGTCAATTAGTTGCAGCGTGAGCGTTTGTTAAACACAGTGCGCGTGGGAATGCGTAACAGCAGGGTTTTCTGATCCTGGTCAACATGCCCCCAGTTTTGGCTAATTTGTGTTCCAATCTAGCTCCTTTACTCATGAACTATTTAGAGCTGTAAAATATGTTAAATATAAATATTCATAGTGTAATGTCTCATTTTTATGCATTCCTATATTCATCATTTGTCAAGGAAAACAAAGAGAAAGGGACCCCCAAATTATTACACAAAACAATATATACAGGACATTTTTCCATATTGCTCTATCACTAATATGATCTAAATTAATCTTCTTTCATCATGAAAATACCAGTTCAGTAATGTCTTTGACATTACATGCCAGTTGAGTCCATAAACTACTATTACTATACAACAAACTATGATTCTCAGTTGTATAGCTGCAAGCTTTGTCTGACTATGTATGCAGATAAGAGTATATATTTAGGATTCTGGTTAAAGCATCATGAAAAAGTAAACAGGTCAGCTGTTCCAGGACTCAGTATATCTTACAATTAATTATAGTTAATATACAAACATTCTGAGGATTTTGATAATATAAAAGATAAGGGCAGAATTTAATAAACAGGAAGCAGAGCAGGCACATTAAGTGCTATACTATACTCATGCAAGAAGTCCGTAAGATAAGTTGGAGTTAGACCATTCAGTGCATTATAAATGAGCTGAAGAAAACATATTCAGAATAAAGTGTTCAATTTCATAGCAAGCTAGTTCACTTTACACATAAGACCTTATAGGCTGATGCAGATCAGTTTTAGCTAGCACATAAATCACTGAATTCAAGACATACTGACCTATTTAATGCCTCAGCAGACAACCCAGCAAGCAAGGAGTTACATTAGTCTAATCTATTCTAGTCTAATAAAGTCAAGTAAAAATATTTCAGTATCAGATAGACAGAGGAATGGTCAGTTATTAGCTGGGTGGGTGTCAAGATTGATAACAGAGAGCCAACGTAATGTAACTGCCTCAATTTCTGAAAACCCCAATCTGTTTCTGGAAGCATATAATCCTGACAACAGCTCCTAAACACTAATGAAAGTGCTGATGGAAATGCAGTTCAACACTAGAAGTGAATGAAAAGTGCAGATTAGAAGGGATTCTTCATAGGTTGAGTGCTTCAAAATACACTCCCCACAATCATACTGATTGCATTACATATTCAAGGTCCGACTCCATATAGTTGGAAACATCTGAATTTTAATTTCAATGGGGAATAAATAGTTTTTTTTTCACTCAATGATTGGAGATGAGGTCACTGATACTTAGGGATGGCCTGGCACCAAGCAAAGCTAGATAATTATTCCATTAAGCATTGATATATTTTATATACTGATTTATACATGCATGTTGAATTTTCAAGAGCTGATCCTGTATTTTCCGATCTACCTTATACTAAGGGAAAGTGCTTTTAAAGTGGAGAACGGAAGAAACATTTTACACCATGTGCTGTGGAGGTCTAGAACAAGCTACGCAACCACGTTGTCCTCATAGACACCTAGTCTTCTTTCAACAAACAGATGGATGGGGTTCTCACTAGCTACCAAGTTAGCCAGATAGGCAGAATAGCCTCCTTAGTTTTTAACCTTTCTTATGTTACTTTGATGAATAAGCTACTAGCTATCATATGATCGGAATGGAGCACACAAGCTCCTCTCATCTGTAAACTTCTTCAACTATTTAATGCAGCGTAAAATCCTTCATTTGTAAAAGCATCATTGAAGGCATAGTTGCCACAATGCATCTACTTTTTACCATTTTGCCTCACCGATTTTTTGAAAATAAAAACATACCTTTCAAACAGTGCTAACCTTCTTAAATTGCGCTTCTATATTATGCTTAAAGGACACAATAGGCTTTGTACTTTAACAGTTAAAGTATAATAATTTGTTTTCTTTTTTTATCTGTGCTTCTATAAAAGATAAATATTGCAGCACCTCTATTTTCTGTGGTTAAATTATTTATTAGAAACAACTTATTTAGAATACCTTCTGAAATAATAGAACCCTCATTAAAAATGTAGAAAAAAAAGCTTTTTCATCTGGTAATTAGGAGGCTGGTGATGGTTATGGCAACACGGTTGCTGTAATTCTTTGCAAGTATCTATAAATAGTCCTGCGACCACTGTCCACAACCAAGAACAGAACACCTTTGCGCAGGGCGAAACTCGCAAGCTCAAAAAGGAAGCAGACTGAGATGTCAGATGCTGTTTAGCATTGATTTTGTCTGATGTCTTGCAGTCCCAGGGTGACATTCAAACATGTTTCACACATTAAATGAACGTGCTCCCAGAGAGGCTGGAGATGTTCAGAGTGGACACCATTTAAATCCCACAAAGAAAGCATTATCACCATAATGGAACAACTTTGGTTATTTTTAAATCTCTCATTTCTGGATTCAGAAATAAAGAAAACCTGCAAAACCAAATGTATCCAAACAATATTGAATATATTCAGAAGTGAAGAGAGGAGCTCTGTATGTGTGATGGAGATCAAAAGTTTAGCTGCTGGCTACATTAGGATAGCAGAGAATCCTGGAAAGTAGCACACCAATCTTGGCAGACCCATGGGGTAGCAAAGTGAATATTCATTGAAGTTTCCCTGCATTTATCTTGCTACTGAAAGCCATATTAATTAGGTATTTGAGGCCAGGAATATAAATAATCACTCAAACCACTCTTCAGATACTGATAACTCAGAAAACAAATGCTATTTTGGGTCAACTAAGGGAGTTGAGATATTAAGAGACCAGGAGACTCCTGTGGACCTTCAGTCTAACTTACTGAACTGAAACTCATAGCGTTCTAACATTTTAAAGATGACACAGAAGTAATACTACTATATAAGGAACATTCAAAATTCAGTCATCACTAACCATGACCCTGAGGAAAGATCATCACTAATTCAATGTAATTTTCCTTTATAAACAAGGAAAAAATAAAAACATAAGTAAGGTTATAAATTAAAGGAGGGGAAATTTGGCCCATCTAACCAGTTTGATCATTAGCAATTAAGTGATCCAAGGATAATATTCAGCCATTTTCTGAAAAAATAGAATGAGTATCAGCTTCAACAACATGGCTGAGAAGATTGTTCCACACTCCCAAATTAGGATGGGGATGAGCTTTTGTTTCCAAAGAAACAGAAAACAAGATCGATATAAATAGAATAATTAGTCATGGTAATGTGCAAGACAGAGCAATCAAATATTTACAGGAATGGCTTTTGAAAAGAGGCAGGAAGCCCAAGTCACTCCAAAATAATGTAGAAAACAGAAAATGAAATCTTTGTTTTTACAAATGTTTATTACAGTCTATGTTACAAGAAACAAATAATACCAACAACAGATGTAAAATTAAACTGAATTACAGATTAAACAAGCAGGTGTGGTTATATTTCTTCTCCTGCTGTACTTACAGGTATCTTGTTCCATTCTGGCTCCACTGTGGTCATTACTTTAGATACAGCGATAGAAAGAAGAGATACAAGCTATTGCTTCAGATTTGTTCTTCCTCATAAAGACCTTGGACCTTGTCATAAATTTGACAAGTGGAGTTTTTTCATTACAGTCACTTTCTCCAAATTAATATATGTAGTATTCAAACAAAGTAGTTTGAATAAACTGATGGGGTCTTGAAAGCAGTTATGAAGTGGAAAATGTTCTGATGCATGACTATACCATTATGACTATGGATGTCTTAAAATAATATTAATGATAATGGTAAAATTACATTGATATTTTCTAGAGAAAAAAAGGACCCACTGATACTGTATGTATCTGGTTATTCTGACAATGTACTTAAAAACACTGAAGATAATTCACTTTCCACTGCTGAGTAGAAGAAAAAGTCATCTCTAAAGATTTTGGGGAGAAATGTGCCCTTGCATTTGTTTTACAAATACTTTTTAAAAAATTTTATAATTTGAGCAATCAGTCCTAATTCATTCAAATATTCAAACACATGCTGCAGTGAAGATGAAAATGTTTTAGACATTAATAGAAGTAATTCCACACAATTTAGTCTTCTGTGGAAGAACAAATTATTACACATCACTTCCTTGATAATGGATATTTTTTTCCATGTTTCTCACAGTTCAAGCACTGAACACGATCATAATTGGGGATCAATACAATTCCAAGCAACAGCAAACACTGTTTAGAAAGCAAGGATTTCTTCATACTTTTGGCTTTTTCCCATGGTACAGTAAATGTGACAAATTCTTTGAAATGTTTTTTTTTGTCAAACATTTAGGAAAATATTAGAGCAAATAAATCCAATTCTTGCTTGTGTTTCATCCAAGAGGTATTGATAAAACCATAGACAAGACCCCGAGTCCTCATCATAATCGTATGAATATTTTTGAGAAAGCCATTTTATCTTGAACTGTCATTTTCCACCAAAAAAGAACTAAGGCAAATTTGAGAAAAAAAAGAATTGGCATCTCTTCCTATAAATTTTCTTTTTTCTCTGTAAGGAATTTATTTGCATTAGCTTACACCATCTTTACTGTTATCTATTATTTGCCACAAAAAGGAAAAGGTACTCAAGGAATCCAAATCCTTGTTTTGCCATTCAAAGCATGGTTAAGCATCTGATTTTATATCAAAGTAAATTTGCCATCTACTGTATAGATACTGTAGCATCTTTTAGTGTGCAATCAGCAAAGTGATTTTTTTTAATGCTGTGGGGTAAGAAATGTGAGTACTTATATCTCACTGTGGCTGTAAAGTGTCCGTGTTGCTGCTGTATACTTTGTATTAGTTAGAGTAGGGTATAACTGCAAACCTCCAATGGCCACAGTGATGCCAAAACGCTATGTTATGTCTCTTTCTGGTATTCCTTACAAATACAGTGCCTACATCATGTCTTCACTCACTTTGGTACTTTTCATCTGTATCTGCCAAATGGCTAAAGCCACGAGCCAGCTGGCCTGGACCCATGTCCTGAATATGAAAGGACACTCTCATAATGACATGATGAAGACACTAGGGCGCAATAGCTCCTACACTAGCCTGCAGTGGATTCTCCTTCCGTGTATTACACACTCTGAACAGTGGGCTAAACTAACGAACCTACAGCACCCTAATGTACTTCCATTGCACTTAACGCTCACACATGCTAATCTGCAGTAAAGAAACACATTCCACACTGAAAAGTGGAAAGAAGAAACACAGTGTTTCAGCTCCTGAGTCTTCTTCAGGTTTGAGGGAGAGAGAGGAAGAAATCAGGGATATAAAGCACAGGAGAACAAAGGACAGAGCAGATGGGAAAGATTGCCCAAACGAAGGGAAATCTAGGCAAGAGGTGTGAAAAGCTGACATCACTTAATGGTTTGAGAGATTCTAAACACAAATGAGACGATCACTGAGCGAATGGATAAGGTGTGATCCAGGTTTAAGGACAATCTGGGGACAATGTATCAAAATATATGTCACAAAAATAGACATACCTTATCGTAGAAGAGCTTTGTTGTTTTTGTAAGCATATGATAGAACTATAAAACTCAAGAGGTCTTTTAGGTCCCTGGACACTCACTTTATACAGTGTATGACTAAAAACAGCTCTTCCCAGCATGACACTGTTATTATGGGGTACAAATTCCATGCCTGCTGAGAAAATGAATGAACGGATTAAGTCCCACAATTTAACATATTTTAGCATACGTAAGCAGGACATACACTTCATTAATTAGCACAATTAAAGTTTCATAACACGCCAATTTACTCAGTTACTTAGTAAGCCAGGTTCCTTAATCTTGATAAAGGTAAATGAGACAAAAGTAAGACATACAAAATAACTCTTCATGTACATATTGTATTGCTTTGTAATTGTTGAAAAGCAACCCCTTATACAGGTATATACAGGTGTCTGATGAATGTCAGAATGAATTCTGATATCTCAAGCAGAGATATGGCTCCATCAAGAATGTTAAGGTCATGCCCTGTGCGTCAATAATATAAATAAAACATGATTTAGATGGCATTTCTGGTGTATAATAAATGCATAATAAATGTCAGACTGAATAAAGCCATAACAAAGTATCCTAGAGAGAGAATGAGATTAACTACCTTGACAAAACAGGGGAACTGGCTGTACAGGCAACTGATAGTCTCCGACATGCTTATAAAAATGTCAGCTGAAGCATAAAAATGTGTTTGTTTTCTCTCAAAATCTGAAGTGTGTGCTTTTTTCATTCATTCATAAAACAAGCCTGCCTCCCTCTCTGTGTCTCCTCAGTCCCGGTGTCCTAGTTTTTGAATGTGCATCACCCAGTAAAGCCACTCATTCTGAATGCCGATTGATTCCCACAGCTTCTGCCACACAGCTGAAGAACCATGTTTCACTTGCTGGAAAGCCATGAATTTAATAACTGGCATTTCTAGCTTGAATGAGTATGTCTTCAAGGTAAAGTAATGCAGCATTATCAAGGGCAAGAAATGTTCAGAACCACTAGACCACAGCTTTGATAAAATCATATCAGCACTCAGGGGTACAGTACCTTTTGTTTTTACCAAGGCATTTTACAAGTCCATCATCAAGTACGAGGTACTGTATGTTACTTTTACTCGGATCCGAGTTTTAATCATTCTTTTGCAATCTGGGCCTATTTATGGGTTTAAAACTGGACATTGAGCTATGATGAAAGTATTCTGAAGTTTGCTTTAGATTCTTTCCCTATTCTTTCTCCTCCCACATCACGGCCATCAGATGTGCAAGACGCAGCCAGTGGCAGATGAAAACACCTTCCAGGGCTGTCAATCTCAACTGACAGGGTCCCCTATATTTTTGGAAACAATTTTTGATTCATGTCCCCAGATCGCACATTGAGTCAGATTTCCAAGTGTTTCTTCTATTTTTTCCTCTTAGTGGCGTGTTTGCCTTTTCATGAGCCAAGACAGAGCCGTGAAGACACCACCAGCCAGATGGAACTTCTTTTTTTTCCCCCACTCACTCGAAACCTATATGGCTGAAGGATTTTCCAGACTACAGCAAACTGCACTGAATGTGTGAATGAACCATTGTAAAATTGTGTCAAAGATAAAAATGTTATAAACGACAACTAATATATATGTATGTGTGCACTTTTTTAATTTTCAAATTAAAAAAAGCTATACCCTTCACTAGATATGTCATTAATTTCTATGTCTATAAATACTTGGTTGTCTACTTTTGACCAACCTAAACAAGCTGAAGAAAAAAATTACATTCCTTTTATTTGATGCATTTTGGACTGGGTGTCTCTGAAAAAAAGAAATATGCAGTATATATATAGTGAAATTAGATTTATATAATGTCAAATTATTCTACTGGATTTTGGTACTGTGCCATTACAGTATAAAGGACAGGAAATATTTGTTTTTAAGGCATATCTTTGTATTAAGGTGTCATTTGATTTTATTCCAACTTTTTGTCAATAACAGACACAAGTTCCTTATTAAAGGTTGCCATGGAAATTTCTCACAGCAGTACAGTCAGCAGGTACTGTTCTATAAATGTTGCCATGGCAGTCATATTAAGCAGCACTATGGCCATCACAATGGTGGCATTCATTGAGGTATCCTTTCCTACTTTAAAACTGTGGGACAAAATTGGCACTTCCATTTCTTAGAAAGATTTGTGTAATAGCTGACACATAGGAAATGAAAGGACTGAAATCCCTTCAAATGCTCTATGATTGAATTTGGATCTAATGATCACTTGACAGCAATAGGAAACGATAAAAAGACTTCTTTATTAAAGTGCACATCATACAGCAATTCTTGCACTGCATAAAATCAATTTACTGTGGATACAAAAATAGTTCATATAGAATAGTATATTGTTTAAAATACTGGTCTGGGATCTCCAGTGAGATTTCTACTTACTGTACTGTACACAGAAACTTAATTAATTCAACCATTTTTAATCTAACATTCATTTAGTTTCTTGCCTAATAAACACATTACCATTTCTGACTGCTGTTAATGAAACGTGTTAGAGCATTTCTATTACAATGTGAGATGTTACAATCTGTGATATCTCACACCATATGAATCAATTTAAAGTCAAATCCAAAAGATTTGGTTCCATGTTAACATTTACAGAACCACTAAAAGCATGTCTAACAGGTATGGATGAATGAAAAATAGTCAAAGGATAAACAAAGGTTTCTGACATGGATGTGATAAATACATTCGTTATAGCAACCATCAGTTAAATGGAGACAAAAAGGAGACAACACCTGTGTGCCTCATTCTCCTCAGACAGGTGAGTTACTATACACTTCTCCCATTTAATTAGCGTTTGACCAAAGTTTTTAGAGTTTTAGTACCAAAAGGTAGTTCAAATAAGGCTTGTATTGAACAGGTGTCCAGTAAATCTTGTTCCAGACTTTCTAGCATTTATTGTTTTTACAGGTGCTTTGCCACATGTGAGTCACAACTGGTCTCTCTCTTCTGAGCCTCCAGGTTTCAATGTTAAAGAAAACCTATCACCACAGGTCTCTTTAGGTGTCCATCGTTTACAATTCATTTAAATTAACCTGTCAGAAAGTTGTTTTACTATAAAAGTAGATAAAACGTTAAAGTAACCATTCGTATAATGAAAAGCTTTACAGTATTGATTTCAGTTAAATTATTCAAATGCACAATGCAAATGCACATTTAATTAAAAGCTAAACTATACAAATCAAAATGTCTTATTAAGTCCGTTATTAAACCTTCTAATACTGTATATCTTGCTTTAAAAGACTGATTTACTTGACCTCTTGCACATTAAGCAATATTCAACAATAACAATTTTAATGAGCACATCAGCAAATAGAACTCTTTTCACACCAGCTGAATTGTTCTCAATTGACTAAACAAAAAGGATGAGTTTTATTGCAGTGACTTTTGTTCTGTTGATATTGAATGTCTGCAGCTCCATCTAGCTACACCTAGTGGTGAATGAAAATAAAAATAGTCTTCTGATCAGTTACTGTTCAAAATTCATGAAAATGCAGCAGTGTCCATAACAACTGTTTTAAACTGTTTTTTTATATGGAAAATGCATGATATTTCACCTGTTTTATTTCAGTAGAACAACTGTGTAATGGTTCAATTAGTATTATCATTATCATCATTTATTTTTTTCACTGCATTAACCATCTTCTTAGAAATGTACTGAAGATGTATAAATAAATATACTGTATATAGCAAAGTGAAAGAAAAATTATTTTCTTTTCTGCATTTTATTCTAAAGCTCTTTCTGAAAACAGTATTTTGAAATACTCTGGCTCAAGTAATCTCTTAGCTTCAGATGGTCAATTTAGCATAAATCCACTTAATGCATAAAAGCCATTTATGGCTTATTCAGATCGAACTCTATCTGCCGCGTAAGATGTGCTGCTCTTTTAGAACTCTTAAGGGATATAATGAGAATAAATATTACTAAAATCAATGCTAAAAGTTCTAAGGAGATCATGCTTAGCATGCTCTTCATTGATTTCCTTGGATCTTTTTAGTCATTCAGCGCACTGTATTTAAGGAAAAGACAGGCATTCCTTCCACACAACTGAAATATAATAATTCATGTATTGAGTCTTTTCTTTACTGGAGTTATCGAGGTCTCATTTCAAAGGCAGCTTTTTAAAGGCTGAGGGACTGTTTAGGAATTTAGGCTCTGGATAAAAAAGAGCAAGAAATGGAAGATGCACCGAGACAAACAGAACAGCCAGCATTAAACAGAAATTGAGCAGTCTGACAAGGTGAAATACTAGATGCTTAGATTACACAACAGCACAAATTCATAAATTTAATAAACCTCTAATAAGGTCCCTAGCTGTTATATTAATGCGTTTTCAGTAGTCAAAATCATTTACTTGAATGAGTAACCGTGCTCAGCCTGGGCCCCAGCCCCAGCTCAGAAGGTAAATTACTGTATGTACAGTACTTGCATGCAGGAATTTCAGGACTTGATCTGAAACTTAACTATGTCATAAAAAACAATATTTTTAAGCATGTGCCAAGTTACAAATGATCACAGTAAATGCAGCAGCCTCCCTTCTATGAAAGCACTGCACCAGAAACTCATTATCACTACCATAACAAATAAAGTTCACACTCCAAAAAGATACACGTCTCATTAACAATGCATGCTGTACAGTAAGACTTTTCAGCTTTTCACATTTCCTTAGGATGTACATTTTAACCTCACTAAAAAATGCATCATTTTCATTTTTGTTTCTGAAATTAGAAAGCTCCCTTGTTTCCAACCAATTAGAGGCAATTGTTAAACTGTCAAATAACCAGAATGCACACTGCCTTCTGAACAGAAGTGAACTGTCAAAAATGGCACATTTTAAAAACACAGGAAATGCCAGGGAAAATTATATTCCTATCCTGTGACCTCTGAGTACAATTCTAGGTTAACTAAATTGAACATAAAGGTCAAGACGTAAAAGACATTTTATAGAATTATGCCCAGGCGTCTCATTAAAGCACATTCTCCATCTGCCTGTTGTTGGCAGCTTAAGTGTAATGTCTTTTAAATTGCTGTTAAATATATACAAAAGTCCTCAAAGGAAAAAAAATCTCAGACAGATACCCATGGTTGCTGTAAACTTGTCTGGAATGATTCCTAATTTGAATACATTAAAAGGCTTATTTAGTATACAGTACATTTATTTTATAAAACAAGTTAATCAATAGTACACAAATGTGAAAAATATTTTAAAAATACAGATGTGTATTGGGATCAGAGGGTCAGCATTCATAAACAATACATCTTCTTGAACTTATAGTTTATGTTTTTAATCTGTCTTTTTCTCATGTAAAAAATTATACAGTTTCCTGCTTTGAAAAAATCTTAATGAATGAAGGCAGCATAATTTCAAAAATACATTAATTTTATAACTGATTAAGTAGAAGAACTGGAACAATCATAACTATATTTATATCTACTTATTTCACAAGTGGAATGTGCTAATTTATCACCCAATTACTAAATCACAAGTAACTATGGATATATTGAACCAATTGTGTCTGTAGTACTGTATATTCAGGTATTAAAGAACTGGTCAGGTCTATAGGCACTATACATTAATAAATACATGAACAATACTTAAATAATCAGATAAACAACAAATATAAAAAACTAAAAGACAAACCTTTAGCCAGCATCATGATTCTGGGAAAATTAATTTCTGTCAGCTAATACATTGCTTCAAATCACCCTATGACATTGAAATGTTCAGTGGGAAAGAATGAATCACCAGTATAAAACAAATGGGTTGGTTTTCTCATATTGACACTTTTTTTGGTCATAGCTATATCATGCTTGCGTAATTAGCACAGACATTGACAACTAACACTGCATCATCCATAACTTTAAGCCCCAAATGCTAGCATGGGAGCATGGAAGAAAAGGAGTTTCTTTCTCAGAGCATGACCTGACCCACTCTGCGCTCCAGAAAAACCCAAGGAGCCACACTGATCTGGAACTTCACTGAGAAGCAATGATGGGAGCCAGGGACACTTGTACAGTGTCATGGAGGGGTTGACTTCATTCATCTTTCTTGTGTTTTTTTTTTTAGTTTAACGGGGAATGAGTCCTGTCCACCTTTAAGACATGTGAGCAGCTGCCCCAGTCACCTGAGACCACGTGGGACATGGGATATCTTAAATACAAAAAGACAAAACGTCAGCAAATGAAATACAGTAAACGCTCCCTCATTTTATCTTCATGCACTGTGTGTAGCAGGGGGGTATTTCCAAATATAATACTCCCTGTAAGATGAATGAAATTAAATCTAGAAGCAAACAATATAGCAGCAAAACAAAAAAAAACAGTCCTGGAGCCCATTCAAAATGATGAGTCACTGAAGCATGAATTTCTACTCCGTATTACAGTTTACTGATACATATCACTCACATCAAATCTGTGCTGCTTAAGTGTTGACTCAGTTTCTTAGAATCTGCCTTTTTTCGCTGCTGAGCTTGAGGTCATACTTGGCAGAAGCCTTTATCTTCTGATTATGTTACACTGTCATTAATATCATTTCAGCAGTATGGTTAAACTCCAATTAAGATGGAACAAGGGCGTGATTTGATTTAGTTAGTTTTATTGGCTCCACTAACTGAACAAGTCTGCAGGTTCCACCCGTTCTTTCTGAAGGATGAGCGAAGGGTGAAGATGGGGTGGAGAGAGGGATGTGTGATAGACAGAGATGCGATTTTTATACAGTCAGGCAAACGTGGGCAAGACCAGGTCTGGCCTACTCCTGAATGCTCATTCAATACACTTTCATTAACCTATTAGCCCTGAGTACAAGACAATTAAATAAGTTATTAATGTATTGTATGGTTAATACAAAAATATTATAATATATATTCATATATAATTATAAAATTGATTTAATAATATTAGAATAAAGACAGCTAATTAAGAGGGCAAGTTCTCAGTTCAAAATACAGTTCTCGCAAATTGCTGAACCACCTTAGCTGAAGCTGTTCACACACAATACACCACCCTGCGTAAGTAGGTTTGTGAAAGTGTCAGCCAAATGGCATTCTGCTTTATTATTATAACACAGTGTTTTTCCATTTCTTGCCAAGTTGCCACTGGTTCCCGGCATTCCTCAATTGGATGAAGAGGTTAGAAGATGTATGGATGTATTGTTCATCTTTTTTCATTGACTTTGCAGCATGCAATTAACTACTGCTTGTTCCTGTCCAGCTTGAAAACCGATGCAGGTGACTATTCTTACTTTATTACTACTGTATATTGCTGAGCCATAATATCCTGATAAGAAATCCAAATGTATTTCTCCAATTTTACCACATGGGGGCCACCTTACATTTCAAATGAAGGTTACAAACTAGCACAGTGTTTTTTAGTATCATCACTACAATTACTGGTACACCGAGTACAGTACACAGTTTATTAGACAATAAAAAGAAAAGTGCAAAAAAAAAATTGAATACCTTTCTATTTCTCATGTTCTTAATTTCAAAATGTCATTTTTTTCAATAATTTTAAAGATTTTAGCCTATTTTAAGAAGTGGCATGAGAACTGGGAATTTATAAGTATTTAAGTGATAGTTTTAAGTCAAGTTCATGTCCCATAAATGTATTTCCTCTACAGAGGATTTTAATTAGGTCAAGGTTTTATGTCCATGGAACTTATTTCTTGCATAAAGTTTATTTTTGAAGATAACTAAGGAAATTTGATTAAAATTATGAATTCATAGGTTAGGTAAGAAGTATTGTTTCCTGCATTTTTTTATCACTTCCTGATAATTAAATGTATTATAGATTACACTGGCCTTGTGGGAGCACAGTCCAACAATTAATCTTTGGAAAATCTGTAGAGGGAAAATACAGCAAACATCTGTCGCAAAACATCCTTTAAGTCAACCAAGAACCAGCTGGTTCATTACGAAAAAGGCATTTTCCAAAATATCCATATGTCTTGTTTTCGGTGCCTGTCCTTTAGAAGAACCTTACAGTAGTAAAATGTCATTTAAAGCCCAGAACCTGTGAGGAAAGTAACATTTGAAATCATATTCTCAGAAGTGTTAGTTCCATAGTCTACTCACAGAACAGTGCATTCACATAGACCTTTTCTCATAGTCCAATGACTGTGTGCTGATAAGAACAATATTAGATACTGTTACTGCTTCCTGGGATATGCCTAAAAAGGCTTGTTTGACGATTACCATCAATTGCTCAAGAACTGGTCACACAGAAGGTACAACAAATGGCTGTGTTTTTGTCTTTTCAATTTTACTAGGATAATGTAACATATTTGGCCATCGGCTTACTCCTCATTAATGTATTAAAATTTAAACCAAAGTAGGATTTTCACAGTCAAGACTAACCTAAAAATCCACCTACTGTATACTGTATGAGTTGACTACAGCTGTAATATATACAGTACAGTATATACTGTAATGCATATATATACATGGGAACAAGTAATAGGTTTATTCCTGCTGAAAAAGAGAAGAGACAAAACACAATGTTTCGGCTGTGGAGCCTTCTTAAGGTGTGCAGGTGTTAGGTGTACATGTATATATACACATGTATAGTGTATACAGTACATATAAATGCAATTTAATATAAAATGTCAAGTATTTACATCCACGCTGTTGTATGAACCACGTTGTATAGTGCACTTCAGAAAGAAATGCTTTGAAAACACATCTTCCCTCTCTGTTTTTCACAATCATATTTGTGTACACCAATCCTTCTCTATTTTATACAGGTTATTCAACATAAATATCTGTAAAGAACTGCATTCATAAATTGAGATGAATATTAAAAAAACATGACACATGCTATAAGGTCTTAAATTGAATTTTGGAAAATAAAATTTACACCAACATGTACCTTTTTTTAAAATGTGTTAACATGAACTATCAAAGCATCTTTGTATCTAGGAGATAAACCAAGAAGCGTTTTCTTCTAATGGAGTTTGTGCATGTTCTCCTTTCTGCGAGAATAAGTAAATACTGTAAATGTTTTTTTTTCCATTCACACGGATCCTCTTGTAAGCTCCGATTTCCACAAAGACCTTTCTCCATAGCAACAGGCTCCAAAGGCACACGACTGTGAGAATGATGGGGGAATTCAAACAGCAGCTGAGAGAAAGCTTCAGGCCTCTATTTACAAACAAGGACTGCATCGTCACATTTTATGTCATTAATGTAGAAGCATAAATTCTTCCACCTGTAGTTTCTAAATTAACAGTCAGTTTCATAGTGTAGAGCAAAGAAAAAAATCGTAACGGTTCTGATTTGATTACACTGCACTGTTGGTGTACATCCAGTTGGTTGCAGCCTGGACTGTGCATGAAGCCGAGCAGTGAGAGGGGAAAAACGTTTTGGAAGCAAAGGAAGAGTGAGAAGGCAGTTAAAAAGAGAGAAGGAAGCCATTTGAGCAACTGAAATAAGAGCAACCCATCTTCATAAAAACCCAAAATCAACAAAAATGCAAAGCAATAGGTTTTCTGAAAAGCGTTTTCAGTCGGCAAATTAATATACAGTATACTGAAGCCACAACATGTTTTTCAACCTGGTAACATTATTATGGACATATAAAAATGCACAGAAGCTACATTATTTGTTAATGTTTTTGTCACTTCTTCTCACACTTCTAAATTCAGATATATTAATAATATATGAACCTCACACCTTTAAGAGCTGTTGTTAGCTCAATCGGTGTAAGAAACTGTGAAAAATTAGTAACTGCAGAACAAATTACATCAGAAGGTTACATTCAATGTTATGAAATTTTGGAAAACAAATGCCGGGGATATACAGTGTTTAATGAACCATTTAATAGCCACACAAAGATGCCAGACTCTCTACTCTTGATTAGTAGTTCAGATTTCCTAACAAATATACCTGCTTATAAACAGTCAAAAAGACAGAAAATATATTTATGAAGATTAACAGTACAGAATGGGAAGAATCTAACTAGAGAGTTGATAGTACATTAAAAAGGTTCCATGGAAAATGCATAATTTTCTCAAGGGATACTCAATAATAAATATAGTTAAGCTGGCTTAGTCTGAGCACAATATTAACCTCACTGAACCAGCACACATTTTCTTGCAGCAAAGGCCATAGATTGTAGTTGTCAACAATTGTGGTAAATATGTATATTGTTTCATTTTTTATTGATAAATGGATGATGAAATAAAAACAGCTGTCTACAAGACTATCTCCATCTGTTATTTAATGACTACCTAATGGTTGCCTCAAAAGCAATTTCCACTTTAAAGTTTAAACCCCTGCTGAAAATCTGCCTAATGTTTAGGTTGCTTGAATTGTTATCACCAAAAATACCAGTTGTCCCTTAAAGTATAGATTGTTGTTGGTGTACCTGAATGGGTTTCTAAACCTGGTCCTGGAGAACCAGTGTATCAGTTTTTATTGCATCTCTACCCATATGAATAAAATCAGCTTGCGACTGGATTGTTATTAAAAAAATAGGAAGACATACTGGACCTCCACAACTGTGTAATTCAATGTGACATTTGCACATACATCAGCTACTGAAAAAACATTGAATAGATGTTTTTGCACTCTCTACAACAAATAGAGAATAGTTAATTCTGTAACAGTAGTTGTACATTTGGGAAACCAGAGGATGCACACCAAAGTGAACTGCTTGCACCAGATGTTTGGAAAACATGTACCCTGGGTGAAAAGCCTGGGTTCTGCACTGCAGTGGAATTGATCTCACAGAAGGATTAATTAATTAAGGGATTTATGTCGTACTCATGGTTAGCTAACTGCATTGACAGGGTGGATACCAGTGCATGTCACGTCTCCACAAACATTGAGATATCAATGGGATTGAACTCTATGCATTTATGCTGCCTTTAACATTGTTAAAATGTGTGCAAATGTTTAAAAATTTCCATTGTTCAACATAGAAAGGGACCAGGAACTATCTAATGATATGATCTGCTGAAATATCTGCCTAATGTAACAGTTGACTTACAGTAGCATGTGTACATACAGTATAGTACAGTATGTGGCTAAGATAACAGAAGAACACAAAAAAAATACAGAGAACGATTGCTGTTTATTTTACAGGAGAGAATTTGGCTCGTAGTTACTCCGGCAGTCAAGATGATAGCCTGCGCTGGCAACCCACTGCCATTCTTCCCTGGCATCCATACTGTAGGTCCTTTTCTTTCTGAATGTCCAGAAGAATGGGGGTGGAACTCCTGGGAGTCTACAACAGACATTACCGAGCTTCTGCCAGACTCTGTTAAATTTACTCTTTTTTCTTTTGTTCTTTTTCTTATTCTTTTTACTCTGACTGTTCCATACATCAGTATTTTTAACAATGCTTTAAGTACAGTATTACTGTGCTATTTATTAATTGCATTTAATTTAAACAATGTTTTACTCATTTTTCTGTTACCAAGTACCACTATCAACAACATGACAACAAAAGTTACAGTACAGATCTTATGAACATATGAATGAAGAAGACTGAATATTGTTTGTTATACCTCAGTATCTAATTAAATTAATCATGGTACGTACAGGGCTAGAAATGTGAAAATACGGTCTCCTCACTGATGAGCTATGCTGAAGAAAGGAAAGTCCTTTGCATCTTTGCATAAAGGATATCAAGCATCTAATGAAAATCTGATCTGCAGTACAAGGCACCCTTTACGAGTCAACCTGCTCATGTACTGTACTAGAAAGGTTCATCTGTCACAAAGTCTTAAGTCTTAAGCATCTTATTATAGCTACAGTACTGTATACCACATGCAGTATACCAAGTAAATAGTACTATCTGCATTTTAGAAGGAACACAAAGGTTCTATATTACAATGGCTAATTATTCATAATTTTAGGTATAATTAAAACAAATCTATGGCAGACCTCAGGGTTTGTTTTAATGATTAAACACTGGGACAGAATTTTCAGGACCTTCTCACTGTATAAGACGTAAGATAACACCAGAACCTCCATCTCATCACCCACTGTAACCAAGGACAAAAAACAGTATTCTAGAGTGTTTCAGTTAAATTAACCAATATTTAGATAAGGTATGTGGAATCTGTCTGTAAATTTGATTTTGAATATCAACACAACTTTGAACTCAGACCCAAGGTTCACAGTAAATCCACATATACTTTGTTGGTTGAAACACACTACATGACAGAAGGCAAAACTCCTTGGGCTATAACTGTAAATTACATTACTACAAACAAGAATGATAACTTGCGAAGCCCAGCTATGGTTTACAGAAACACATCACTAAACGATAATTCCTAAGACACAAACAAACTGTTGCTCATCTCACTTCTACTTGAGTGGCTGGGTGTGTCCACTAATGGTGTCCCATTGGACTGACTTTGATATAAGGTTTAAGAATGGTGCAGGGCCTCCGGTTCTGTTTTTTAAATAATATTGTAGTGCTGGTGGAGAAAGTGGGTTCAGCTGTTATTCCTAGATCACAGGGATGGAAGTCAAGTTCTTTTCTGTGTCACCAACTCAAGTGGTAACAAACACAAGACAAAACAACATTTCACAACCAGACAAACAAAGGTGCTACAGCTCCCACCAGACCACACCTACAGTAGTACCAATAGCAGTTTCAAAAGAAAGCTTACCACAAGTTTAAATTTACACTTTATACTATATTCCCATTTGTAAAACTGTCATTTTTTATGTGGGTTTCTTTCTTTAAACAGAGCCCACAGATACAGAAGATCTACATTATATGTTGCAAGAGATTGTTTAGATATTTACAGTATATGCCATTTTATTTTAACGTATTTTTAACAGACAATTGGACCCTCATATTAAGCAGAGTAGCTCTGCTGTCTGCACAACCATGATAATAAAAAACAAATAGGATAAACGTTAAAACTTCAGGCCAGATCAAATAAATCAATAGTAGTGTTAATAAGCCATTTTTGCCCGTGAAAAAATAAAATGCATAAGACTTAAATTTATAAAAAAACAAATCAACTATTTCAGATTCAATTAATACAGTAAGGTTTTTTTGCCCTGGGGCAATTACTTTCAGTGTTTCTTATGGATTAATATCTACAGTAACCTATTACTTCACACACATCTACATAAATCACATTCTCACAAAGAATTGCTCACGAAGGACGTGTCAAGTGTGCAACGTGGAAGCTAAAGCAAAAAATGTTAGGTATTGTAAGTTCAATGTTGGTTAGACTATAACATATCCAATTTCTAATCCTCAATCACAGACTCAAATGTTGTGTGTGTTACAGTAACAAATATAATTAAAGGTGATAATAATAAGAAGGATAAATGTGTGCAGTACATGAGAAGTTGATATGAATAAATATGTGCAACGTGGACTAATCCTGAATTTTTGCAAGAGGTGCATTGCTTTTTACTGTGCATTTTATTTGCTAGAGCAGCTGGTGTTATTTTCTGTGTGTAAAGTGAAGTGGTTTCAGAGACACATCAGCTTTCAAACACACCTGGCATCTCTGGGTACTTTACATGGTCTACATAAAGCACTGACAAGCTCAGCAGACTGTACAGTATATATATAACCACAAACAGTATACAGGATAAACATGATTCATACCATTGAAGTGTTACAGTACTCCAGTGCCAGTGTGCTCTGAGACCTTTTACTCTATGATACTGCTGTCGCTACCCTGGTTTTAAAAGGTTTAAACTGTGCAAAGTTTTATTAAATCACCTGTCTATACAATCATTGGTCCTCAAACATTAATGTATTCACTGGCGCATGATCAGGCTTTCATAGTGAGTCAAATTTTCTACTCTTTAAACCTCTCCAGGGGAATGAATCACCCAAAGTCTCTCCTGATGAATTGCTGTGGTGAAGTGTTCTACCCTGAACAAAAAAAAAAACAATAAATCGTTAGCAGTTCTTTTTCTATGGTATTGCATATTTGAAACAGCCTTCCTCACCCAAATCAACAAGCACATTTTTTTTCTTTCTGTAGGCATTATTTCTTGTCATACCAATGCACAGTAGACACATGTTTAGAAAACTTCAAATATATTTTCTCTATTAACATACATAAACAACTATTTGTTGTAAAGACTGAATATTTTAATTAGGTCTTCAACTTTTTTCAAAAATTTTTACCTTACACTATTTGGAAGAAGGGAAATGGTTGTCATAAATACAAGCAAACAGTTTTAATTTAACAGTCAACTGGAATGAAAACTAGAAGACATTCCAGAACCAGGACTGGAAAACCTGCTCAATAACCTCCAGAACTGCTTTAGTACTGCACCTTCAAATTTTCAACATTTATGATTTCTTATGAATATACTGTAAGTAGCCATTAATACAGATAAATAATTTAATGATGATAACTGCCCATTTCATTTTATAATGAATAGAACAATAGAGCTATGACCTTAATTATTATGTTGCAAATGAAAAGGCAGGCATATAAGACTAAGAACAAGTGAAGAAAACCAGCTAAATCAGAATCACTTTATTTGCCAAGTATGTTACACACACCAGGAACTGACTCTGGTGTCATGCTGCAAAAATACAGATAGAAAGAAACAATCAATAGTACATATTCAGTATACTTCATACAAAAAACACCCACAGGTCCGTACATATGCTCTGCGTCCCGTATTCATGTGTCCTGGTTAAGCAGGGGAACGGCCACGGGGCAGAAGCTGTTCAGATGTCTAGCGGTTGTGGTTTTATCAACCAGTAGCTTATTAAAGAATAAATTCTGCAATGTCTAGGAGATACCCAGGAATGCCCTGTTCAGTTCACAAAAGCGGAAAAAAAATCTTTAGTGATGACTAACACAATCTGCTCCTACTCTAAGGAGCATAATTAGTCACCAAAGGTTAAGAGGATCATCACTGCTGTGTTTCCATCCTACCTTATTCTACAATCGCAAGAAGAGGACATTTATTTTAATTTCACCACAAGGATAATCTTTATCTAATTGGACTAGGTGCAAAATGTATCAGATCTCAGACCAAACCTTCATCTGGTTAAATAAAACTCATAAAAATGTCAAGAACGGTTCTTTCATTAGAAAAATTAATCATGTTGCACCTCCATGCTAATTTCTAACCAAAATATCAAACTCATAGGTCAACCATTCGCAACAGTGGTGAAATGACAGAAATTTCTCATATATTAAATGCAACAGGAAAGAGTGTAAAGCAAATTAAGAAAGTATTTAGCTTGGCCAATAAATGAAACAAAATGCTTTGCTGAAATAGAGAGGATGCATGGATCCCAGAGCACTTCACATACAGGAGGCGGCTTATGGCAAAGCGATAAGAAGATATATATTCTTATGGCAAAGACTGCACATCACCCACCTGTGCTAAAAGACCCTACACAGAAGTCAGGTGGAGATGTGAAAACCTGCTGCACCCACTGGTGTAAGGGGGAACTCTAACTAGGTCAAGCCCAAAGTGACTTTGCCCAGATGTTAGAGTTAACACCCTCTTATGAATAGTGTCAATTGGATATTTAATGATCAATTAGTCAGAAGCACTGCCACCTCAAACCCAAAAAAGGGCTCGTCCTACAGGAGAGCGTCTCTTGTCATCTTCTAAGACATTGGTTTGGAAACTCTACTTCAAAGAGTTGAGTGCTCCTATTGTCTGGGAGCTGTTTTAAATAACTTCTCACATTTCTTTTTTCAATGTAATAATGTAGGCTTAAGGCTTGATTTCATGTCTTAATTTCTAATAATTCACAAGGGACTATTTGTATTATTCTTCTCTGGCAAAGGCTCTCTATATTAAAATTCTATGCAGTTACTTTTTACTTAAAGCAGGATAAATTGAAAGAGTGTTATCTTTCTGACGCACTCGTGAATAATTTAAGTGAGTTGCCTGTGTCTATTTCATTGCAATGTGGGTTTGCATAAATTTAAACCAGACAAATGCTTCTCCACCACGAGGCACTGCAAAAGCCATTTGAGAAGCTGGTTGCTTTTCTTCTCACATATATTCCTAAACTTGTGGTCTAATTTAATGACTGAACTGCTTCACAAATCCTCAGATTTGTAAGACTGGAATTACTCAATGTCCTACGCTACAAATTAATTACAACTAGACTTACCCCGTGTTTCTGAAGACATCATTTTGATCATTATTTATAAGAGCACTGCATATGGGACTTATAAAAAACACACAAAGTATTATGAATGCAGAGATTTTGACATTGAAAAACAATACTTTCTAGTACGCCCACTTTTACACGAAACAAATAAGGTTAAGCATGGTTACTTATATTTCCTGGCCTCTGGGGCCGATGTGCTGAGCCAGGATATATCAATACAGCTGAAAAATTCCAGAGATGGATGAATGGAATCCATGATAAATCCTAACCACCACCTGCATGAATAGTTCAAAGCATTACTTAAGTATATATAATAGTATATATCTGTATATTACTAAATTCTAGTTTCAGGGTGGTCAAGAAGGTAAACAGGCTGACGAGGCCTGAGCCACCAGTTAGATTAGCATGAGGTAAATCCGGAGGACTGTACACTGGGGCATATGTAGACTATATAGTATGTTTCCTCAGCAATGAAACAAGTTTCCAAATCTAAACTGGTCTACGGGGCTTTTGTCCCCTACAGCTTCATTCAAGAAATTTATTTTGAAATAGAGGGGAACAATGAATGTTCTAAGAATGAATGAACGCACAAAAAAGGAGAATTCACACGATACTAAACCAGGTCTCTCTTCATTTACAGCAAAGTAAAATTTGCTTTACTCTTTTTTTTAGATTTGGTGTTATGATTTATAATTTCAGATTTGTCACAAATTCACATGTGAAAAATCCATTCTTTCCAACCTCACACATAACCAAAAATGAACATTTCACACTTGCCATCAGCTTCAGTTCTCCCTTCTCCAGCCCTTCCCACACCCAGAGCTCTGTGTGCACAGAATACTTTATTCAGCAGCAATGACTGTGCTCAATGCGGAGGCAGCTGAGAGCAAATAATTATCATCCCTGTGTCAATGGGACAGATGTGCATTCCATTTTTATAACAAAAAAACGCTGTAGCTAGGATCTCCCTGCTGTTTAAATACACGAAAAAGTGATAAACTCTTTTACTGAGAGGCCATATTTGACAGATATGAGTGGTACTCATTTTCTAAATTTTACATATTCAGTACAACCGTAATAGGCTGAAAGCAATGTGGTCACTTTCAGAAGCAATATGTAAAGCTACATTAAATAATTACTAATGTTTTTGTAAATAACTCTGATGACTGGTGGTACTTTTGAACACAGGTAAGAAACAAGAAGTCCCTTGTGGAAGTCTCTTCAAAGTAAGTAAAAGTAAGGAATCTGGTATACATTTCTTTTTTAAAAATCTGATGTTTCTGTGGTTTTATAAATGTTCTTCAGCTGAGCATTCAGGCTTTATGTCACTATGATTTGAGATGTAACTTGAAAATTACATTTAAATAAAAAACTACTGACAGAGAAGTATAAAGAAAAGAAAGGCTAAAACAATTTCAGCAGCTGAACCAGTGTCTGTGGTCACGCGCCTTTCCAAGCAGTACATTACACGCCACTTACCTGATACTTGCCAGTATACTGCTTTCCTTTTTAAAAAAAAAAGATTGCTCTGTTGAGAATCAGCAGGTATTTCACATGACGAAAGGAAAGATAGAAATTATGCATTACAGTGACTCCTACAGTACCATTAACAAACAGCATTATGTAAGGCCTCATCACATTACTTGGATGAATGTCCATTTCGTCTTTGCTCTAAGCATTTTTAATTTATAGTGTCTTTTCACTTTTAAAATATACATGCAAACATATTAAAAACTACCCTAGTTGAAGCTTTATGACAAACAGACATTTATATAAATCAATTTTCAATTTCAAAACTGGTTTTGTAATAACAAACTAAGAATTGAATAAAGTATAAGCAGAAATATACAAGAGAACTGCAACAATACCATTAACAATTTTTACATTGGTAATACACAATACAGTACACAGAAAAACCTGGCAGTGGAATCTTTTCTGGAGTTGCCTTATTCATGATTGTTTTTATACACCTTTGTCATGTGATTAAGATAAACATACATACAGTATCGCTACAAGCAATTATATTACTTTACTGTACAAAGAATCATAGGTTTATAATTGTCCAGCTTTATGAAGGTTTCCAGGTTGCTTCAATTCAATTCAATTCATTGCACTGTAAAACATGATGTGTAATAGATGCTATTTCTAAAGGAGTTACTACTGGCACTCCAGGCTGTTCCACCTGCAGCTATATACTATACCAGTGCCAATTGCTACCTGCTAATGCATTTCACAGCTCCATAGGAAGACAAAACTGACCTGCTTTTTTCTGCTTCTTCTCTGTCTTTCTATTTCTGATTGTTTAGAGGTAGTATTCCCTTTGCAACCTGGGCAACTCATACGAAACTAAACCGTGCTGTGAAAGGAAGCAAAAGCATTAGAGAAAATCTAACAGTTCACCCAGAAAAAGCAACAAAAAAAATGTATTGCATGAGGCTTAATCCCTTTTCCTACCAGTAAACGGTTCATTTATAATTTTCACAACAATTACTGCCTATTGGTCTCTGTATAACACAAACATGAACCTTTATGCCAGATTTCAGAAACAACTGCAGATGAGATCTGTTCAATAAACCCAACCAATGATATTCTTATGTCTTAACTCAGACAGTAATATATTCTAAGGTAGATTCTTTAGGAAGGAACTTCGTCTAGTATAGGACGTATCATGAAAGAAAGGTTATAAAAAAAGAAAAGGTTATTTGGCCCAACTAGCCAGGTAATTGCTAGTTAATTGATCCAAGGATCTTTTCCAGAAATTTCTCTAAAGAAGCCAGGGTATCAGCTTGAAGAATGTGAGAGGTAACTTGTTATATACTCCCACAACCCTCAAGACAACAGTTTAGAGTTTCAAAAAAGATTTCAAGTAACAAGAGAAGCCCCCCATCAGTCATCCCATCCTGATCCTGCCATGTTTCCCTCTTGTCTTTCTCCAGTCTCTTCCGGATTTTACCGTCTGCATAGGGTCCTAAATACGCACTACACAGGAGTCTAGTCGGCTCCCATGACACCCTCCTTTGCCAGCACGATCAACAAAGTGTTCAAGAACATGAATGAAATTACATCTTCTGTCTTGGAAAGTAATATTTTTGTAGGTGGTGGTTTTGAAGATCTGTTGAATACTTAAAGGTAGGCTTATTTAATCGGGAGTAAAGATGAGGAAGGTAGTATTACACATCTCAGTACTCTTAATAGAGCAACACATCAATGGTATATATCTATTAAGATGACTATGATGTAATTTGAAATTTATTAGAAGATTTAATTGGGTTAATTGTGGTACTAAAGCTATGGTTGCTGCTGGAAGTGGTGTTAGTGGGACCAGTGGGGGGGCCCACCCTGCGGTCTGTGTGTGTCCTAGTGCCCTGGTATAGTGGTGGGGACACTATACTGTAGTGGGCAGTGTCTTTCAGATGAGGCGTTAAACCGAGGTCCTGACTCTCTGTGGTCATTAAAGATCCCACAGCATTTCTCGGTAGGGAGAGTAGGGTGTTACCCCAGTGTCCAGGCCAAATTTCCCCCCTCGTCCTTTACTGTGGCCTCCAAATTGTCCCCATGTATGACTGGCTTGCACTGGCCCTGTGATGGACTGGCGCCCTGTCCAGGGTGTGCCCTGCCTTGCGCTGGTTGTTTGCCGGGTAGGCTTCGGTTTCCATATGGTATAAAGCAGTTTAGCAAATGACATGACACTATAGTGAATACTTACATTTGCTTCTGACTGATACTGTATCACACGGCATAAAGAGAGTTTTGTTTGTTTGCTTGTTTTAAAAAATGGGTGTTTATCTGATATGGCTGTGCTCCCATGAATTTAATTGCTTACAACTGATTAAATATCATTCTTCCCAGAGAGCAAGATGGCACCAGTAATATGACAATATTTACACATCTGCGTTTATTACAAACCATTTGATCCATAGAATGGATATGGAACAGATGTGTGAAAGCTATTGCTCCTTTCTTGGCAGGAGAAAAGGGAACAGAAAGTTCAATCTCATGCCCTCTCCCATCATCTGTAACACAGCCAGATTCAATCAGCAAATAAGCATTACGGAGTACACTCAAAGATCTGCACAGAAGACTTTACTTCAATTCCTCTAGATCAAGACACATACTGTACCTGATGTCAGTTCCCAAGACACCCTTTCACTTAAACAATAGGGATTTTATTTGACTCAAAAGGCTGTATACAGTATATATGCCTTTTGCTATAGAAATCTGATTGATTTCTATAGCATTTGAATATGGGGGACACTGCAGCTGATAGGTGTTGGGAGACATGTGTTCTAGTGTCTATGTCACTGTCACTGTATTATTTTAGTCTTAAATAAGTGTGTGGTTCTAAACATCTGTCCTTAATAGCTAAACAGGGGCTTTTCAAGGGAAATGCCAGAGCTGTCAAAATCAAAGGCAAACTGTACACAATGTTCTTAAATATACACTGAATAAATCTGACAGTGAACATTTAATTGGTGATGTTTCTAAAATGGTTTACTTATTATTATTTAGGTTACAAAATATTTTGGATGTCCATGAGAAATCCCTTCTCACATTAGGGGCAAGATGCCCCACTCAACAGTGCAAGAGCAGCTGATAAGAAATTATTTTGCTAATGGTGGTATTTATCATCATCACTTTCCACTATCGATGGTAATATATGCAGTGGGAAGCCGATCCAATGTTTTCAACTTAACGCATTTCAGAACAAATTAGAATACATTATTAGAGGATGAAAACCAAATTCAAAGACAAAGATAGGGTACTGAACATTTCTTAAATAAGGTGCATATTTAAACTTGCATTACCAAGCTTAAATTGCAGATCCTTTCCAGTGAAAATAAGATGTCATTGCTGCAGAGAGGCTTTTTTGCAGTACAACTGCAGACTTTAACACTGGCTTCAAAATTCTTTCCTCAAAAAAAGTTCCAGGCTCTTTATCTTTTCCCGGTGTCATATTTACAAATCCTTACTTGGTTCTAATGATATTAATAGCAAAACACATTTATTTGATTTTGCCAATATAGAATGTGAGAGGCTAAAAATAAGAAGATGTAAAAAAATAACTGCTTATCATACAAATTTGAATTCATTTCCAGTATCACTGAAAGCAGTAAATACTTAAAATGTGATGAGATAATTACATTGTTTTAAATTATCGCCTCATAACCCGACTGTGTCATATCCCAGATGATAAACAGGGTGGGTCGATTCAGTGGGAGTATTGGAACGCTCTAAGGAAAACCAGGTTGCTGCTGAATTGTGTTCCAATATTGTGACAACATGCTGACAGGGGACACTGTGCTACATTATACTGTATGAGACACTATCCTTTGAATGAGATGGTAAACTGGTGGTATAACTGCTTGTGTTTTAGAGACATTTACCACAGTGTTCTGCCTAAACTCTACAACTGGCTGACATTGGCATAAGACATTTTTCTCACTTCATGAGCTGATCTGCCCTGTAGTGGTTCGCTGGTCCGTTTAGGAATGAACAAAGTGGGATCTCCCCTGTGTGCAAAGAGCTTTACGGTCCTATAGGATGGAACACCCTGTATAATGAAAAATGATTTTATTATTATTATTATTAAAATATCTGAGAGAGTACCCCCAGCTTAAACAATTATGATAAATACAGATCTATGAACTTTGTTTTTGATCACAGGAAAATAGATAATGGAAAATAGACTGTAGGATCAGTGACTGCTCTTGAAACCTAGTTATAATTGTTCAGTAAACATTACATAAATAATAATAATCAAAATAATCTTGTAATAAATAAATGACCATAAATAAAACATAATAAGATTCCCATTGAACAGTAAATGTCCTTAAATATGCTTTCAGTGTAAACAATTTAAAACGAATTCAGTCATCTCGCCCAGGAAATCTCATTACAGCTGTTGATGGCACATCAATAAATGCAATAAAGTATTTTTCCCAGTGATGCAGGGAAACAATACAAATGTGCAGTTGTTTCATTATATGCTTCTGTTTTGCACATTTAATAGCATTTCATCCATAGACAAGGGGAGAACGTAAATTATAGTTAATACTTATTAGGTTTCATACCCATCTTTAAGACAGAGGAGTAAAAGATTATCAGCAGATGTAAGCAGACCTGTACCCCTGCAAGCTTCTCCATTTCAGGATCAGGTGCTACTGTGCACAGTCCATTAAATATCTGCAAACCGTTCTATAAAAACAAATGATGCTTATGGCTCAGTGCTTCTATTTTTCTGGAGAAACAAAGCAAAATCCCTTTAATATTTTCAGGCTGTAGAAAAGGACTCACATCACATTAGATACCCCCCTTCTAAATAATATTATCTAAACACTGTGTATTAATATTTTGGTAGTAATACGGGTTTTAAAAATGTCATGCCATTGAATCATTTCCTTATATTGCTTATCGTCATCATAGTTTTCAAAATTTTAAATTTCATTCTAAATTTTGGCTGTTGTAAAAACGTAAAGAACATCTTAAACCAGATCATTTTCTATAGTAGTCATGGGAATCCAAATCAAATAAGGGTAATGGAAAGACGCTATAGAAGAGGAATCCTTCAGATACAAATCCTGAATATGGAATCTCTCTGTAAAGAACAAAACAACAGCTACTAGAAAAGAGGCCCAGCCTTTTTTGCAGGACTTGGACTTTAAATGCCCAACGCCTATAATAAATCGCATACGAAGAGCTACAGCTAACAGAAGTCCACTCACTTATTATACTGTAACTTATTCAAGGATTTCAAAAGGCCTTTTCCTAAAGGGAACCGGGGATTTGACTTTAACAACATATCATTTTCAACAACTTCACTAATATTCTTTGCTGATATACCATTCTTCTGTCTGAGCTCGAACTACTTTACTTAAGTAAATTAAGCCACATAAACACTGCATGACTTAAAGATTAACTAACATACTGCACAGTACCAACACTGTGCAGTAAGACATTTGTTTGGCAATAAACACATCTAGATGTATTTTAATCATTTATATATTACAGTGTATATATACATAAAAACAGAGAATACATAGTAGGGAGAAAATCAGATATTTTTCATGCATTTTCTCAATTTTTTGTTCACTTAGACTCTATTTATTCATATTTTTCCTGATTCTGTTTTAATTATCTATAACAAGTATATTGCCTGCCGTACTTTGCTTGAAATTGTGCTGAGAAGACCATACCATATGAGACACACTGTGAAACCATAGCCAGCATTGTACTGGGCAAGGTGTTATAATAACCTTTTACATAGTGTAAAGCACAAGCTTAAGATATACAAAAAAAAGAAATATAAATCCGGACTGGAGGGCAGTAAGAAAAAGGGAAGGCTTTTTGTGAAAGGATGAAGAAAAAAGTGCTATTTTTGCACCACCCAAGATCCTCGACAAACCTTACCATTCACTGAAAGAATTAAACTGAACATTAAGAGCCACGGCTGTTCACATTTTTAATAATGAATACAAATCACCACACTTACTCAGGCATGTTTCAATCTAAAATTCAATATGATCTCGGATCATGGATTCTGACTCCTTGTATATACAGTACGTGTTTGACGCAATAAAGAATCAGGTCTTTCTTGACATGAAGGTGAGACAGTTCACTGTGAACATCAAGAGTACTGCTATGTGCAGTAAATGTGCACAAGCCCACCTTAGTCCCTGACAACACCCGTAAACAATTTTGCTTCCAGGTGCACTGCACCTAACTACCTAATATTAAAGCACCGCATCGAATTAACAAATACAAATACACGCAGCACAGCTAAACACAGACTAAGAGCAACTAAAAGAATACATTTTTTAGCAAAAACATCCTCAGTCGTGTTTATATTCCAGTTACATGAGAAAAAAGGACCACAACACTAGGATGCCAATAAGAATGCGTTCGGGGAACTTTGAGCCTTTTCTATTTGATGCTGCGAAATCCTATTAAACAATTAAATCTGCGAAATCCCACAGGATCACGAAGTACAAACATCGAATTCCTAGCAGTCAGTATTGAATGGAGGAACAACACACACACACTAGAATTCCTTGCGGGTTAGACCTACTGTATAAAGACTCGATTAAGTTGAGTACAAATCGTCTTTTAAAACTGGCATCGTCATTAAACAGCTGCCAACAGTTGCCCTTCATCGGAGACAACTGCAGGAATTACGGAAACCGAATGCAGAGAGTGAAACCTTCAGACCATTTTACGTAACGAAACGGCGCTATTTCTTTTGAGGTTTATGGGCAATATGATTCGGGGGGTGCAAAACTTAAAAGAGGGAGCCATACAATTAAACTTGAGTCTCGAATACCGAATCGGCAATACAGTTAATAAAGCTCGGAGGGAAATGTGTTAACATAGCCGTACTTCTATCCCCACCTCAAGCATACTGGAACTTTAAACTGTTTTTAAGATCTGTGTACTATGAATTGCGCAAAAAAATACGTTTCGCTCCGTAGGAAGAATATACATAATGTGTAGACAGTGCTGAAATACCAATATAAAGCAAAAGTTCCCATTCTCCTTTTAACATGCAAAAGCAAGGTTCCCAAACATAGGTCAGACCACTGCAAAAGTTAAGATCATTAGCAATACAGACCTGTTTTTTTCTTAAAAGAATAAAGTTATGCAGTGAAATACTGTACATAAAAATACAGATGCAAGCGCAACGTAGGGGAAACTGCCTTTCAGTAATCAATTCACATTGTCTACACCGTTTTTTCCCTATTATTTATCAAATAATCCAGCCATTTTTTACTTTCCAGATGAATATTTTAAATAGATATTTAAAAAATGCAAACACAATTTACACAAAATATAAAGGACTATATCAGTATGCACCTTCTTATCTCATTTTATTTTTATGCATTTATTGTTTTTAAACGAAATAGTTCACGTACTAAACAGGAAAGTGTTAGGAACTAATTTCACCTTAATTAGGTGGATGAATAAGAATCAGATTTTGTATCTAGTTATAATTGCAATTACCTTCCCATAATTCACCATAAAGCCAAATACCTTAACTTTGAGCTATATTCAAATGACTCAATTGAATCAATATGGCAACTCATGGACGAGGCTAATCCATGTTTTTTTTTAAATTATACAGTACATACCTGCTGAAACGTGACCAGTAAACTTGTCACTTTGAGAATATTCCTAGCAGAGAACAATGTAACAGAGTTTTCAACGCTACATCGGCTCCACCTCACATTAACGCTTTTAGGGTACATCGTATCCTGCAATAATCGAATGCATGATTGAAAACAAAAGAAGAAATAATAGGTACCTGTCGTAACTCCATCTACTGTAAGACATAGTCCTGTTGCTGCTCACTCCGTCCATTATCGTCTCTGTGCTGTGGCACCAAGCGCAGCTGTGTCTTGTGCTGAATAAAACCTTTATGCGATATTTACTAAGAATCAAACGTCGGCCTCTTTAAGCACACTTGCTGCCTCGTGCCATCCAAAAGCTTACTTCTCGCTGGAAGAATGAAGATGCGCTAAAACTGATTTAGTTGGGGTTCACAATGTGAGGGTTGTACCATTTGGGGGGGACAAGGAACCAATCACAGCAAGGATGTTCAAAAACACTGCCGTAAATGCAGTCGTTCTTTGAACACTAAGAATGTGATCAATTAAATACCCAATTAAATGCTCGACTTTAATTTATTCTCATTTGAATAATACAACTGCTTTTTGACCGCTTTTTCTATACAGTGGCTTCTTGTGATGCACTGCGTGGCTTATTTATTCCTGTTACCACAGCTACAGCTCCATCTTTTTTACATCATCCCCTCCCGTGTGGACCAATCATGATATCCCAGGGTATAACAGCCCTCCTTCCTTGACAAGACAAATTAAATCTTCTCAGTGTGCACACACTAATAGCGGTGTTTGTGTTCTATGGTGCTCGTTAAAACAACCCAACAAAAGCAGAATACGCTGGGGTGTGGTGTGCTAAGAAGTGCGGAGTAACATAAGGACTTTATGCATCTTCGTGTATTTCTTCCTGTCATTTGTTTTAGAAATAAACCATGCAAAAAATGCAAATCTTTGCGCCAAGAAAGGCAGCGTTCGGGGATTATTTCTGACGTTAAAACTAACACTACTATAGAAACGAGTCTTAGGCAAACAACTAATACAGGATAACGAAGACAGAAAAAGATATATCCTCTACCAGTACGTTCGATAGAGCGTCCTCCTAATGGTGTCTTAATATTTCGCTTAAAAGCATGCACACACAAGATAAACTTTTTGGGTGTGGAGTCTTTTTCAGGTGTGAGAAGGTGCATACTCCTGAAGAAGATTCTCATTGGTATTTAGATTTATACAGGAGTTATCTGTTAAGTAGGGTTATGTCTAGACTAAAGCTGGCTACTACCACTACTAATTATATTGTCACTACCATGACAATATAACTAGTGAAATATATTGTCTAGTGATTACAATTTTGTGGAAATTGGAAATTCACTTACACAACTAAAAAAGAACTTTATCACCTGTTGATCTTTTGGCATTTATTAACCTTCTCAAAAAAGAAGACTACAAGGAAGATGTTTTGCTACTAGCTTTTTAGCAAAAATATCTACTTATGTGTTAAGCATTTTTATTCCAGGAATTAGGATGGAATCAGGGATTGTATGTGAGGAAAGAGACAACATAATTGAAGAGCCGTAATACTGTAACTTTTCATAAAAAATATAAAACAAAATAGAATATAAAAACATCACAGGATAGACACTTACAAACATGGCCGTTTAAATCATGTTAGAATCGGTACAATATGACCTCAAAGCAGAAGCTCACGTGTCTTTAATGATATATGGGACATGTTTTATTGTTAAGACAGCAGCAATGTTATGATCTTCATACCATCATTACCATCATTCTGAACTCATCAGATCTTAAGACGCTAAGTGAAGCTGGATCTGTGGGGAATGGTGCTGCCGGATCAGTAGGTGGTGCTCTCGTCTTTGGATCCTGTCTCCTGTTTTTTTACGCTCCTGTGATCAGAATTTCCAAACTATCAATCAGTGTGGTCACAGATTATACTGTGGTGTAGGTTGTGCCTTTCTTTGACCATTAATTTATTAAATAGCATTGTTTGCAAGAGTAGTAAGGCCTAAATCCCAGGGTCCTGGTTGAATTCTGCTTTGGCCTTCTCAGGATAGCTTTCCTAAATGTCACCCTTTATTGAATTGATGAAGACATGTCTCACTCTTCCACCGTATCTGCTTTGTGAAGAGCTGCTGGAGAAGAATGGCTGACATCCATCACCCAGGAGGGTCCTGTTCTTCTGTGGTGGATAAAATGAGTCACCACCTTTGTGTCAACACGAATCCTGTTGCATGAAAACCCCTGTACAAATGTGAGGAATAAGGAATACTGTATTGTTATTCTGGGATTTCCATCATCACACATCTAAAGTACACAGGAGAGCAGCCAAGCACAATACAAATACAATACAAACTACTTAGTCAAATAAATCAAACACAAATTCCTTTTCCTCTGATGCTTTACTTTCTTCTGTTTTCGGTTTAGCGGCTTTCTCTTTCGTTCTAGACAGGGCCTCATCCTTCATCTTGAACTATTTTTCAAAGATGGCGGAGAGAAAAATTGAGACATGTATGTCTAGGGATGACTCAAATGGCAGCATGAACACACCTGGGAAATTGGTGGGAGAGCATCAAAAAGGAGCGGGAACAATCTGAAGGTCTTATAAATAAAATAGGAAGGTGATGAAAAGATTAATGAACTCATCCAGACCTTGGGGACTGAGACAGAAAAGAAAGGAAATTGATCAGTGTAATTATATTTGCCGGTGTGACTGTTTATTATAAACACCTCTAAATGGAAGGATGTTATTCACTGTTTTGATTCTGCTGTCAACACACATTTTCTGTACAGAATGACTTTTTCTGTGGTTATTTGAACATGGTGATGACTTTTGAGGACACCATGAGATGTTAATAACAACACAACCCATTAGGGCAACATGCTCGGGGGAAAAAAAAACAGGAAAAATTTAGAAGCCAGTGGGGTATTTCTAAATTATGGTACTGTTAGTAGTGTTTTTCAGGTGAAAAACCACATCTGAGCAGGAAAGACACAAATATTTTCTTTTTGTGAAAACAACAGTGCTGGTGTCCAAGGAAGGCTTTGTAATTTAATATAATGAAAGGTTAAACTTCACTGAATGGAGAATGGGGTGAAGGTGATTATCAATTACACAGATGACTTTCTTTGCAAGGTCAAGATGTCATTTTCTGTTATACAAATATGGACAAAATGGGATGAAGGTCAGTTGTGAGGCATGAATGGAGCCCCACGTTAGAATACTGATCCCACAAAGACTGAAATAATAACAGTTGAAAGCCAATTAGAATTAATGTTCTCCGGAGATGAGCTTTGCCAGCTGCAGACAGAGAAGCAAACAGAGATTCCTCAAAGAAGATACTGATGAGTGCTGGAAATCACTGGAGTCCCGGATTTGTTTACTTCCTAAAGCCACCAGTAGTGTCAGTTGACTCAAAGACAAATTGTTATGAGGAAAACAGACAGCCCTTAACAGAAAACCCCCCCGAGACATCCAAATCCAAAGCTTAAGTGAGTAAGCCAAGCCAAAGGCACAGATGCCCAACAGCTGGGGGAGAGGTGAAATGATGGGGTAGGGGTTCCATCTAATATGTAAACAGCAAACTGAATTACCCCAGGAGGGCTTTAAATAATGGATTTAGAAGGAAAAAACAGTAGGTAACTGTAATGGGATCCTATTTAAGTGGTGAAATAAAATTACTTGAAAGGCCGTCTATTTTTCCCGTCTTTCTTTCGAATGCTATCTTCTAAAGTTACAGAGAGATTCAATCATTGCATAGCTACTTTAAGGGCAGAGAAACCAATATACCAGCGACTCCTTTCTTGGGCAGAATAAAATGATAACACTGTAATGTTTAATAATAATGTTTCTTTATTAGCCCTATACAATTTTGCATTAGGAATGTGTCTTTTTGCATACCCCAGCTTTTCTCCAGGGAGACACAGACACAGAGACAGGGAGAGAAGCTTGGGGTCAGAGCGCAGGGTCTGCCATTGTACGGCGCCCCTGGAGCAGTTGGGGTTAAGGGCCTTGCTCAGGGGCCCAACAGAGTAGGATTCCTCTGCCGGCCGCGGGATTTGAACCAGCAACCTTCCGGTCACAGGCGCAGATCCTTAGCCACAGTGCCACCGCTCCGCCCAGAGTCATACATTAAATAATATAATGTAATCAGATGTTTGGTAATAACAAATATGCATCACAGTGACACTCTGTGTCATTAATGTCTATGTTAAAGATATTCCTTCCCTTTGATTTGGCAGGTAAAAACACAATTCTGATGACAAGATTGTGACATGACATGATGTTTCATGACTTTGAAACAGTTCTCTTAAGAACATTGTATCCAGTTCATCATGACTTTGAAACAGTTCTCTTAAGAACATTGTATCCAGTTCATCCATTTTATGTTTTATTGAAAAAAGCACCCATCTACAGTACATATTATGGATATACTATACTATGAATTGCCTGATAATCAAAAAATGAATATTAATTAGTGATGTTGGTGCTAGAGTTAATTTAGTTTGAAACCAAAATCATAAATACATATATGGTGATATACCATACTATAAAATGCTGAACTTTCACAGGCACAGCATCTTTATTAATAAAAATGTCTTCATTTACATATTCAATTCTTAACATAGTACTAATATTAATTTTGAGACTCATGCTGTAGTTCTAATCTGATTTCAGGCAACTATGTCATTAAGAGGAAAATGAGTAATACTACCAACACAGAAAGAGAAATGTTCAAATTTACTTTTCTGCCTGGTAAAACATTGAAAACCAGGTGGATGCTGGTGGATGCTGCACACTGGTGGTGGTGGAGTCCCCATTACCTGTAAAGTGCGTTGAGTGGAGTGTCCAGAAAAGCGCTATATAAGTTTAAGTTAAGTTTAGGATGTGAAGAACTACAAGCACAGCTTCCTACGGTCATGAAATGTAACCATCAGCGAGGTTCCGCAGTTATTCTGCACACTGTTCTACAAGAGGGTAAAAGTAAACATTGAAAAACAGCAATCACATTCACCTAGCAATGGTGCATTTTGCTTATTTTCAGATGTGCAACACGTTTTTATTGTTTTTAAATACCAATGTGAAATACGGTTTTCTAGTTCTGCTGGATTGATTTGGTCTAAAACGACATGCGGCATTCTGTGCAGTATTAAAAGTAAAGAACTGTGAGACTTGTAATTTAACAATTTTGATAAGCTCTGACATGTACCAACAACAGTAATAATCATTCCTTGCATGTATATAGTGCTTTAATCCCAAAGCATTGTACACACAGCAAGGGGTCCACTTCACTCATTATTGAAGTGCAGCACCTGCAGTAGCTGGGTAATAAGAGGCAGTCATTCTACACCAGCAGCCCCAACAACCCCTCAGCAGAACACCAAGATTAACACTCTTCTTCCATGAAGTGCCATAGGAAGTTAAAATGACCTTTCAAAGGAACTTTGGTTTGGTTTAACCTCCCATCCAAACAGTGGCATGTCCTACAGCTCAGTACCCCATTACACTAGAATTGGTTTGGAAATTGTGATCCAGAGGAAAAGAGCGTCATTTACTTGACCACCAACCACCCGCAACATGGTTCTCTTCGGAGTTCTTTCTTCCCGGTAGCGATCAGTCCCAACTTGCTTTGCTTCCGAGATAAGATCAAGGAGGTAAAACTTCTACCCACAAGATGGTGATGATGATGATGATGATGATGATATTGATTAATATAAACTTTAGATGATCTAAAGCCTAAATATGTATCCGTCTAAAATATAAATATAAAAGATAAAATAAAATGACTTATGTTCCTAACTGAACTTGGTAGTTTCCCAGCTTTCAGAAAGTTATTAATATGAAGACATCTATAAAACTCAGTGGATTATAGTCCCCAGCAGCTGGAGCTGTGTATCAATAGTATGAGGATCAGAAACCTAAAATAGAAACTAAGGCTCCGTACATGTTCCGAGCTTTTGCAAGTGCTCAATAAGAGTGTAGCGGACAGGACAAAGGTCACTCTGGCAATTCTCCTGTGGGACACCAAGGCCACCTCAGTCTTGTCTTTCTGCTGACCGCAATCATTTTCTGTCAGGTTATACAGTAACTGCCCACAGCCTCTGAATCCAAAGCAGCTACAGAAGTTGACAGCAATGTGCAGTGAATGTGCCTTTCCCTTTTGAAAACTTAACAAAAACAGAATGAGAAACCAATCTTGTATGTGGATCTAACAAATGGCCACATGAACAGCCAGGCACTACTATGTCTACATTTGATCACCTAAAAAGAATATGTAATATCAGTACTGCTGCTGCTACATACAACTTCACAGCCTCTTCTTCATGCAATCTCAGTTTACAGAAGTCTGACTGAATCAAAAACTTCTGCGAGTTACCTTCATACTGTATATTGAGGAGAATGCATAGAAGGTTTTGCACAGGGCAGATCATTTGAATCAAAGATCAATTGCTATGTCCCTCAGGAACTCCCTCTGATGCAGTATTTCACAAGAACCTATTAGGTTTTGAGTTGATATAATCTGATTGGTCTTTGTGTGTTACCAAGTCTGAAGAGCAAGCAGAATTAGGACAAACCTAACCGAAAAACAACACTCGTTGAAACACAAGGAAAATATACCACATCTAGTGATATGTACATAGTATACAGAAGGCTTCATACAAAGACAGAGATAACAAATTGTGGAGATTTAGTTATCTTCTGTGAGATTCAAAGTCAACCCATATTAAAAAACTGCATTCTTAAAACATGAATAAGAAAATCATTCTTAAAACATGAAATATTGCTCCTTAAGTATTCACTACTATTGATTCCAGATTTTTAAAGCAAAACTAATCATAATCCACACAATGTGGTCCAGATGATGTGAATTTTACAATTACTTATAATTGAATATCATCATATATTTATATTACATTATATTTATTTTATATATTACATTATATTTATTTAGAATACAATCAACATAACATGTAACTACTGATAATTCTGTTTATATTACAATTAGTCCATGCAAGAATACGACCAAAAGGAAATAATCTGTTTTTCTACAGATTAAAAAACATGGAATTGTTTGTTTATATAAAACGCCAACACTTCAACAATAAAACAACTCAGCTGAAACAAAAGTTTTTGAATGATAAAAGTATTATACCCATGATAGAAATAGTGTGCAGCCCTATTGGATTACCAGTCATTAAAACAACTATATCTCTGAGAACCTTACCAAATCTAAACATAAAAGAAAAGGGCAATTCATTAGATATCTAGAAGGGGTTACATCCTTTTAATGAAAATTTTAATGTCTTTATCTATAAAACTGAAAGTAAAGATATTTCAGCTTTCTTACATAATTCTAATTACCAGGTGATATAGTGGACAAATATGAAAGGATATCACAGATCTATACACCAGAAAATAGATATCACAGGCCGACAAAACACACCGCATAGTATGCGGTCGTATAGGTCATTTGTAAATATGGTGCTTATGTGAATAAGAAAATTACAATACTACAAAAGCATGCTCAAAATCATAGCTACACTATGTACAATCAAAGGTTCCACCCCAGAGCACTTCAGTGTGCAATTGTTTTTTTGTATGAGCCAGAGACTTAAGGACTTTGAAATAAGTAAAAACCGTATAACAGTTTGTAATTTACCTTACCAGAAACAGCTGATCTGTGGACACTGACACTGACTTGTCTGAAGCTAACTGTCCAAGCCAATCTTGAAAGTTTGAAATCAAAAGGGTGAAGAGTTACGAGAGATTATTATTCACTTAATATACACAGAAAAGCAAGTAGACTTTAAGAAAATTCAGTTTAGCCTACTTGCCTTACAGCTATGTCCCCGTCCCAACATTAAGAAATCAAGAATATTAGGTTTATGTTTCTCATTTCATAATGAGAAAAATGACTGTGCCCATGTCTCACAAAGGGGACAGGAAAAACAGAAACATGCAAAATTAATCAGTAACAGTTTTAATTGTCTTAATTATGTTTTTTATTATAGCACCACCAGAAGCTATACAGGGGTAGAAGATCCAAAACACATCATGGCATTGATGTAGACAAACTTTTGTCATTGGGAAGAAGAGTCATGCACTAGTCTTCAAGATTCCAAAAGGTGGAACTCTGGTGTTTTTGGAACTTTTACAACTACCTACAGAACACAGAATTGACAGATCCACAGTCAAACCAAATAGTGAGGACAAGTTCTGAAGGGGCTCTTGTTGGAAAAAAAAATACACACTGGTCTCATAATGGACAGTCAGAGAAACTGGGATAGGTTAACTCTGATAAACATATGTTCATTTAGCATGCGAGTAACCGGCTACAGCTGTGCATTGCCAAATGATAAGATGGGTATCAGAAAAGATATGTTCTGGACCACAGTTTTGCAGCATAGGCCTACAGTCTTGTCAGTTAAAAACAAACCGTGAGAATTAAATACTCATCTTTACATATACACAAGTTATGCCGTGAGAGCATATTCGCTTACAAACATATAAAAATACTTGTTAACTAGTCTGATAAGAAAATAATGTATAAAAGTATATAGCAAAAAACATTTAATCATCTCCAACAATGGAAGGATCATTTCCATCTTTTTTCTTATATTACATGAAGATAAAACAAAAACTACAATAGTTTCTTTGTATCCCTTATCTAGAAATACTCACATCAAAAAGGAAGACAAAACAAATAGTGAAATTTCTTAAGAGTGATGTGAACCCTCACGAATGATGAAAACTCAGAGCTAGTATAAACTTCTGCCCCGGTAATCCCAGTGTGATCACACTGAGCTTAGAGCTCCCTGGGCTGTGACAGTAAAATATGGGGAATGATCCTTTCGTCCCAATTTAAGAATATGACTTTGGGACTAAATCAGGCCTAGTCAAAACCACCAGGACTGTTCTTAAAAAATGTCAGTTCCTATTTAACCAAGGGTAACCAATCCCTAGCTAAAATTATGTTGCGTATGCCTGCTTTTTTCAGTGCTAAATTTTCAAGCTGGAGCTTGTTTCCACAGGAACTGCAATAAAAAAAATATTAAAACAAAAACACAAAGTTGGTTCATCTCAGGTTTCCATGCATCAGAAGTTGTGAAAAGGCATCTCCTGTTTCCACACACAGGCTCTGCAATGTAACCTATTTATTCATTTGCAATGTGAATGTGGAACACCAAGCGCTGTTACTTGGTTTGGCCAGACAGTTTAGTTTAGTCATTGGAAACATAACCCAAGAGAGGTAATGAGTTAAGGAACCAGGCCCTTCAGGACTCAAGCTAGTTTTCATTTAGAAAGTCTAATTATTATTCACAAAATTGGCAGATTTGGCCACTGAAAGAAATCATAGCATCCAAATAAAAGTTAACTGAATACATTCGCCAACAGTGGAATTTACAGTTAGCATTGTTTTTGGCTACCAGTATATATACATATACACGTTAAACCTGGCACATCATTCACTTTTCCTCATCACTGTACTTAGGCAATTTAATTAGAAATATATTTTCAATCACAAGAAATTTCAGTTATGTACAGTAGCTGATTAGCACGTTAAAGTAAAACTGAAATGGCACGACATACAAGAAGCTTGATTATAACACCTCACTCCATAAGGCATACCTGTAGCTAAAAACAGTTTTCCATCTACATTCCAGATTTTCTTTTTGTTTCTGTCTTTTCAAAAGTACAAATCTCACTACAAGGCAAACAAAAGTCTTTTAAAATACAAAAATGGAATCATCTAGCGCTTTAAGAAGCAGCCTTAGTGTTGGGATTCTTTTGTGGATTTTGATGTTAATGTTTTGTTCTTTGCCAGTTGCCTTAGTTCTTCCTTTCATGTCTATACAGAGTCAGCTTCTTGGAATAAGGCTGTCACAGTGGCCGTTCTTGTAAGTCATGCAGGTATAGAAGGCAGTACTGAGTGACACAGGAAGTGATGTCAGAAGGCAGGAGTAGGGACTGGTGACAGCAGCTGGTTATGAATTGAAAATGAGTGACCCTCTCAGACAATCACACAGTGACAGCCGCTCTTGTCCTTTTCCTTGCGTGTAGGTTCAGGAGAGGGGGGGCATTCCTGCTCTTGAAACTTCCTGTGACAAACACAACAAAGCAAACGGAGCTCGTGAAAATAACATCTATCATGGTGCATATTTCACTTTTGCTGTCCTGGTTTCACAAAATGAATATAAACAGGCATTTAAAAAAGACACACTGGTGTATCTTAGTAATGTACAAAATTGACTACTGGTAAGTACCCAAAATGGTCTAGATCAGGGGTTCTTAACCTTTTTGAGAGCGCGAACCTTTTTTGGGGTTAAAAATATTTCACGACCCCTCCCACCGCCCTTGTCACGTTGTATAAAGTGTAAGCCTACTCACTTATTATTATTATTATTATTAATTAATTTTATTTATATGGCACCTTTCATACAATTTTTTTGCAATTCAAAGTGCCTTTCACAAAAAAATAGGTTAAAAAACCTGTAAGCAACTTAAAATAACAATAACAAACTAAAAGAACCATGCACAATACAAATAGCACTGAAATTATATAAGAAAAATTAAGTAAAAGCAAGAGTAAAAAAATACGTTTTGACCTGCTGTTTAAAAATATCCACAGAGCCAGCCTCTCTAATATTTTTAGGAATACTATTATGTTATTTGAATATTTGCTCATCTAGCTTTTGTACAGTACATCTGGTGAAGTTACTTTTCTGCTGCTCGTTTCTCCACATTTTCTTTAGCCCTCACTCTTCCAATGCCACCTAATAAAAAACGCCCCATTGCTAGGATAATCATGACTACCTTGCCCAAAAGAAAAAAGCGCTAAAAACATAAATGTGGTCGTGGCCACCCAAGGAATTCATGTAGCACCGCAGAGCCGGGTTTCTTTTCTTCTCTGTAGACCACTAAGTCACCCTGCTAATGTAACCGTCTTAACCATGCAGAGAGGAGAATTGTGTCCAAACTAGAGGCCATCATGGACCACATCCCCCATCCCCTCTATGACAGGCTTGCAGAAATGAAGAGCACGTTCAGCAATAGACTGATTCATCCGCGGTGCGACAGGGAGCGCTACAGGAGGTCATTCTTGCCTTCTGCCATAAGGCTGTACAACGCATCCACCTTGCGTCTGGGCAGAGGCAACATTGACAGTGACCTGTTTCTGGACTGAACGCATCTACTGCTACATCTGTTCTCTTTCTTTTCTTTTCCCGTCTACAACCGTTTTTCGTGCAATATATGTCAGGGACCTGTGCAATACATTTATATCTATATTTATATCTATATCTATATTTACATCTATATTTACATTCATATGTGTGACAATTTTCTGTGTACTGTTCTGTTCTAGTTTGTTCTTTGTGTGTCCTGGACTGTGAGTAACTCTTTTAGTGCACCCCTCACTGTACTGATCGTATTGTATGTATTGTACTATTATTATTATTGTATCATTCGTTACACTGTGACTGTGTTGTCTGTGTTAAGCTGCTGTTGCACTGCAATTTCCCTCACAGGATCAATAAAGTATCTATCTATCATCTATCAATACAATAGTTAGTTGTTTACCTCTGTTATTGTCCGTTGATGTGTAACCACCCTGACTCGGCATACGTGTCCCGTTTACCGCCCTAGTGTGTGTGTTACCCTTTGACTGATTCTGTCTCTGGTGCCTATTGTGCAACCTCCAGGTTACGAACCCCAGGTATATGTATGCTTCCTGTCAAGATTTTTGTGTAAGTACTTAACACTTACAACCACAAAATCCAAGAAGGTGCTGTACTCATCGGTAAATCTACTTACTGAATAACTAAACTGTACCTGACGAAAAGAGGCCATTTATTTCAGGAAGTAAGTAAAAATGTTAAAGAATGACACTTTACCCACCTTATTACTCTAACAAGTTCATGAAAGGCTTGGTCTACGTTCATTCGGATTTTAGCAGAGGCTTCCATATAAGTTACTTTCAGCTGCCTTGCTAGCTGCTGACCTTCTTCTTGCGTCACCTAAAACAAGTAAAAAAAGGCAACACAAAAAATATAAAAACAGAGCCGGTCAGGAGCAGCGGACTGAGCAAGCCTAAAGTGGAACTGAGCCAGATCACTTGGGTTAGCAGCTCTGTTATCATGAGTTAAGACCATAGCATCCCCTGTCACTGGAGCACTGGCTTGGAACAGTCTATAAAGAAGAGAGCCGTCTACTGGTGAATAATACCATTTACAGCAGTGACTAGATTTTTCTTATAGGTTGCGCCATCTCTGGTTCTTCTGAAATTTGACAAGATCAGGCTTCAGGGGAGCACAGTTCACTTTTGTTTAGCAGAAGGGAGGGGAGAATTCCAGCTCTATGGTTTACCCTAAAAGGGTGACCTGTCCAATAGTATATGACATTGGCCTTCATCTACAATCAGCAAGTTTAGAAAATAAAAATTAAATCATACTGTAGATTAATTAAAGTGATAGCTGACATACACTTGCAACTTTGCAATTTGCTAGGAACTTGTTGAAAAAAAAAACACAGATAGAAGCAAGAACTACAACTTAAACCTGAGGAGAGCTGAAGGATGTTATTAGTTGATGTGCCCTCTGCTGGAAAACGTGCTGAGTTGCATGACAGAGTCAGTACATTGAAATACTCCAGAGCAAATAACCATATTTTTCTATGTTTACATTTTTCTTTTCCATAATAAGGGCCTAAACATATTGTTTCTATAACCTATTTTAATTATTAAAGTTAAAGTGATAATGTCAGGAAATATCCTTAGCCACTTGAATTTCACAATGTTAATCTTTTAACATACCCTTCATTGCACCTACAATATGAAATTATCTAAAAAAATAACCTCACTGCCTAACAGCAGATGATTTTAAATTACAAGCTTAGATATGAGGTCTAAATATATTCTGAAGTAAGTTAAAATAATGTACAGTTTTGCGCATCTACATGGTTATTAAGGAGCTCTATGGTCCAAAAGACTATTTACTCATAAAATATCACTACAATAAAGTCAATATTGCAAATGTCGCAGATTATGTTGCATCAGTTAAAAAACAATGCTCTATCATATTTGCTTAACTAGCTTTTGTACTGTACATCTGGTGAACTTACTTTTGTCTCCACAAGATGGCAACCTATAAGCAATGTTAAGGAAGCCAGCTCAGGCTTCTACCACATTGCCCACACAACAAAGCCACTAGTTCACTTTCATCTGAATAGCAGGTATTGAATGCCATTTCATCGCCACTATTGTTTTGGTTTCTACATGCAAACAGACGTTCTGCACCTCACTTCAACCTTACACAATGATGTGTTAATGGAGTATTCCAAGACCATCCTTGCATGATACCACTGCACACAGAGTCTTAATGTAGCAGAGGAATTTGAAAGTCAACCCAAAACCTGACAAGAAGCCAGCGCATGGACTCTAAGAAAGGGTGATGAGATCCTTCAAGTATGACATTACAATTATCAATCCCTAAAATAAAAATACAGTGAACCAGTTTTTCAAAACATTCCCATTTCTGCATCAGTAGTGCAAACCAAAAACTTGCATTTCCAACCAACTACTCTACTCCATCTCTTCCTCTTTCTTCTATATGAGCAATGAAAGGACATGAAAACTTTTTAAACATTCTAAATATCAAACAATAAAAACCTGTCCATTGCAAATAGGTTATTGATAAATTATAAATCACAGTGGTCTTCATTCTCAGAGACCTTGCTTTACACTGAAGTTTTAGAACACTTTCTGAAAGTACCGATAAACAAAACAAGTTTAATTTAATGGAAATTCAGATTGGTTTGCAAGATGCTTTTTCTAGTAAGAAAGGAACATATGGCTCTATGAAGTAAGCCATCCTTTAAACACAATAAAAAAAGCCTACAAGGGGTGTATAAAATGTTCTAAATCTCAGTGAGCTAAGGGAAGGGTTTCTACTATTGCATTAAAAAACTGCTAGCAACACAGTGGACATGACCGATAAGACAGAAACCAAATAGCTCAGGGCACAGCTGGCCTATATACAGTAGAAAATGGAGTCCCTGCAATTCTGCTATTTATCTTACCTGTCTCTGGAGCTCCAGATCAGCTTTGTTTCCAACAAGGATCATGGGAAACTCATCACGATCTTTTACTCTGAGGATTTGTCTTTGGAATTTGTAGATTTCTTCAAAACTATAAATAGTGCAGAATGAATAAAGGTTAGACAATTCTGAAATGAAACCGGAGGTGTCAAGATCAAAGAACCATTCATTTATTTCAGTAACTACAGAATGAATGAATGATACACGATGAGAATAGGTCCACGGTCATTCTGGACACACTGTCAGTTATCAAGTGAACAAATCTGCCATATGCACCATCAGAAAGAGCGGCGTAAAGGTCACGCAACTGTTAAGGCTGCCAGCTCAGTAAGAGCTGAGGTTTCTCGAGTACCTAGGGGGAAGACAGACACTGGACAAATGAGAGTGTTAATCAACACATGACAAGTGAACAATGAAAAATGATGTTGATGGAATCGCAACATGAGAGGAAGCTCCTAGTTTACATGAGCATGTGGTGAAGCACGAAGGTGGCAGTAGTGTTGAGCGCAGCTTCCAAAGCAAGTAAAGGCTGGTTTGCGAAGTTTAAACAGCAACTTGGGTAGTGTGAAGCTGCAAGGGGAAAAAACTGAGACAGTCCATCATGAAGCATCTGTACCATTCAAGGCAGAGTTTCTAAAGTTCATTAAGGAGAACAGATACTAGGTCTTAAAGGTAGATGAAATGGTACACTTTTATGAGATGGGCAGCAGGACCAGCAAGGAATAAAAGGGAACAACTGAGATCAAAGCCTTTAAGGATTGGCAAGCGTTGATTTTTTGGTGGGAATGCTTCTGATCATTTGAAATGCAGATCTTTGGCTTCCACTCTGAAGGGTCGGACGATATTAGAGGAGAGGAGGTGAATAAGCTGTCAGAATCCCATTACAAAAAGCCAAGAAAGAGTCAACCGAAGAGTGAAGCTTCAAATTCAAAACAGAACTTGATCACAGGTTAGCGCCCTACATGGATCTCTTGGATTTATGAAGAATAACAGGGGGAAAAAAAGAATCAGCATCTTTGTTTCCCAGCCTAAGTGGTCTGCATCCACTCCAACTTCCCCAACTGTTACCCAACCATCAACATTTGCTTTTGCTTCCATGAAGTCCGAGGTCGAAAATCCAGAGGATCCACACAATTAACCCCCTAGATTCCAAATGCATCATAATCAATCTAAAAGTATGTGGTAGCATTCTTAATATTTATTTACAGTTTATTTTAAACTTATGCATATTAAAAATAGAGCCATACATTAATCAGGGTGCAAAAATTCTACACATCTAAGCATTAATGGGAAGCTTTAGGCATCTGTATCCTCCTTTAACCCATAAGATATTGTATTCATCCAAAGTGGATATACTGTATTACGAGTTGTTAGAGAGTTAACTTATTTTAGGTTGTTTGTTGTGTATTGCAGATAGTCAATAACAGAAACGGGAAACAAGCATAAGGGCAATCTTGATACTGTTCTACAATTTGTGATATCATAAATTTCTGAGAGATTTTTTCTGCCAAATGTTAAAGTGTTCTCTAGGATAAAGGCTCACAAAAGACACTTCAGTAGGAGTAGAATTTATTTTTCTCATTTTTTAGAGTCTAGTGCTTAGATGTAAGGTTTTCTGCACATATTCTCTGTGCAACAAATATTCATGCAGCTCTAAAGATACACATGTACTGCATATAGAACAACTTCCCAGATTAAAAAGTAAATTCTTTATAGTGCTGTAACATGGACCATGGAGTGGCTACTATTAGATGACATTTGGAGAAAATGCTCAATACTTTCCCTGTCCCAGAAAAGGGTTTCCATCTCCTGAAAATCTCAATTGTATGTAACCAAAACCACATGAATTAAACCTCTTCCTTTGGACTCAGTCAGCTGGAAGCATTTTTGCGAAACATAACGTGATAGCCCTGGCAGGAGAGAAATTCTGAACAAGGCAAAGGAAAGCCTTTCAGACAAGAAATCTGGTTATCCCTCAAGTGACCGCATATAAGAAAGTCCACACCTTCTGAACACTTTGTCAAGCAGTCATAGAAAGAAGAGGTTATTTTTGAGGCACCACAGTTCCCTTTTCTTCTACTAAGAGGTTTAAAGTTTAATTCTCTGTATTGTACAGAAAGCCATAAATATAAAGGAACACCTAAAGTGTAAACAAAACGTTTCCTACCAAAACAGGAATGGGTTCCAACAAATAACTACTTGGCAGATTTACTAGACTTAACTGTAAATCCTGTTCTGAGGTTAAAGTCATAGCTCAATAATACAAACCACAAAAGGAAAAACTGTTTATAGCCCACATAGAAAGGAGAAAGCACAAGGACTTATTCGTGTATTGTAAATACAGATTCAACTGCCATACCATACCATGAAAAATGGACCTTAGGACAAACTATGACAATTGTGAAATTTCTGAGGTTCTCACACAACATATCACAAGCCTTTTGACTGATATTACTAACAATGATGGGATTTTATACATGCTACCAGGTAAATTACAAAAACATTAAAAATAAATCATAGCTGGGTTTTTGAAATTCTGGAAGTCCTTAATTTGTTTAAAAATTGCCGTTTCAACATACAGATTAAAAAACTGTATGCATTCAAGGCACAGGTAACTAATTGAATTAAACAGAACAGTCTTCCCCTTATAGCTGCCTCTACAGATCCTTTTACACAAGCAATTAGAGTAGACTGGAGTGAAAGTGAAAGTGGCAGGACTCCTGATGCATGGCAGTTTAATTAATACACGCAGCAGGGCACATCAACACTCCAGAGGTGGATTAGGATCAGCTCGAGGCACGTTTTGAGGGGGGGGGGGGGGGGGGGGAGAGGTCTTTTACACCCTAAAACCAGTTTCACAAAGGAAAGGACTGGAGTTAGCCAGAGGCTGCGTTTGGCCACTGTGTCCCACTTACCTTCCTCTATCGGTGACGGAGAACACGAGCAGGAAGCCTTCCCCTGTCCTCATGTATTGTTCTCTCATGGCTCCAAATTCTTCCTGTCCCGCTGTGTCTAAGACTGACAACAAAAGGGAAGCCCCACAAGTCAGTCGTTGCCACGGCACGAAATGCAAGGCAGCAGACGCAGTCAAAACACAAATTAAAACACGGGTTTGAGACTGTCACCTCATCGCAGGCTAATAAAGACAAAGGCTTCCTGACAGCATGGAAATGAGAACTAATCGGCCACTGCAATACAGCTGCTAATCAAAAGAAATTGGATCACACAGCAGTCTAGTTATATTATGGATTGCAGGAACTACCCACCAATGTGGAATTACTTTCCGATTACGAGAAATGATGTTTCAGGGCAAGTTCCTTCATTAAATTAAAGTTTTACACGCTGTTTATTAAAACCTTCCTCGTGCTTTAGCTGGAATATAATTATATCTCTAACTTGTGAAGGACTTGATATTTCTGTGAGGAGACTCAAATTACAGTGAGACAATGTAATGATATCTATGCAAATTAATGGCTGACCACTATATGTTTTTGGTGCAAATTTATATCTTCATCAATCCAATAGTTCTGACGTTCAAGGTTCAATTTAGAATGTGTTTCTATACATTTAATCTAGGGTAGCTTTTGGGCGTTAAACGCGATTCATGCCTTAACGGTGTACTTACTATCCAGTCGAGCTGCTCTGTCATCTATCACACACTGCTTTGTGTAGGAATCTTCAATCGTGGGATCATAATCTGTGACGAAGTAAGACTGCAACAAAAAGAGAAAAAAATAATGTAAATCTATCAGATGATGAAAACAGTCAACTGTTGTGCAATCTCACACAAAGGTATAGTTTTGGTTAAATGTTTTTTGTAGAAGGAATTATAAATTTAATATTAAACGTTCTACATAGGATTCTATAATGAAGGTCTTTATTTAGATCTAGCCTTTTTACAAATAACGGAAAACACTGGTTCTATAGTGGTAACCCTGCCTTCAAATACTATAAATGTATCATTCTTAGGACGTTGTTGCAAATGGCTCTTTACGGACAAATACTCACCAAACCAAAATCTCTTTTCAATGGTTTGGTTGCTGTAGTGAAGCAAAATATTAGAAAGTACACAACTAAACTGATGAAGTCAGTTTTTAATTACATCACATTTATCGATCAGCTGGATAACACAAAAATAAGTTGGCCTCTAGTGCACTATTTAGTAGAATTAGATAAATTATGTTGATAAATACCTTAGGTTGTATTAGCCTGATTTTACCTGCTATAGACTAATACTTCGGTGGTGTGCCAAATTCAAGCACAAAGTTCCCATTAAGTAATTGAGCACAGCTCATCCGAAACTGTTCAGTTCATATTGATCCTCTTTCAACTCTAGCTTTCATCTTTGCTTTTCACAGTATTAAGCCCGATGTAAACATATCCACTGTAAAGGTTTAAAGCGTTTAATAATATTTCAAATATATTTTTCATGAGAAAATATCTAGAATAGGTTGAGTCAATAACGTAGCAGTTGACATCAGACAACCCTGCTGCAAAGCAAACCCAAACACTTTGGCATCTTTTTTAACTCTTGGATAATGAGGCAAAATGAACACAAAATTCCAGCCAAATCAATGCTACTTTAATGATAGCTTTCAGCAACAAGGTCAGCATACAGTACATCATCTCAGTCAAAACATTGGCTGTTAGATGGGACTGGCCTTGACTGTAACAATAACATGAATGATTTCTCAGTTTTAATTAATGCAAACTTTGCCCTCCTTAAAGCCATTTAAAAGCTACTTCAGAAAGATTTAAACATACTTGCAGCACAATTATACAAGAAATTTAAAAGACCATATTTTTATCACTGGGTTTTTAATAGTTCTCCACTTATGTGTGCTTATTTTGCAATGGCATACCACCCTTTAGAATGCAATTAACAGTCACGAAGTCGTCACTAAAACCCAATCTAGCAAAATGTATTCATCACCTTCCCAGCATAGAGTGTGTTTTATCATTGTTAAAAATAAATGTATATAATATAGTTGCTGTTATTGTAAACTATGTTCATCTGCCGTTGAAAAGACGGTGGCTGGGACGTCCCCTTTAACGAGTGTTAAAAACAAATGCACCCATATAGAGCAGACATATGAACTGCTGAACAGAAATGCGAGTCAAAGAGACTCTAGGATTAATGGTCATCATCACTTATAAACTGTTCTTGAAGCTTTGATAAGGCACCTAGAATCTAGCAGGCCATTTTTAAGGTTTTAATATCTCCAAAATATTCTACCAAGGACTGTGGAATGTTCTCTTTTCATCAAAGAGGTTAATTTCTTTTGGAAATACCTTCTAGAAAATGTTCATTTTTATTCCATAAAACAATGTTTTATGATAAATATACACACTTAGTTCAATTAATGAGGAAAAATACCAAAATGGCATCTTTTTTGTCCTATTTCAGGCTTTCTCATATCACCTTGGCTGTTAAGTGAAAATGGGGCACAGTTTATAGTAAAAAAAAATGAAAGCTACAGCTTAGAGGAAAATAAATCAGGACAAACTAGAGGTTGCCAGCTATAAAACCCACTTCTCACTCGCCCATTTATCGCAGTTAGTCCATTAACAAAAAGAAATCCTAAACGTAAACACTTTTAAAGGATAAATTGTAAATATGAAATTAAGCAAATTTCTAATAAAATATACTAATAGTTTTTAATTTGTGGTTGGTTAAATCTAAACCAATCCTGTTGTTGCTCATGGAAACACTGTTCAACTATCCATAAAACATTCTAACACTCTAAACCTGAATGCCCTGTAAAAGTACAAAGTAAAAATGTTTCTGGTGATCTTGCCCCTCTATATGGGAGTTGCTATTAGCCTGAGTAAAATATACATGCTGCATGACATTCATGCTCACCTGTATTATAGTCACCTCATTGAAAGCTTCAGATTTAAGGTAAGACATGACAGAATTCTCCCAGAATCCTTGTGACCCAAGAAAGCTCAGGGTCAAGGGTCAAGAGACCTTGAAAAGGTTGATAAGGATCACATCTCGTCTAGTAAGGTACAAAACAATTGGCACAACCCTTGACGTTTTTATTCAATTTATGCCACACTACCAGTGGTTGCCTGAAATCTAAAGCTGACATTTAGGTCTACTAGCTTAAAGGCAAAGTGACTTCATTCATCTTCGGTGCTGTTGACACACAATGGAAAAACAGCAACATTTTAAAACTTAAAACACAGTAGAAGCAGCAAATGAAATTCAGAAATATTAGAATAAAATACGAGGATGGGCACACACCTGTCAGGTTACATTTATTATAATCAAGTGCAGGGTTTAGTATGCACTTAGCACTTAGTAAAAACAGTCTATAAATACAAAATGGGAGATAGATGGGGCTAATTCTGAAAAGGACTAAAGTATTTCTATTGAAACATTGTTTACTTCTTCTAGGCAATACGGAGAACCAATTAAAAAGGCGAACAAAATGTTACGACATTATTAAAAGCATAGAATAAAACCAAGGGAGGTTAAAATTGTACAACACACTACTAAGGCCTCATTTATAAAACGGTGAAAAAATTTTGGTCAGAAAAGATATTTTCTTCTCTTGAGTCTGTCCAGAGAACAGTAACTAGATACATTCTGGGACTCACAGGGATGTCCTACACTGACAGGCAGCTGAAGGAACTGGACCTTTTCAGTCTTGAACAGAGAAGGATGAGTGGACCTGCTACAAATACTCAAAAACTTCAAGGGCATCGATCACGTCAACCCAGCAAGGGTCTTCACAATCAACAGTGAAACACGAAACAGCAGGAACTATACAGAAAGGCATTTAAAATCAAGAACTGGAGGCTCATCTTCACCCAATGGACTGTGGGAGTATGAACCAAGTCATGCTGTTGAAGGCAATACTCTGGCATCTTTCAGAAAAGGGCTGGGATTAATGGGGACTATCAAATTAAATAGAAGGGCCCAATGGGCTCCTCTCTTTTTTAACCTCTTGTGCTCTAAAATGAGAAAGTGGATAGGAAGTTAGCACGCTGTTTTACAGTCCTCTGACAGAAGGAACAGAATAAATTCAAATAAAAAAAAAACACGAACAAATTAATTCAAATAAAAAAAAACGATCTTCCAAATACAATGGATAACTTTTAATAGCCGTGTCTATCTACATTACTATAGATATTAAGCCCAGCGAAAACCATCTACTAAGTCTAACACTACTAACCAAGTTAGTGATTTTACTTGGCTACTAAGTTTATAAATTGAAGGAATTTAAAGAAAGCCCAGTGATACTGTAAATCAGAATTTCAATATTGGAATACACTGTAGCTTAGACTGATTTTACTGTAGACTGGACTGATTTTAAAAACTACAGAGAAAGCACCATGTGAGAGCACATTTTGCCCACAGTACCAAGAGGGCTACGGGGTCTGTGATGGCTCTAGGTGGAACAAGTTCCAGTCAGGATAGGAGGAAGGAAGCTCCACCCACACACAGGGCAGTCAGCCAACCATGGTGCTCTGGACGATGATGTCATTGAGGGGATATTCCCTTTCAGCCTTCTGGGACTTTTTTTTGTTTTTTACAGCTTTGAAAGTCATAGTTGTTTGTGCCCTGATCTAACTTGTTAAACGTTTTTTTCCATTAAATGAATTGCACACAGGAGGTCCTCTTTTTCATAGCTAATAAAACAGAAATATTTATTGTTGCTTTTCATCAATGTTTTATGCTAACTGTAACAAAACACTTCATAACTGGGGGCTTGATGAATGAATAGCTTTACCCATTCAAGATGTACTGTATGTTACCGATATAGCTGCTTATACTAGTTCTGGAATACAGTCAGTATTAAATTGCAACTGGCGACAGGCACAGTCCAGGAATATTCTCAGACACCACTCCTAGGTAATACAGAATCGGCTTCTATGATCCAACAGAATAAAAATAAAGTCTTATTACATTACAGTTATTGGCAGATGCTTTTTTCTTCTCAGAGAAGGAAAATAAGTATGCATGTAGGCGTGCTGTAAACTCAATGCTTGCATGATGCACCCACTTCCTGGTAATGCAGGCTGCATGCCAGATCTACTGAACTTTTCCTTTGTCATTCAGAGTCAGCAGGGTATTGATTTATGAAATGTGACTGGCATTTAATGTGTAGAAAATTGAAAAAATCTTTAAAAAAGTTCTGAAGAAAATCTTTGGAATGAAAAGCAACCCAATGTTCGTGTAAGCCTAAAACCTTTTAACAGAACATGAAGCTGAAAAATAATCTATTAAAGGCTGGTGCTGGACAGTTACAGATTGGTTTTAGACAATAGCTCAGCAATGCGATCTCTTGTATAGTACATCTCAGCATAACAAGTAGCTTGTTTTTTAAATGATATGACAATCACCCTGGCCTGTATTTCCGACAGACTTCTAGAATTTAGTTTCCAAAATCTGTTCACAGATGCCATCACTATCAGAGAGGCTTTAAAGTTCCAATTCTGTTTACTTTTAGAACCAAACATCAAAGCAAAGACCAGCTTCATTACAGAATAATTTAGAAGTCCACATTAAGCTACTACTATACATATTCAAAGCACTGCCCACTTATCTATGAAAAACAACGCATCTCAAATTCTGGCAACTCCATCCATCGGACAGGCTTACCAAAAACACACATGCAAAAGGTATTTCCAACTAATAGATCATCCTGAAATTTAACAATGTCCAGAGATGAAACTGTGAAGCTTAATTTTCTTCTGAATGCTCTTAGACATTCATTACCATACTCCATTACAAAGAAACAGATAAGACTAACCACATCGGGTTTAAACTGCCACACAGACACGACAAGACCACTAACAACCTCACTTTAGAACCAAGAAAGAATCTACCAAGAAAACTTTAATATATGTAAAAAAAAATTCTACACCAGGAAAAAGTCTGCTCACATTAGCAGGTTTCTGTATATCTATCCTGCTCAATCAATTACTCCTTAAGCTGACACAGCAAGAGGAGGCCCTGTTTGAAGATAAATTCAAGCCCCCTCTGCATCTTCAATGTGTAAGACTTAATAGTGAAACGATGCTACTTCCATTATCGCAGGATTTTCATAGCCCAATGCATGTCCCTTCAGCACCAGGTGCTGAGTTTGTTTTAGTACATGGTATCAGCACACAGTGTAGCTGGGAGTGGGCCTGGTAAGCACTTTAGCTAAGGCTGACACCAACAAGTCATCCAGGTCACTACAGTTAAAGTGGCACTTTGCCAGACAGGATTAATAATATGGCACTGTGATTTCCTACTGCCCTATACTGTATAACAGTATACAGTATTTGTAAATCTTTGCTTTATCTCCACCGCCTCTGCTTACGTTTTTAAAAGACCCCAGATGAGAGATACAGGTTGCTCTGAAAAAACTATGGGCCTCCAAAATGAAAACATGAAATCCAAAAAGAGTGTTAAGAGGAGAATAATTCAAGGTTTATCTTAAACCAAGACAAAATGTTCATTTATGTATGCAGTTGTGATTGATTCACAGTATATTGGTCAAAGGCTCCGTAGAAAAGTGGCACAACTCAAGATGTAGGAGATACAAAAAGATAAAACAGACTCTCTCTTCCAAGTTTAAAAACAGAGTAACCATGGTAATGGGACCAGCAAACTCAGGTTCACTTGAAGCAAATGTAAGGGGGTCAAGACCCCATTCAGCACGTCCTCAGATCTGTTGTAGCCCAGAACAAGGAAGGATGGGTTTCAATGGCACACACGCACTGAAATCTAGATACATTCAAGGTCTAGACACCAAAGAAGACCTTCACACACTTTCCTGCTCACGAATTTCAGCAATTGCAGTTACGATAAACAACCCCCAGTCTACATTGGAAATCAATTAAATTGGTCAGGAGGTTCATATACTATGAAGCTGTCTGCGTATACTATAGACACCAAGACAGTGAGCTGGAAAGGTTTTACTGCATGGTGGCATAATGGTTAACTTGTACCTGCAAATTCCAGAATGTGATTTAACTACATTCATTACGACTTTTATACCTTGCAGTCATAGAAGTTAAGAATTATAGAAAATATAAAACTGAGGAGCCAACGGCAAACCAGACAGTAAACTCCACCAAACACATGAGAGAGGAATGACACTGCTCGCAATGACTTAGGAGGTTATACAACTCAGAATATCTTAGAAGAGCAACAGTAATAATCAGATTTACTTAAGTTTATTGAGATCTGCAAATTCTTTAAATCAAATGCTTTATTCTTGCTCCAGGGCATCAATAAAGAGTTTGTGTACATACATATCACCTTTAGACTCCATTAATATGTAGAATCTCTCTTTCCAATGGCACACAGAAGAACATCTTGTTGTCAGCAAAATGGGTTGCTTACAGCAATAACACAAACAAAACTACACTTTCAGCCATAACTTCTGTTTTTCATGGCTCATAGACTGCTATCAGAGGTAGCTGCTTGTGTGTTTTATATCTTATCTTTGGAACATGTTTTGTGAGTTACACATCTCCTAAGTGACAGCTCACACAACACTACATGCTGCCTTAAACACAGCCCTGACTTATAGCCAGAAGCGAATGGCAAGCGTGTTTCATTATACTAAAATTCTACCATAGGAAAATAGTTCTTTTAGACTAAGCATATGGCATAAGTATATGAAATGTGTTTTAGTTCTATACTAACTATTCAATTACACACCCTCTACAACTGTAATTTTGGATCTGCAATTTGTGCATTTATGCCATGTTAAGTCAGACAACTGCTCCCTAAATACTTGAGTCTTCCACTGTACCTATACAATCTGTTACAAATAATGTATTAGTAGTAAACTCAACTGAACATTAATCAAAACCCTTTTCAACCAGAACCGATAAGCACGGAGGATTGTCTACCATCCTGAGACAATGAACAAAGGAAAAAAAACAACTACAAAAACAAGGTTTCAGTGTGAAAGCTGAGCTTCAGTAGTTCATCACTGCACGGTTCATCGCTCGTGTTCTTTGCACAGTGCACGCTTCAATGGCTGTTTTTGCATATTCATGGAACGCAGCTATGTACATATAAAAGTTTATACCATCCCATGATTACATGAAGTACGCTTAAGTCTTTTGCTACTAACAATATTTAGACAAAACTAACAAAATTTACACACGCTATTTGTCCCAAAGGTGAAGCTATATCACTTGCAAATTGTCACTTTTAAATACAAAAAAAAACGCTTAATTTTAACTTCGCTCGCATGGACTTTTCTCTCAGGACTTTATTTTCTCACGGACAAGCACGGCAAAAACATCCTTTGAAAAACTACCTTTCTCAAGGGTCCAGGATGTTACTGAAAGGTGGCAGTGGCACAGCTGCACTGCCTTTGTAAATGAGATGTAATAATCTTGCCAGTGCACTCATGCCCTCAGATCTGTTCAGGTGTTTTCCATGGCTGCACTGCAAAGATTGCCATTAATAATCCAGTTCATTAATGGGCTGATCTGGATGAGTTACTGCATTTCAAGCTACTGCAGAGCATGGAGACAACTCTTTCTATACCAATATTAGAAGAAAGACCTTCAAAAACACTTTCATTATTACATAAGCAGTGGTCAACGAAGTATCTATCATTATTTAAAGTCACTGTAAGATGTCAATCTCTGGGAAAGATCTTAACCCGCATCAGAAGCTATACAGAAAAGTGTGTTTCTTGGCTGCTATTGGGTGGGTTTGGGAGTTGTGGATAGAAAGGCAGTTCCCATTCAACCATCTCACTCTCCTGGTCCTGCAGTTTGTCTAATACTCTTTCTTCTAATTTCTTTTATTATATTTATACATGGGACGCAAGAACTTAGTGGACCACTAAAAGGTTTTTCTTTCTGAAACGTAATGTTTCTTTTATCTCACAACACTCATATATAGCCATTACTCTAATAACAGGTCTACACACAACATGTTCAGTGTTCCTGAAAGAAGCTGAAATGGAATTACTAAAGCATAACCATAATGCACCGCTACATAAACATATTAACTTTATATCAACCACGCTGTGCCTTCCACTACAGAGACTGAAAACTGAAAGTACCATTTTCTCCATAAACTGTGGCAGATTACTTAAAAATTATGCAAGGGCAGTCATTTAACTTATCATTACATCTCATGCTAAGAAATTCTAATTACACAGACTATGTGTTAAAAATTGGATACAGCTTGTTAACAAGCATTTTTAACTATTATGCAGGCTTGTCTTATACAAGGGCTCAAAATCTGTGGATTAGAACAGCCAAAGGTCTTAAAGCCATCTGATGATATAACACAAATATGTCAGGACACGCTGTTGAGGCTTGAGTCACTGTGTGTTGGAATCTGATTAAATTAGCCATCCACAAACTCTACCTGCCACTCTGACCTCCTTGGTATTATATCGATTCTTTGGCCACCATCCAGATTATAAAAACAACTGCCAGGCACCTCCAGGATAGAATGTCAGAACAGCAGACGTGAAATACTATTCACCTACATTGTTTTATTGGGCCAGCTTTCAAAACACCATCAACACTACTGTGGTAACACATCAAAGCCTTTTGTGTTTAAACTACTTAATAACCCACAAAATTCTGCTTTTGAAAGAAAAGGTTCTACAAGAACAGTATAATATTTTGGTTTATGAAGTAAAAGATCATTATTTTTTAAACAACTTTGCTCTTTACCTTCCAGACACATGCCAAGCACAACTGCCTGCTCAAACAGTCTTGCTCAAACTGAAGAACAGGCTGTATGCCACCAGAAATGCCACATTTTACTAAAGAAAACATACATTTATAAAATAGCAATAATATTCAATAACTCAGGCAATGTGGTTTTATTCATGCATGGTGCTGTGTAGAAAATATAATGAGCAAATAAATGCTTACCGGAATTAAAAATATACTAATTCAAAGCAATGTTTACTGGTCAGAATGACAGGCCATTTCTAATCAATTTAGTCTTGATAACCTCTTGAAAAATACTTTTAGATATTAATACATCACCATGCTTTTTGTACATCTTTGTCCCGTAATTGCAGGACACTTGTGACCATAATCCTCCTGTCTAAAAGCATTCATAGTTTTCTTTCTTTTTTAAAATAAAATCCTCTAGACATGAAATTTACAAAGTACCACCACCCTTTGCCCAATATCCTGCTTTAATTCCAATGTTTTACAGTGTATCCCACCCAACGTGTTCAGAGTTTGGAACTCCCAAGGCAAGCTACAGTATGTACTGATAACCACCAAAGAAATAACACCTGTTGCTTTAATTTAGACGATTTATGTTGCCCATCTGCTGGCAGCACAGCTAGTCTCCAATTTAATTCAAAATGAACATAAAAGATCTTGAAAAAGACTGATGTCTTACGTGGAGATCAGTCTAACCAGTACATGCTCATGCTTGCTGTTTCAGGAAAGATCTACAATTTTAAAAATACAAAGATGGGCCAGTTGTGTACTGTAAACTTACCAGATTAAACAAAGGTTCTCAAAAGAGTTTTCTTTCTTTCGTTTCTGCACGCAAGACCTTATTTAGGTGACATTTTCTTCCATATTCAAAACAAGTAAAACTGGTCCCCATAATGCTGGTTGATGTCAATGGATATTATATTAATTTCTGTGGCATGTAAAAAATGTAGCAGCATAAATTTGGAATATTATATACATTGGATTTCTTGACTGATGCACTGTTTGCTAAAACATGCTTCCATTCATTGCTGAAGTCATTGAAATCAGGTGACCATCAGTATCAATACACGCATGATACGTTCAACCTATACTATTTAAAACTTTAACATGCATTGACTCATACAGCACGTAGCTGTCGCAATAGGGCACAGCTTGTGTTTCAAGCTGCTTCAGAAAAAGTAGACACTGACCATGGGTTCCAGTCGAACAGTGCTGCCATTACAATTTCAAACAAACTGTTAAATATCAGGGTATTTTGGCGGACCTCTCTCTGTTTGAAAAGACTCAGGTGGGCCCATCAAAGGAAAGTGATAAAAGAGCACAAAGCTGGACTGAAAGCTCTAGTAACTAACCTGCTGACAGGTATGACCTTTGGCCTCCATTTGTTTCCGAGACAGCAACCTTCAGCTCTTGTTTTACAATAAGCAAACATACTTCTGCCCAAAAAAAATCATGAGCAGTGATAAATGTCAGACAAGAAGAGACATAATGCAAGCTACAGTGAGGGCCATCAATAAGAGAATGAAAAGAATAAAGATGACAAATTTACCACCAATATATATATATTTAATTTTCAAGTCATTTCTATGGTCAATGTAAATAGTGCCATTTTTTCTTAGGGCTTTTCACAAGGTACCAGCAATTGCATGGTGACAAATAAAAATTGCTTCATTCAATTTGGCCCATTTTCCCAGATCTTTTTGAAAATAAAAAAATGAGGAAAATTCTTAACTTTACTACATTTTGAAAACTGAGATTCTATACATAATGGTAACTTCTAGTTTTGCTTGTGCACATTAAATGCATGTGTGTCATGTAATGGAAATGTTAAGATGTTAAGTTTATTTTTCCTATAAATCCCATCATCTGAATCACTAATTTGATAAAGGAAACTGAAAACAGTTAACAGTATCCATAGAGTAAAATAACCTCAAAGAAGCGTGAAGTTAAAGACCCAAGGACACAAGTTAAAAAAGACGCTGTGTACTTAGAACAGAAAACAGGATGGACTTCTTTATACAAACGTTTGTAGATGTCTACAGCAAGCTACTTTGTCATGTTGATAAAGCAGATACCATGTGATTCTTCAGGAAATGCCTGGAAGAGATTTTCTGAATAAGCTCCTAGTAACTAAACAAGCAAGACTGCCTAAATACAATATAGCAATACATTGTATGAAATATCTGCTTTTTAACTACCACTTTTAAACATTTCTTATAACACATTATTCATTCAATCATTAATTGTATTCATAAAATAAAACAGGGGAGGAGAACACATAGGGAAATAATAAAAATAGTTATACATACAGTATATTGAAGATACAAGCATTAAAGCAGTTTTAGCACAGTGTCAAGTTTTTTCATATGAAAAAAAAAACTATTTAAAATCGCACACTGAATGTTTCTAAATTTACACAGAAAAATACCATTGTACTTAGGATGCAATGTTTGGAAACCCCAGAATGCCCTGCACTGTAACGTCCAGCTGTCTTCTTGTTTTATTCTGAATTTATTCTGCTACAGATGAGAAAAACTATGAGATTGACAGTTGTGGAAGCATGAAAAAAAAATGCATTTCCATGCCAGATACCACCTGTCAGGTCTTGTGTTGTCATGCAGTAGTTTCTATTTCTAAACCCTGTTAACCACACTTCTTCCAAAAAGCATCCATGGACCTCATATTTGCATGTGTTAGATACTGTGAAACAAACAAGAACAGAAAGGAGGCAATTAGCCCATGCCTCAAATAAAACATTAAGGGAACTAACTAGTCAGACATGTATTGTAAGTTGCATCGAGATAGTGACAAGGATTTGCGTTTTAAACCTACCTCACTCTACATCCCTACACTATTTAAGTTGCCTACGTCTATTTAACCACTTTAATGTTTATTAGGGCCCTGTTGATTGAGATAAATGGAGCTGATTGAGATAAATGGAACTCATGATTCAGCTGATTGGGCGAAGGCTTGCTAATGAGTCCCTGCACTTACTCCTAAATCCTGGAGATATTAATTCTCTTCTTTCCAACAGAAAAGATAGGACCGCCTCCCTACTACAGCAAATTAAGAAAGCGTCAACACTGAATGCTAACAGAGGAAAAAGAATGTTTTAAAACTGCAGTAGTACATTCCATCAGAGTTTCAATACCCTGGGTAAAATTACATTTTCTGGGTGATAGTGAGCAAGTCAGGCACTGTGTATTTAACAGGCACTGGATTCACAATCACCCACATTCAAATGAAGATGTAAACATGATTGCTTTTTCAATTACAAAACAAATATTTTTATAAATTGTATATGTCATGTGCTATATATTGCACAATATAGTTCTTAACCTGTTGGGACACTATTGAAATGAGTAAAAATCCTGCAGTCATATAAGTATTTTTTGTGCATTACAGTGATTCAACAATAGCTAACCACAGGCTTTTAGAGCAATTCAAGCAATCCCTCTCCCTGTTTTTCTACTGTTATTACAGATATTTGAAGCATTATCTATCCTAGGTTTTTTTTTTACTGACACCTGGAGAATGCAGTGTGGACTTATTTTGTAAATAATATGACGTATATTACTCTTGACCAGTTACCTCTCCACTCTCGTTCAGTGAACACTGAAAGCTTCTCTTGCAATTATAGGGATGGAGCTTTCATCAAGATGTAGCGTTCTCTTCATTGCAGGATATGACAGTTAACCGCCAGGATAATTCTAGACTGGGCCGCACCAAGTAATTACAGCTCAGCAAACAAAACCTCAATAACAGCGCACTGACTGACCTTGCTGGTAAAGTGACAAACAAGAGCTTCATTCCTCTTTCTTAGGTTTTACTGGTGCTGTTACTGTAACAGAGCTATATATTTGAAATCAAATGGTTTTCCAGCAACCAGACAGAAAGGCCAATGAAAAGGCCTTGCAACAAACTCCATTCATATTTTGCTCTGTGTACTCACGACATTCAGATTAGGCTATTTGTTTTCAATCTGCTTTTCAACAGTTATTTTAACATTTCAGGGATCGTATTATGCAGGAAAATGTCTTTACTGCATTTGTTCCAATAACATGAACTAGAAATACATTTGCTCATTTTCTAAAATGTTCTTGGTCAGAGATTAAAGTAAAGAAGCTGTTACTTCTAAAAGTGGGGAAAATTAAAACAGCTCCAACAGAGCCCACAATGCCTCTATTTTCCATTGCTTAATTGAAAACAAATCTGAAAGATGAACTACAAATCCAGTTTTAGAAAGCTTACTGTGTTAAGGCGATTGCCAGTGAAAAGGGAAAACCAAATAATTCAGCTGGTTAGAGCTGGAAAGGGGGAGATTACAGTTAGGCATTATTTTAAAAGGCATCACCAATACAAGATAAACTGTTAAGAGCAATATAATCCCAAGGACACTTTACATACATGACAAGATAACGGGCATTTTTCAACATTTTCTGGTCAATAACTGCAGACTTTAGTTTGCGATTGTTGCAAAATATATTTTGCATCATTTTTACGTTTGACATGTGATTGACTTAACACCAAATTAAATATAGGAGTCTTGTAGGGACCCAGTCTACAGCAGCACAAGCTCTTTAAACCAGCAGCAGCTGAAAACCTGTCGACCTTAGGTGGAATGATAACCCAAAGAGTCTGCAAGACCTTCACACCTGGATTTGCGCACTACTGACCTCATATACCCTGAACTGCTCATCCCTTGTAAAGCAGCAGAAGAATCTATTAGGCGAAAATTGACTCACACTGGCACTGGAAAGCTCATTGGGTCCTATGGATTTTGTTTCAGCTGAACTTTGAATGACTTAAAATCAGTTGCTTTTAAGCTCACATTCCTTCCAGACCTGCATATGAATATAAAACCTGCAAGGCTATGATTCTCAAAGACCAGAGTTCCACACCCCTGCTTAAGGTAGCATTCAGTGTGAAAATGTTTTTTTGTTTGATTCAAGCTCTCAGTTGGTCTACTTATTTAAATAACTACCTAACTGTAACAATTTTAAACTGTAACCATTTTAAAACAGGCTACAGGATGGTTTACAGATTAACCTGATGTACTCTTAATGAAAATAATGTTTTGACTAGTCAGCTGTAAAAATCCTATGACTAATAAAACAATTAGGTTAATTGTTTAATTAGGTTGGAACAAAAAACAGATGGCACTAGGTCACTGCAGTGCATCAGGGTAGACTGTAAAAGAAGGATAACACGTTAGTCCTAATCCATTTTGCTGCAGCATTTTGACAATGGGATCATTACTGCTTCACTAGTTGACATTTAACTCCAATACTTAATGATGGACTTCGATGTATGCTGCAATGCTCTGAAAAGAGCAATATTTGAGTACTCCTGCTCTTCCAATACAAGTTATCTTTTAGATTGTAACTACATACTTTGCACTTACTTTGTCACTAAAAACAAATAGTATATTCAATAGCTTTGTATTAATGGAAAAATCTCGCGTGCCAGTTTTCCAGCATTGCTTGCCAGCAGAGCAAGTAATCCCATGAGACCAACACCATTAACATCTTAGGAAATTGTATTACTGTGATGTTCTATAATATCATAAACAAGCTCATAAATAAGCTTTAATGTAGGTAAATCTCCCACATTCTGTCCTTTAACTTAATATGTGCTGCAGAAACACCATATTAAATGTAGGAGATGTATCCTAAATCTGATTTGGAAAAAAACAACTAGATAAGGGAAAGCTTTAGAAAACATGATTCCTTTGGCTCAGGGAAATGGACACTACTCACCCTAGAACACAAAAATAATTAGCTGCAATAACCTAATGGTGTGGACCCTATATATTGTTTTCTATAGCACTAAATAAAATCAATATGAAAATGAATCACAAAAGGGTCCTCCTGCAGGTCTTCAAAATGCACCTGTGAGTTTACAAATGCAGTTGGTACAGGTAGTGGACAAAAATGGAAACACCTGGGTTCATGAGGGGCACCAAGTATACCAAAAGCAAGGTCTGACACACAAGTGTGACTCATGTTAATCAAGCAAATAGCATTTAGGTATGTTTAGAGTCACGTATAAAAGTCCTGGACAGGCCATCAAGGGTTAATCTCAGTGACTTGAAAGAGTATGTTGGGGTAAAGAAGTTTAAGTAGGTAGCTACGCGTCAGCATGTGCAGATTCCTGCAAAGGAACAGGTAAAGGTTTGTTAAAGGAGTTTTTTGCTTTCAGCATGAAATAAACTTTTACCCATTTCTTTGTTGGGTAAATTAGGCAGGAGCTTCAATAAACAAGACTGCTCAACTTGCTGATGGTGTCAGCATGAAACCCCCAGGGAAGAGACATCATCTGCGAAGGGCAACAGTGGGCAGACACACATACCCGTGCATGAATTCAAAGTCTAAGACATTCAGGCAAGCAACTGCAGTTAAGTTCAGCGCAAAAGTCAACCTAGGGTGCGAAGAGACAGTAATCAAAAACAGTCTGCCAAGAACTCCACAGAGTGGCAAACCAAACTCGCATTGCGGTGAACAAATCATTCCTCACACATATGCAAGTCCAGTGGTGCCAAGAGCAAAGGCAACAGGCTGAGCAGTGGAAAAATGCAATTTGGTAGAATCATTTTACCCTGTTTTACCCTTGAAATGGATGAGTGAATGTGTGGAGCAAACCTGAAGAATTTTACACCATGGTTCCAACAGTTAAAGAGTCTGGTACTGCTGTAATGATGCAGAGCACAATTTCCTGGCACAGCTTGGATACACTCATTCCCTTAGAAGGAAAGGTCAATGCTTATTGTTACTGAGTGATCATCCTGGCTTTGTATTGCAGCCAAGACGAGCATCTTGCAGGATGACAACTCCCCCATTCATAGATTCATTTATTTATTTACAGTTCATTTATCAGCAGTAGCTATCAACCTGCAAGGGGGGTTTTCGAAAAGTTTAAGTGTCTTACTCCAGCATCCTGGCCAATTTTCCCAATGGACTTTACCAACTAAAGCCTCCTGATAATCCCCCATCTATGAATTAGCTTTATTACACTGTTCTCCTCCTCACTGAGAGTTGGTGTGTGGCAAGTGTACTGGCGCACTCTGGCTGCTGTTGCACCATCCAGGAGTGTCCAGAAAAGCATCATGTAAGTGTAAGTTATTATTATTATTATTATTATTATTATTATTATTATTACAGAGCATGTGTAGTTGCCCCATAGCTTGCAGACATCCATGGTAGTCCAAAGACCCCCGAAATAATTTTTCATTCATGCTTCCATTTTTTGTCCATGTTTTAAATACTTTTTCAGTTCCTTTGCTGGATGAGGTACAATCTAGAAGCAGTTGCCATGGGGTTGTGATATAAGGCCTGAGCTTCTTGATTAAAAATATGATTCAAGAATGAAAGAATAATTTAATTGTACCACTATACAGTAGTAACTTTTAAGGTTTTAATGTTAGTATTTTTATTCCTAACATACTAGTAATAAATAAAGCTAGGCATTTATTGCTTGATGTCGCTAATATTTAACATATCAGTGAAAAATTTAGGGTATAAGGCACATATTATGCATGTTTTAGTCTAACTAGCACTCAAGTTGTGTTTCAGCAACACGATTCTTAGGACGTATCTAAAAAGGACTACAAATGATGTAGTATAATTTAACTAAAAAGCTAACCACATTTAACATTGTCTTTCTTGGTCAATCTGCTATCTTAAAATCACTGGCTAACATCTTTAGTCCAACAATATATATTGTACATTGAACAAGTCTATGCAAAATAAAATGCTTGGAACAAATTCCATAAACTAAATAGTATTTATCAGAAAATTGCACAAATATAAGGCAAATTAAGACTACAATCCTTCTTAAGAAGGTAGTCGTTATCAAATGCTTTTGATGTCCTTCGTAGTTCAGCTATAAAAAGGCTATTGTACCAGCATTACTTCAAACAATTCCTAGAATCTACCTCCTATCTTAAACACACACATCTAAATTTAGCCATTTAAAAGGTGTTTTACATAAAGAAAAAACACTCATTTTCTTGAGTACTACTTACAGGACAAAACGATTTTAAACCAGCTGGTACTCTCCTTCACTGAGCAATAAATTAATTCAGCTGCCTGAACCAGCCCCTAAAACCAACTGCCCATTTAGAACAGCTGAAGACTTATGTAACAAACACTCTGTCCCACATTTAATGGAACTAACATTACCACAGTAGCACATGTCTACTTTCCTCCTGCGTCTGGAAAAGTATACAGAAGCTTGATGACATACAGGATTAACTCAAAGTCTTCTGACAACCTGTCTTTGAGTTTAATTTAGCCTATCATTTAGTCTAGCACTTTCTGTGAACTATTTTTGCTTTAAAATTATACAATATTGTAAGATCTAGAAAAAAGTACTTTTAAAGAAGCCAATGTAAAATGAATCCCTCTTTTTGGTCCTACTAAAGCAGGATAAAGGTGAAGTCGACGTTGAGAAAGAGTTTTCTCATGTTTTAAAAAGTGATTATCAATGGCTGAGCGAGTTCACTTCAAAATATTTGGTTAAATAATTTCCAGTAGAACATTTAATTTGATAGTTTCTAAAATGTAATTTAGGAAATGGATGTGTGCATTGTGGAAAAATTAATTAAGTTAAAAAGGGGTAAGACGCCTTTAAGGAAGAAATGGCTGAAAAACTGTGTCAAGCTATGAAAACGTACAACCAACGTCCAACACGAAGAGCAAGAGCACAGCCTAGGCAACACAAAGCCTGTGTCTGAAGGTAATTTGTCATTCATAAGGTGAAAACTAGGTAGTTTGTGCTGTTGCACACTAAATTTAACTGAACTATTCTTATTGACAATGATCATTTTACAGACCTGGATTGATTTGGGTGATTCATTTACTTTATGTGATTTACAAGCAAGAATGCACAGTATGACTCATTTTTATCCCCTTTTTTATTTTTTATGAAACTGAGATACATTGACTGATACAGTGTTCTGTCATAATGAAAAATACATCTGCCGCAGTGTATATGAAAGGGGGCTTATCAAGAAAACACTGTGGCAGGTTTCCCAGAATTCTTTCTCAGTCCTCAAAACAGGATTTGTAATGTGATGCACAAAAACAAAATCTAAATCAAAATGCTTTTGGAAACCCAGGGAGAACATATTACATTGCCAAATCATCTTTGAGGAGCTTCACATACATTTAATAATTTTAGGAAGGTTGCTGAAGCTTCCCACTGGCAAAATAATAGTACATCAAATAATGTTTATTTTTACACAGAAAGCGTTAAATAGCCATCTGACTTGGAGGGTGTCAGACACTTAACAAAAAACAAGGGAAGTTAGAGACATCTAAGAAATTTCTGGGGTCACTGACAATACAAGACAACAAATGTCAAAAGTAATAAAGGGTGAGCCAGTTACAGGTATCCTGATGTAACAGCGCACCAAATGTACACTGCTAAGAGAGAACCTCATCGCTGGTTAATGTATATTATTTGCTTATTTGGGCATAAGAGATTATGAGAGTTTTCCCAGACTCCAGTGGTAAGAAAATCTTGTTGTAAAAACTAAGTACGTTCGAAAGAAGATTCAAGTAGACGTCTAACTGTTTTTCCCTACAATGTGTTACAGAAATGTAGTTCGCACAATGACGATTCTGTAACTCATGCACACTGGAGCTTGATGTACTGTCATCAGGCGTGTACTGTAAGTCAGGAAGGCCAAAATCCCTTAAGTTACCAAATATCTCTAGTTTCAGTATTTTTTTTCTATGGTACAAAATAAGAATTGTTTTTTTCCTAAACAAAATTAGACAAATGATCTGTTTTAATTAAAAAAAAATATTTTCACGTTTTTTCAACCATTACTCATTTCAAATTAAGAGGACGAAACATGTTCTCTTACACTTAGGTCTTTCTATTCTTGATGCATTTTTAGAGATGCAGCCCTGATTCCTGCAAAGCAAAACAGACCAACAAGAAGCCCGAGTAGAATGAGACCACATTAGAAACAAGCAGCACGACAGCTTCTATCTTCAGGGCAAAAAGCAAGCATGCAATACAAAACACACACTCATAACACAACGAACAACTGTTCACCACAAAGACAGTCACAAAAACAGCAAGAGCACATCAATTACCCCTGTTTGCTATACTCATACATGGTCTAATTTATCTCCGTTTCTTTTTGATCTTTTTAAAGAAACAAGTACCGGCTCTTTTAGAATATTCTGGTGGGAACACTGGGAATTAGCTGATAGAGGATTACAGGCTAAGAATAAATGCATACAGCTGATAAGTTGGAGCTAATGTTCATGCACAGTGCAAAACAGTTAAAATGGTACTTACAGAATTAATGTAATCTTTGCTTACTTGTTTATGCAAGACTAACCAGAATTTAAAAAAAATGCATTTCATGTCCAGTTTAGCTCTGACATTGCTACATAGGAAGGACAAAGACAGACTGAGGCAACAAGAACAACAAAACAGAAGTCAAGAACAGAAGGGCTTGTGATGTTTTCTCCTACGTGGCTTATGTCTAGTTTCTTGAACTAGTATGAACCGACTAACTCCAGGTCACTCAGCCCCATTACCGAAAGGTGATTCCCATTTCCATCACGGGAGCTTTCATTTCTATCTGTAACCGGAACATTTTTGAAATGTATGCACTCTTTTATTTCTGGAACAATGCCGACATAAAAGGTCATAATCGTTACACTTCTATGAAATAGCTTTCTCCATTTTTCCTGTGTCTGGCTGACATCAGGTCATTATAAAGATAAGAACTAAATTAATCCATACGGACCTGTAATTTATACAATATGTAGCGTATAGATAGTTTGGTGTTGATTTTTAAGTTTGACTGGAAGGACCAGTAAGACTGATTACTACTCTATTTCACTGTATGTGAAAGCAGGAGTTTTCATGTTTCCCTGTATGTGCACATACAGGGTATCATACACACGAGTTCTTTTTTACATAATTATTCTGACATTGTTTAATTTACTTAGTCTATGAACACTGGATTCTGCTGCAAAAAGATAGCAAAGCTGAAATATTTACACAAGAAGGTTTTTGAACACCTGCCTGTTAATTAAACATTGGCAGCACTAAAGCAAGGGAGGCCATAATGGGGCATTTGATGATGTGAAGCAAGTATTGGAGTACATGTGCTTTTGAAAAGCAGTCCTGTTTGTTTTATGAGTGGCATGTAATTAACAGAATATTAGCTGGTTATTTGGTTTTCTCTCTCTAGTAAGTTGTCCTTTTTAAACATCCACTAGTAATGTAAGGAATATTTTATAGAAACCACCCTAAAAACTACACATGTACCTCTTATTCTATATTTGAAGTGGGAATATTTTTAGAATTTTATAGTCTCTAACTGGTCAAACAACGAAGAGTGGCGGTTAGATTTAAAAACCTATCAACAATTCAGAGCAATGCTAACTAATCGGTGTGTAACATTTAGAATTAAAAGTTAAATATCAAATAATATAGACTTTACTCCTTCATTTTGAAGATCTTAAATACAAACATCAGTCGTTATAATTGCATTTGTCTGCTCCAGCATTTTTCACCTTCTGCTTCATTTCTGTTAAATTATTTCAAACTATCAAACCATATGCATGAATTTTAATAACCTGAAGAATCTTCCAAGTATTAAAATAGCTTTGTTGGATACTTTCAATTTTACATATCAAACCAGAAACACGAAAATAATGAGAGTTTAGACACCTTCAGCTTTTAGAAAGCTACCTTTGCAAACAGTCTGGTATTTTGTACTGTAGTTCGCTTTGATAGTGGTTTCAAACAAAATAAGCAGTTAGAGGCACACTAGACATGAGAATCTTCAAAGGGTTTTAACTCTGCTGTAAAGGTTAAGCTTACTCTTCTGTAAAATACACCGTTTCTAATTTCAGAACCTATATAGTCCAAAGAGGCAGGGAGTCCAAAACCTTTTGAAATGTTTGAAACTTTGAAGTACTGCAGATTTTGCTCTCATTTGCCTAATGTTTAATCAACTCTCTTCCTACTACAAAAATAACTGAAAAATGTCATGCTGAATGCTGTTGCTGTGCTTTAGTATTACCCAAGTTTCCTGAACAGTCAAATCGTGGCAAAAATAGTGAATTAACCAGGCATTGTTGTTTATAAAAAAAAAACCTAAATAAAACCAGGACCCTTTCATTTTCTAATCTGATTTCAAAGCAACAAAAAAAACTAGCAGCAAATTGCAGTAACAGGAGAGACAAAAAATAACATGCACATGAGCCAGATTAATTCTGTTTATTTTACGAGTCCCGTTTTAGGCCAAACGGCCCAGCAGAGTTAAACCCCAGAATGCAGTAAGCGAAGCAGACAATAGCAGCTCTTGTTCAAAAATGCTCATTGTCAGCAGACTTATTTGTGTACTGCAGGAACACACTCTTTGTTTACATCACTTGAAACACCTGCAATGCAAATGTGCACTAGTCTATATAGCCTGTTCAGATTGCAGTAACATTAATTCTGCCATCAGATCATGACAGTCTTTACAATGTTTCTGGATTTCTTTACAGTCCAGAAACATGCAACTAATCGTTGTTTTGACAAAAAGAAGATACTTCAATCAGAGACTGAAGTAGAGAAATGAACTGAGCAAACCAGCCAGAGGCTAAAAAGCAGCAAAATTGTTCCAGAACACTACTGTCACACATATTGAGCCTTGAAGTAAAGTGTAGGTTCATGCTCGAAACTTTATTTTCCTTCAAAGGCCCTACACACACTTGTCACATCTGACCAGACTCTAAGCTCAAATGACAAGGTTCTTTCCAGGAGCTGTCTGACTTATAATCATGGAAAATTACTGAGCTGATGTGTTGTGACATCTCTTTATGGACGACTACATCTCTGGACTGACTTTTGAAAGAGAGCTATAATCACAGCACTGAGACCAAATTTATCCTTCGTATTGTATAAGCCACCATGCAAAAACCAGGCTTTCCATTCATAAAGGCCCTACTGGGCATTTTAGAAGCTGGCCATTCTAGAAGCTGGCCATTCTTTATTAAATCACTATCAACTATCAATGGCATTTTCATGCAGATACAAACAGAAGTTGCCGGGTTGATCTGCAACATACTGTGTACATTCAGCCTGTATTTGTAAATCTCTGTATTTGCACAGAAATATAAATATTTATTTGTAAAAAAATAATAGAAAAATCAATCCATTTCGGATATACATCAGTATATTGATGTAACTTATCTTCACACATCTGCACAAGAATTCAACTGAAAATGTAGGTTGTCTTTTTATAGGAGCAACTAAGCAACAATATCAGTACAGATACTTGGTCTGTTTCCTACCTCCACATGACAGACCATTTAATAAGGGGCTTGAAAACTGTACTACATGAATAGAAAAAAACTTGTCAACCCGTGTCTATCTTCTGGCACTCCTGTGTTGCTAGTAGGTTTGTCAGTTTACTTGGTCAAGTCTGCATTTTCTAAAAATGTATTAAAGCAAATTAAGCTCATCATTGAGATTTTCTCCCTTTGCTTCAATGGTAAGTCCTCATTATAGCAAGATCAAAACCTGCTAGAATACTTGTACAAGAAAATGTTAACTTCATCAAATGCTGCATCCTTTACCTAAATTAATATTAAACCAATTTATCACTCTGGGAATTATTTTGTGGGGATTCTATGCTTTACTTTGCATAGCCCTTAACAAAGGGCCCCTCAGTCGTAAAAAATATTTTAACACTGGTGGGTGTAGCATATTTCTGATGAAGCAACAATAGTTCTTAAAGATGCAGTACTCTGGGATTTATTGCCGAATCAGTACAGAAACAGGGAGACCAAAGACAAAAATGCCATCTTTCTATCATTCAAGGGGTCACCTTCTTGCACAATTGTGATATCTGAAAATATATAATGTATATGCACTACAATAGTCATCCACATTCAACAATTGCTTAGTCCATTACAGGGTGTTAAGTCAGCTCAGACCCTAAGTACCTAACCTGACAGAAAATGGGAACAAAGATGCAATCTGGACAGTAAGCCAGTCCATCACACAGATTACTTATTTCTGCCTTAAACTAAGATCTAAAAATGCATACCAGTACTAAGAGTTAATCCCAACATGTCAAAACCTAAAAAAGCATGATTTCCCACACATTTGGGGACATATTTAGCATTCTGTCAACACATGACTGTTTTGTACAGCAGAAAAGCCAGGCTTTGCGATCTGGGAAGAGCCTGATCGATCCGGGTCAGCCTTCAATGAGATCATGACGGTCCACTGCGGCTCAGTGTCTGTAACCCAGCCAAGCGGGTAAACACTGTGTTTGCGATTTACTGTATGTGCAGTGGCCCGTTACAAGGCAGAATTCTCTCCACATCAAGAGTCAAGACAGTGGAAATCACCTGAGAACACAGAGTGAATTACAAACACGAGTGCTTCAAGCATCACAGCAGACAAGCTGCTGAGGACAAGAACACGGGAGCTAAATATCTGTAAAGGGTATTTGTGGCTGTGGGCCTGGGGAGGCAGGGGTCTAATGTTCTGCTTTAATTCTAATTTCTGAGACAATAAAAACAGCCATTGACATCCAGCTGCTGTGGTGGTCTCCCAAAGCACACTGTTATATGTGTTGTATGTTCGTACGCTTCCCCCGTGCTTTAGAGATGTTCAGGTTGAAAGACAGGAAAAACGCAAGGAACAACTGGGGACAGCTTGTGGCATTCAGCACTTATCCTCATCTCTCTTCCTCATGTGTACACGTTAAATGTGTAAGAGCAATGGTGCTAGATATATAAAGATGGTGGCGTTACATACTGACATTGATTGGACATTTGATAGGTTTTATGCAATACGCTATCCATCTCAGGAGACATGAGATAACAGTTTTATTATACAACTTTCTGATTGGAACCCATTGTGTCTTACACTGACAACCGATACATTCATACCTGGAGAATGAAGGACAGGCTCCTTCAACCCAGTAGCCATGATGCCATTCATCTCTTTACACTACAATATACATGGGTTTCAGTGTCAACTGGAGGAGAAGGGTGTCCCTCATCTACATCACTGTGAGCCCATAGATCTCCCCATTGTCAGAAGGACCAGGCCAGCTAACCCGATTCACACGTCTATCCCAGTCTCGATCACAGAGCTCTGCCCACTCAGAAAGAGCGCCTCTAGCAGCAAAAACACTAGGCAGTCCCCCAGAAACCAATGTATTTTTATTTCAATGACTTCATCCTCTTCTAGAAACAATTTAAAAATACTTCAAACATTCAGCGTAATTATAAAGCTATAATTGATATTGGTTATCATTTCATAGGCCTTAAAACAAATGCTTCTAAATTCCCAGCTTATGTTACTTATTCAGCAACCATTAAACTTTGTGAAGCCTGAAAGCCTGAAGCTAGGTATTTCTTTAATGTGTACGTCTTCATGCTGAGATAGAACATGATTACATTCATCTGGTATACATATACCTAAAAAAGATTGGCTCTGGGGATGAATCAGGTTATCAGAATGCCCGAAAACATGAATTACAAACTGTGTGTAGCTAACTGCACCAATCCTTTTCATTTTTTTCACAAGAACAAAGCATTTTCTTTTTCGTGCTCATTAGGTAGCAAACAATATAGGTTAGATTCTTGTTTTGTTCTTTGCATTTAAAATTATAAGACCACCTACTTTGAAAATAATTCCACACTCTCTGAAGTTTCTATTTTGTTTAACCAAGGAAGCACAAAGTTTTTTTTTCAAGAAAAATTGAGAAAACAAATCTGCAGTGAATGTTTTCAGTTTCTTCCTGTAGTAAGTTCATGTAAACAGGATACCTCAAATGAAATTTTAGCGTTTGAAAAAGCCACACGTGAATACGAAGCGACAACTGAAAAAAAGGTGTGGTGGAAATGTACTAAAAGACATAAGACTGGAGAAAATCCGTTGTATGTTTAATTTTAAACACTCATCTGTTCAACTCAGTGCCATATCTTAACTTTTAGTCATTTCCAAGGTTTAGTCAGACTGAGCCAAAATAAACAACACTTACCTCTGAAGAACATACATAAACAAATCTCAAGGTTTATCTATAAATGATCAAATTTACATAACTGAGAATTAATAAATTATTCTTAGATTTTCTGAACTGTGAAATGTAGTAATTTACTTTTCAAAAGTAAAAGAAACAATGAATTACCTGCTTTACGTGTTGTTCATGTGAGGTTTATATTGTGAAAACAAATGCCTCATTACACTCACATAATTTATTTCTATAATCACGTGACAATTGCAATTCTTATATCTTGACTTTATGACAACAGATGCTTCATGAAAACTGTGTATCTAGGAGTATCTAAAGTATCACTCGATTTATGCTCTCTATGATTAAAGAGATCAAAATGAGAACATCTAAACGTACAATCTGAATAAAACAAACTAAAACAAACTAAAATTGTTATTGTATCCTAGGGGATAGAAGAGGACCCAATTCAAACCACAGCCACCCAATCATAGTAACTCAGAGCAGCCATGATGCATGTTGAATTAAGTGGAAAATTGAGGTAAGCCAATTAAGACAAGTAAATTTAAACAAAAAACTGAGGTTTGAAACTCCTACGCTTACAATCTGTGCCATAGAACCTGTTTAACACCTTGTTCAAGGAAGGCAGCTCCTACAGATAGCTCCGCTTACCCCTTGAAAAGATTCATTCAACAGACAAGACCAAGAATAAGTAACCATGCACATTTTACTTTGTATTATTTTCTTTGAACAATTAAAAAACAGCCCACCAGAGGAGTGGGACAATTCAATGCACAATAAAATTTAAACACAATGCTCCACTACTGGCATGAATGGGGAATGGTGAACGGAATGGTGTTCCTGTTCAGTAAAGTGTGTACCAGTAACAGAAGTGATGATAGCTGCACTGTACAGTGCACTAAGCTTAAGAACCACATTAATCAAACCCAACACCATTAATGCTCCCTACCTCTGCAGAAAGGCATCTTAAACAACTGTGCTCTCGGCCTTTGTAACCACTCAAATTAATTCCTCACAGGCCTTAGGAAGGCACTGTAAGTTGACTCAATGTGTTTATTTCAGAAGAGTAGCACTGCACACTGCAATTTAACTGCAGACTAGTCTTAGTCTTACAATTGACACTGTACATCCGTTTTTATGGTTAGAATCCAACCAAGTCTGTAGCAAAGATCTAAATCAATCTACTGTAACATTCATGGGCCACGTGCCAATTTATAAACCACTTGTAACAATTTCTAATTATTCTGTAGATCCCTTGCATTGTAAATTAGCAATGTAGCCAAGATAAATTATTATACGCACAAAATACAAAAAAATATATATTTTGGCAAAAGTATTTTGACAATCAACATATTTAACTTGAAACCCAATTGTTGCTTAATCTTTAATGGACTTTTTAAGAATGGCATAACTGGAATTCACAGAAATCATTTTGCCATTTTTATGTTTTTTTACCCAAAACACACCGGTCTGCAACTATATCAAATTTTAAGCAACTCTTCTAGCCAAGCACTTTAAAATAAACAAAGACGTACTTTCTAAAAGGAGAAAGACATGACTTTGGTGTATGAAGGTCCACTGGTTTGTCTGCAGGTCCTCTAATGCTGTAAGTTTATTTTAAATTTCAAACATTAACAATGTTTATAACATGACTGCCTATAAATCTTAGTAATACCCTTTATGCAACTTAAGAAGAAACTGAAGAATATTTGCAATTGCAGAGTCACCAAGACTCGATTGTGATGAACAGTTTGACACAAAATTAAATATGAAATGCTATCAGCAGCAGGCTACTTTACAGTACTTGTGTGTTTATGTATAAACATTGGTGTTCTTGCTGAGAAACATTTCACTGATGGCCTCTTTCCAAGGACTAAAGCAGCAGCCACACAAACGTGAGAATTCAGAAAAAAATTAGCTTTTTCTGTTGCTACTGAAAACAGTTGATTCTTCCGTTGAAAAACAAACAGTACCATTCCATCTGCTCCATTAACAGGCTCAGCATAGATCACATCATATTTAATCTGGAAAAACTTTCACAATTGCCTAATAGAAAAATACCTGGATTTACTGTCAAAATTAAACATTTATATCTTGTTATCCAAAATAAGGTACTTATTTTGTTTTCTTTAAGAAACAGTGATATTGCAGAAGAATGAGCTGCAAAATGATTTTAGTTAATATTTTTATAGAGAATTCATAAGATAGATCTCATTTTTTAAAATAGACAGTCAAGAATCATTCTTTTGACAAGCAAGCAAACAATGAAATTGTGCACCATTTAGTGCACTTGGCCTAAGTTCATTGCTGCTCTGGTTTTACAAAACAAATTATTTAGGACAGAAATGAACTGAAAAAAATAATAAAAATAAGTATGTAGCTGCATCAACAATCAGCTTATTCAACAACCACCACAAATATTGTACAGAGTTCTCTGTAATTATTTCTTACATTGACATTGAAATTTAACCTATAAAGTAACCCTTGACAACAGTGAGCTTAAATAACTGTACAGCACAGCCATCAGTGTAGCAGGTGGAAAATGATGAGACATGCACAGAAGCTATGGAGGCAAACAAGGGCCTCAACAAGACCTGCAACCATCCTGACCTGCCCTTGCCATTGATCAAGGTTCTATTTAATCAGGAACTCTGTGGACACTGATTTCAACAGCTTTTCCAGTCCACTCAGGAGTCTTCCATTCAAACAACATGTTTCAGTACCTTTCCTACACCCACACTGTAGGTCTTCGTCAATGTTCAAGCTACAAGTCAAGCCTTGGAAGAGACAGGAGTGCAGATTTAAGTGCAAATGATACTACGTCAGCATCATCCCACATGGAAAGACGGAGTCTTAAAATCAAGCATCTACTTTTTTCCCTTGCCTGGATAACGCTGCCAAGTGGGATCATCTGTACGATGACAAAAATCAGAGATCTTTCTGGACCTCCAGAAGGCCTTCTGAAGTTAGCTTTGCCATCAACAGCACATGAACCCTAAACCAATTCAATGAGCTCCTTACGAGTTTCCCTCTCAAGTGTTTCAAAGCAGTCCAATTCTGGAGTGGATTCATCAGCTATCTTGAGACCCGAACACAAGACAATTAGGGAAAAAAAGCATCCCTGTTTGCAAGAAGGATCTGCTGGAAAGTTTTCTGGATGAAGCAGCAGTAACCCTTTATTTAAATAAAATCTGTTGCCCTGTTCAACATTTCTGCCTCCAACCCTGCTGTGCCCCACATGCAAATAAAGTTACTTAATGTGTAACTTATGTATAAACTTCACCAGGCAACTAAGGCAAAGGAACATTCTTGAAATTACAGGTTTTACCAACTATGAATTCATACTCTGAATCATTCAACGACGCCAAATATTTTTATAATGTCATCACTGCACTGCAATTCCAAAACATATTTTAAAGAAACACCTTGCCAAGTACTTGGATAAATAGGAGGCACAAATAGGTGAGAAAATTAACAGAAGAGCAAGTTTCCCACTTTAAATATTGAAGAAAACTCATTTTCTATAAATCCTGACCTACAGTCAGCATTTAAATAGTGAGCAGTATTCAAAGCAATACATTGTAAAATCCACACTTGCTTTGCAAGACAAAACTAATAAGTTATCTCACCACAGCAACTGGCAGTGATTGTAAACAGTTTAAATCATTTTGGTTTTGAATAAATTCAGGTGGCAGGAGAGCAAATAAAATATATTTAAATTTAAAAACACCAAAGAATTATCCCATGGAGTTACCTTAATTTTAGGTCTAGATGTATTTTTACATATTTAAAGCAGTAAATAGTCCCAAATATGTCCCACTAATTATCATCTCTAATGTGTACTTTTCTATGCAAAAATACATGATGACAGACTTCCCTAATTATGTACAAGGAAGACAAAATTATTTGCATATAGCTTATATATTTGAAGTTTTATATGAAATAGACCAATTTCACTATTTTGGGTGCTAAGAATAAGTTAAGAAGAGAAATGTATTACCAATGCAATACTTTCACAGTCAATATTTTTAACAAGCTCACTGTCATCAAGAGGGCTAATAAAGAGGGTGTTTATTAAGAAAATCACAGGCTACTACCATGCATGGCAAAGAACTGGAAATAATACAGCCTGCAGATTGTATGATAATGCTTTCTACCAGGTTTTAGATGCTGTCTTGTGAGATTCTGTCCCATTCCTTGCATGATGACCGAACAAGCATGTCTCTTCTCTTCATGTCTTGCTAGCAAGCACTTCCATGTGCAGGATGAGGATGTGCATGGAGGGACCATCAGGACAAGCCAACTGGAAGGGCAGCAGGTGAGCTCAGGTTTGAGCAATGTAGCACCACACAGTCATGCTGCCATCAATCACCACAAGTGCAGGTTTGCTGTCACTAGATGTTCCTTCTCAGACTTGGACACTTGGACCTTGTCAATAACTGTTCTCTTGTACACAATTATTCATGCATCATTCTGTACACCAGCACCAGACTTGCTGACATTCATAAGGATGATGGATACAAAACCCCACCTCAATGATCAAGAGGACTTGATGTCAGGAGGGCACCACACTTGCTCTTGCTTTCTTTCTTGAGTTTCACCAAATTTACAATTTGCCAACTCAAATCCCCTCATTGCCTGCAATGACCTACACACCAAAACCCCCTAGGTATAAAACTATATTTAATTTCACACACTTTATAATAAAAAGTGACAAATCATTACATGCATGGGTGAGAACATGTACCTTTGACTACTGAGTCCTTTCTCTGAAAACAATCTAAAAGTTTCATAGGAAAGTCTTTTTACATTTTGAAATAATTATTTTATTTAACAGGCCGTAACAAATACGTTTTGCAATGCAACAGGCACTTAATTCATGTGTAAAGAGACCAGATATAACAATATAACAGATGTCCAGCTTTGGAACAAAACATTTTGTATTAAAGGCAATGTGCATACCATTATATGTGTGGTGTTAATATTATATGGTTCCACCCTTACCCAGGACAGTATAAGTGATGCATATTATAGATGAGCTCACCAATCCTGGTCTGTGGGATCACAGCCTATTTCTGGCACAGAATCTGCTTGAGAGACTTCCTGCTGAAGAGTTATTAGTATGTTTTTACATGGATCGTTCAAGGATAGCACACACATGCACAGAGGTTTCTGTTTAGTGACCAGCTTCTGTGTGGGATGCATTTTGGGTCACAGGCGGTCATGTACTATGAAATCATAATACTTCAGTTACATCAGAATCTGCAGGGAGAGACTGCCAGGCGTCTGACCCAAAGGTTATCTATTTTGTAGTAGAATTTTCACAATGATTTCCATTTGTATTCTACACCTATACCTACACATGACCTAGCTTAAGCATACCCAGGAACAACCTCACTATCTTGATCTATATTTATTCAATTACTCCTCAGCACAGCATGCTTTGTATATGACCTCACATCTTAATAATCAAAACCACCCTCCTCAGCTACAGCCTGGAAAGGGCAGAATGCCTGAGCAGAGACAATGCAAAAGAAACGGTTTCCTTAAAAAAAAAAGTCAGCTCTACTAATAAAGGAAAAGGCAAGGAGGAAGTAAATGAAAACATTTCCAGAATGCCTACCAGAGCAATCTTCCTTTTTTAATATGTTCCATGCCATTTGTGGAGCTAGTAAATAAAAAGCATAATGCTCATCATCAGTAGAGCCATGTTCACAACGGGAATCTTGTACCACACCCTTCCAAGTAACATTTTAGGCAATAAACCTCTATTTTCTCTCTAAGCAAATATATACTCTGGAGTTAAGAAGACTACAACAGGTTTGGCCTATATTATGACATTGGGGAAAACAAATGTGAAGATGTGCCTGACACAAGGAAATATAATATTCTTTTGAATTCTGTTTGTAATGTTCCACCTGGGAGTTATTTTAATCCCAAATGATTTGTTACCTTTCTCATTCACAAGCTGAGTCACCCGGCTGACATTTACTGGACACATGGCATCCCTCTGTGACACTCCCCTTGGAGACTTGTTGGTCTGGGTTGAAGAGATCATTTACGAGTCTGACGTAATGAACAATCTGCAAGAGCAACTAGGCGGGGTAACATCTCCATGAGTTCGGGGCCGATACAGGAATATGGAGTGACATACTGATCTTCAGATAAAGCCGAAAGGACACAGAGAAAGAGCTTGATCTTTGCTTTAGCCCATTTAGTAATTACATGCATTTCACGTTACTATGCAAACAAAGCAAAAACTACAATAAATAAGATACAGGGGAAAAAGAATGAAATTTGCTTGCAAGTATGGAATTTTTGTTTTAAACATTTTTATGATGGAAAATATAATCTCATCACAGAATAATAATATAAAAGGGAAATTTTGTTCATTTGGAAAAAGCTAACATCTCACTCAACACTCCCCTGGCTTCCTGAAGTCCAGTCTCTTGACTTTGTCATTGCCTAATGTCTGCCCCTTCACTTCAATACTAATGCTTAGCAAAGATAACATCCCATAGGTACTCCGAGTCACATTGTGACTCATACTTCCCCTCCTATAAGCTTATCAAAGAAACCACTGGAGAACAAATGTAACGATGAATCCCCATTTCCAAGACTATAATTCCAGTTTTCTCCCATCAAGCATACATGACTCAGAATAATGCTCTCATTATTTTCTGAAGGACAATGTGTTAACCGATTTATGTGTGAAGAATAGAAGTTCCTGCAACTGTTTTCAGAAACATTATTTAGATTTTAATGTCGTTTTTACAAGCACGTAATCATCATGACATCATGGAAGCCCACTGTACCTTAAAGGACAGGGGATATGTGTTCACATGGTCTTCAAAAGGTTAATTAAAAGCTGCTAAGCTTATTAAGCTCAGCTCTTTTACTATCAGCACAAGAATTGAGAATATCTTTATGCATTGCTTTACTATAAATGTGCAGTTCATGATTCTCCCAGAATAAGTGCTGTTTCAGAGGAATGGAATTACTAATTAAATGAGAGAAAGGACAATACATGCTACAAATAAATTACATTAAAATCTTATTCATCAGTAACATGTTAAATACATTAGCATTCTGTGTACACTATAACCAAACAACCACAACTATTCCTTTCAAAACAGGTTATTTACATGCCACAAACTTTCATGTACTTCTCTGTTTAATTTCTCGTACAAAATTGTAATCAAGTATAGTGACAAATAAGAATTATTTCTTTAAACACACATCTAAAAATAATTTATATACCAAGTACAATCCCAAAACAGGTAAGATAACACCAGCTACATAGTTTTCAATACATGATGCTTTCATTGAGATAACCAAATGCAATTCAACACATAAGAAATGTTTCAAAATGGTAACTACAGAAAAAACACTGATTTTTCTCAAGGTTAGATTAATGTAGTTCCTACACTAGTCAGTAGACCTTAAGGGCACGGCAGTGAGAATTTACTGCCTCTGAACCAGTTTATTTGTGGTAACAGATAGTGATGACATAAGTGCATTATTCAATTCTACCACTTGCTCTCGCTGCTTGGTAATGAATTTACAAAGGAAACAACAAGGACTGAAAAGCTATAGAATGTCTAGCTGCCTCCTACCCAGTATTCCTGTTCATATTTTTTTTGTTTGCTGTCTAAATACAATCAAACAACAGAGCTCACCGTTTCTCTTTCTACTCGTAGCTTAAAAATAAATTATTCACAACAAGCTCGCAAGAAAAATATCACTGGAATTTGGACGTGTTCTCCAAATAACCACTATGAACATCACAACATACAGTAGCTGATTCCAGGCCCAAGCTACATTCCCAACCTCATCAACTGACAAAATCCAAGTGCAGAAATACTGTGTATACTGACCTCCACATATCTGGTGCAATGATACATGTACAGCCTGATAAAAACTTATTCTTCATCCTGATTTTAACAAAATAAAACAGAAGTGTTCCATAGTTAAATCTTAATTTGCTTGATTTGACTTATCTCTATGTAGATATCATTTGGCAATGCATCATTAATTCTCTTTTTTGAATTGCATGATTTATCAATACGTGGAACCAACTGATCCATTCCTATAATGAATGAATTATGATGTGATTCCCTTGCCCTAAGAACAACAATGGATTAGAAAGTATAAATTGGTATTCTATTTGTCCTGTCCTTTATCAGTGATACCAGTCAGTTGTAAATACAACAGAGTGCGCTATCTTTGTGGTGAATTGTATCCCTTCATTGCAATGACAAATCAATAGGTTTCATAAAGGTTGCTGAAGTGACACTCGTGGTGGTACTAATTTTTAATTTGTAAAACATTATTTTTACTTTCTAGTGCAGATGGCTTTCTATTTCAGTGTTTAAATGTCCATGTTTTTGGTTTAGTGTTTCTCACAAATATGTACCATATCTTGAGGAATGAATTAGTTCTCACTTTAAGACGCTTGGATATTGTCCAATACCAATAAGTCGGCAGAATACTTGAAACAATAAATGCTGTGCATAACCATTTGTCCTCTGCGACAGAATTGCTTGGAAGACATATAGACAGCTGAGCGATTTGTTTCTCAGTGTTCTTCAAGTTGTTGTTCATCTTCCACTGCCTCACTGTTACAATCTATAAGATGTTTGTTTTCTTAGTGTGTACCTTATGCTTATTTTTTTTAAATCTACAATAAAATAAATAAAAACCTCAAACAAGCTAATTAGTGAACATTTTTTTAACATTCACTGCAAACAGCGTGTTTATAAAACAAAATAAAACCATACATTTTAATATTCAAGAAAATGAAATGTCTAAAACCTAAATAACCTGTAAGATTGTGTACAGAGCAAGAAAACAAACGACTCTTTTGACACATTATTTTATTTGGTATGAATACAGCCTCCTACTTTTTGTGTCCACTCTAAAAGAAACCACTACTATCAAACAAGTTGTTATAAGTAATGGGCAAAATTTCTGCTGAATGGTTTGAATAACTCAGCAAGTTTGTACGGACGTCTTCACAGAAAGTGGCAGTGATGTAGTTATGCCAACTGCAATGTGACTAGAGTCCTACTAAGCAATCCAACAGAATACATCTACAGTCTACAAACACAGTCTCAGTCTGGATATTACACATAGCAGACTGAAAAAACACAAAACACTCCTCATTTCCCAGCCCTATTAGACATTAACTATGCTTTTCAAAGGGAGCAGATAACAGCTTCAGGATTGTAGAGCTAAAAAATAAAGTACCAGCATATCTAAAGTCAAACATAATATAAAAATAAGTCTGGAAATCCAGCATATGGTCAGTGTGTTATACATTCTGCAACAACACTTCAAGCATAGCTCTGATAGTGTCTCATCAGACTGAAAAAGGTTTATTAGGACCAACCACAAGTCTGTAACCCAACCCTACTAATGTCCATGAAAGAACAATAATGGGCTTTTGCCTATCTTATAAATTGGAAACAAACAGAACAACAGGACAAGGGGTCTACCTGTTCTCAGAAAAACAAGACTAGAGATTCCACCAAAAGCATTAGTATTTCACTGCTATGCTGCTAAACTATTTTGAACACATTCCATTTTATACATTTAGGACATGTAGCCTGATTAAACTTGAGAGTTAGATGAGCTTAGCATTCCAGTGATCTCAAAATAAAAAAAAAACACTTGAATGTGCAGTAACCACCTTCTGGTTAAAAGATAATGGAGTCATTTTTGTCAGTGAACAGAGATCAGTAATTCAAACACCGGCTTTCCAGCCAATCAATGCACAGGATTTCTTTTTTGATTGGCACATTTATATTAAATTCAAAGCAGAAAACGGTCTAAAAGCATTAGTCTAAAAGTTCTTTTAAAAAACTTCCTATCATTTCCTAAACAATATTGCTTTGATTTACCTTGTAAATTAAGAAAGGGAAGTCAGATGCTTTGTGATAAAAAAATGTTTCTTTAAGCGGGGGACAAGTGGCTATCAGTTGGAATTTAGTGTATCTGTGCCAAGGCGAGGAATGACAACTGAAGAAAAGCTGTTTCTATGACAGCTGTTTCATAACTACCACTGCCTTTCACTTTGTTCTGCCACAACTAACTTGTTACTGCAGACCTTGGGTGATGGGTTATTGGAAAAAGAACAGCATCCTAAACTATGCCAGATATTCAGGTGTTTTATAACAAAATGCCGTTATTACAAATAAAGATCCACAGAGTATACCACTGACATGCTGATTTCACGCATATTCAGGAATAAAATCTTTAAGTCATTAATATACGGAACATTTACACATTTGCATTGAGCTTTATAAAAGAGCTCTATTCAAATGCGGCATTATTCAAACAATTACTTTTTACATTTTAAATTTAAAGTATTCATATACACAGGCTTCAGCTCCAGTCAAAAGTAGCAAAACTCTTTCTGGTAGCCTTGTGTTAAAAACATTCAAAAGCGGGTGTGGCTCGAACGATTATAGATTGAAAATCTGGACATCTAGATAGAAAGAAATGTGTCGATTTAAAAAGACAACACGGGTGGATTAGTAAGCGAAAATATATTTTTTTTTATTTCAACTCCGCTCCAGCTTCCAGTTTTTTTTTTATTTTCAGCTATGTGCATATTCCTACTATTACAGCCCTTTGTAACTGCGCATTAAAGTTATTTTTACTTTCTCGGCTATCACACAAACTCGCGTATTTGCACTTTCTATAGACGATACACCCCAGCGTCTTGTTCAGTACATTGTTTTTTCCCCGAAGTATCGACAAGACTGAGAGATCAAACAAAAACTAACATCTCGATTGTGAAGGCGTTGTTTCTTTTAAAAACGTTTACATAAGAAGTAACACCGCAGGGCAAATGTTTTCTTTTTTTCTTCCAAATGTTTAAGATCCCTGAACAAAAAAAACGATCCGCCCTGTTACTCTGATTGTTTACTCAGCTCCCTTTGGAAAGAAAAGTAATTACAAACTACTGAGAGGAACTTTTATATCAGGGCAAACGTAGCACTTAAGCCATGCGAGTAGAAATCTATTACCTGAATGCGTAAACCACTTCAAAAACTTTTTTTTTTTGAAAGGGGAGCTGCTCAAGTCAGGGGAAGGAGCTGTGACCTACGACTTAAATCAGTTATACTCCTAAACTACACCTATTTAGGAGGCGAAGGGACTCATCTCGAATCTTTAAAAACACACGCACTGAAGCCTTATCTTAGATGACGTCCCCCAGAAAAACCTAATGTCATTCTTAACCTTACTTATTAAAAAAAGAACTTAACCGCAATTTAACTCTAAAGCGCTAAAGTAGATGAAACCAACTTCAAAGTCATTCATGGCTGAGGAATCGAAGTCCACACCTTCATTGTCCGTTTGCACTGAAACTACAGCGTCTCCTCCGGCTGCATGCGGGTGGGTACTACTCCTCAACCCCGAAACTTTCATTTGCCCCCTTAAAACCAGCAATTCTGGTGGGGGGGAAATATCATTTTATAGGTGCTCTGCAGGCCTAAGCCACCGTAATAACAGGTCAGACCCCCCTTTTCCGCAAGTAGGAGCCCCCTTACTCAATGCAACGACCCCCCGCCTCTTCCTCCATAAGGCTCCCCTCGAAAATAGCAACGCCTTAAGACACCGGGTTTACTGACCTGGATGAACTGGATAGTTAAAGCTGACTTGCCGACACCACCGCCTCCCACCACAACGAGCCGGTACTTCTCCTGCACCGAGCCGTCTTTCCAGCCAGCCATCGGGGAAACACAGCCTTCCTCGCCTGTGAACAGACACCCACTTCTTGACAGGCCTGCTGGCTGCAGGAATGTTTCGGGGGGAAATAAGGCGGCTGCGGCTGTGTTATTGTTCTTTTAAAAAGAGCCGTAATCCGTGTGATGGAGAGAGAGTTAATTTTCTGTCTTTCAAGGAAAAAAGTGCACACTGTAATGCGTCGGTCCGGCCAGCTCATACGCCCTCCTGTGAAAACGCTACCAACTGCAGCGCTGCACTGAAATGTGGAACAGAGGAGTGAATCAGTTACTACAAATGGCCGTCGCTAGGGGCCCTTCTTCAGCGAAGATATAGCTATGAATATGTATGAAGTGGACGTAAAAAATAAATCAAAAGTTACATGCCTTTTGTGAGGTTGTATTTTCGCACGATGCTACAAGCAGCCTTCAGCAGTTCTGTCAGGCGCATTCTGCTATAAGTATTCTTTACTTCTATGAAAAATGATGTTTTAATTCTCATTTAACTATGGGACATATTGTAAAACAGGAATACAGTCCTTAGACGATCTGTTCGATTTAAAATTCCCAAGCGTTTTCACTATAAAACATTGTAAAAGTTAAAAATGTAAACATTTAAATGTTTTGAACTGAATTTTGTTAGCTTGTGTCTGGATTTTGAAATGGGTATGCCTAACAAAATGAGCAGTTTAACAGTGGTTCTTGAACATAACAAAATAAAAGAAACCGAACAGTATTCTCTATAAATATTTGGGTAAGCAGTTTAATGTAACAAAGACAAACTTTGTAAAGAGTAAAGAGCTTTTCAGGTACTGTTGCTTTAACGAGACCTAAAAAACCTTTAGACACACTGACCTTCCACATTTTTGGAAGGATTAAATATCCCCACATTACAAAGTGAACAAACTGCATTTAAAGTTGCTAGAAAAAATATTAATTTCTCAGCTGCAAAAAGGTAGGCAATGGGTGATGTATACCCGTCAGCAAAACATGATTAACACAAATATACCACTTAATTTCCAACAGTACTACAATGACAATCGTATTTCAAAGCAGAGAAAAATCATCTTCAAGTGCTTTTCGGTAATAAATATAGCAGTGTCTGAAACACTGTATGAAAGTATAAGCAAGTGATAAATTAGAGGTTATCTTGTAAATGTATTTGTGTAAATTACTTTTTGAAACCTGACTATTACCTCATTGGAATCTCTGTAAGAGAGATAATATTCACTGTTAAAATGTGTTCTATAAAATAACTGATTACTGGGGTCTTTGAAAAATGCATTGTGGACCGGAATTCCCTTGGTTTTCAGAGTAGAACAAGAAAAAAATGCAAAATACAAAAAATAACACACTTAATGAAAGTAACATAAACACGTCCTTTCTCACTTTCATGTATGATGTTGATAAAATCTGCCATGTAGAATGGCAACACATATTTTAAAATATAAAGCACTGACAATATGAAAGTGTGAGCTCGTTATTATAGCCACACTTCTACATTAGAGCAGAGAAAATGAAATTGAAAGACTGACATTTTCTTTCCATGGGAGTGTCTAATGGTTATGACTTTATAAAAACATTCAAAGGTAAATCATGTTGGTGTTTTGCCTGTAGCAAGTAGAGTACATGAATCCTTTATTATTTCTATCTTCATTCATTTCTTTAGAAATAACTTTCGACCAAAGCTCAGCTGACTTTCTGATTGTAATTGTATTTGCAGAAATATCTAACAAAACTGCTCAGTATGTTTCTCTTATAAGAAGACTCTTTTGAAGTCACATTTATAACGCTAATAACTCGACAACTCTAATTGTTTGCAGTGCCTGAGTTATTTATTACAGTTTGGAAGGAATGAAATTATAGTATCTAATTTCTGAAGTTAACAAAACCTTCAGAATTGTGTGTTTTGCATATGAGGTTAATCCACGCCATCTGAATATGATCATTCGTTCAAATCAAATGGAATTAAGCTTCCAGAAGAGAAAAAAAACATGTTCACTTGGAAAGGATTCCCTCAGTAAAAACTGAAACCACGTCACATGACAAATTGTTTAGAAATGTTTAGATATGTTTCTAATCTCAAATTAGTTTATTGTCTGTATGGAAAAACGAATATCTCTATAGTATCATTGTTTATCAAGAGAAACATGCCTCTATACTGAATTACTTCAGGGGTATATTACTTTTTTTTAAAATTTGTTCGAGTATGATAGTAGGAGTAGTTGTTATATCGCCATAGATAGTAGAACTCACATACTCCTTCTCTACTCCTCATAACCTCCGGACTATAAAAAATAAACCCTGTGACAGTCGGTTGAGTTTACGAGTGTGTTTGGATCTGCAAAGGTGACGTTTGCTTACAGAAGAAGGTACACAGTTCAGTTTGAACGGCACTTAACTCAGGCATGACTCAGTAAAAGAGAGAAAGAATGTGCTCTGGTAAAGTTACAGGACCTTGAAGTTATTCGTTGACCACCTGTCCATCATCACTTGGATCCTTCAGCATGACTCAACGACAGGAAGCAATCAATCCAGGACTGATCAGCCATGTGTGTTGATGAGCCAGTTATAGTATTGTCACATCTGAGAGCACCATGTAAAGAATAGTTTCTGCACAGCAAACAGTTATAGTTGCAAATGCAATACAGCATTACGGAACATACAAAAACCTGATTAGAGATATCAGGATCCATCACAAATGCAATATCATGACATGATGCTACTAGACTGCATGGTTTAGGGATAAACCTTGAATATCACCCTTTACGATATTGACAAAGAGTTTTTTCTCTCTTAAATCCCTATCCTATAGTCTATATTATTTGCCAATGCCAGACCACAGAAATAAAACATGCAATATTTTCAAATGCTTGTCAAAGGGAACAACATTGTTTTGGCAGCAGTAGTTTTAAGTAGAAGGCTCTTAATGCCAGCTTTAGGAGGCTGTTGTTCTATATGGCAATCTTACTATAAAGTGATTTAACTCACTGATCAATGTGTGATCAACTGTTACAGCAATACTAATTCATTATATTCAGTTAACCAACCTGTAATGTTCAGGCTCCTTTTTCCGAAAATGTGTTTAATGATGTAATTATGTCACAACAAAAACTTACTTCCCCGATCTAGTTATGTTTTTGATCTGAATGATCTAAATAGTAATAATCCCGGTTATCTAAACAGTTTAATTGAATTTACAAACTTTATATGTTTATCCGTTCATACTTGATCATTTTAGGGATAAGCGGAATGTCTCTTTTAATTAGGAAATTGTATTATGTCACAAGTGACACAATTATAATTTCAAAGTTGGATCATAAGGAATACAACTGGAATTTTAGGCACTGCTGTAATCCATGTGATTTGCACTGCTAATACTTACTAGTTATTATTCATTCATATGTTCTAATCATGATATATTTTGCCTGTATTGTTGCCAAAGAAGTATTAGCATCTATATCCATGATTGTGAAATTACCAAGGGACGTTTATGGGAATGGTCATCTGTGAAACATTTGTTCACATGAATCAAGGAGTCAAAATTAGCAACAGCTTGTGGGTGCCAGAATGTCTGTTTATGATTTGAAAATGTTATCTCTGGTTAGCGAACTGGACACTTGTAAGTGACAATTTGGCAGGCTACAGTTCTGGTTAAAATGTGAATCGTACAAATGCTCTATTTCACCCTTTTTGTGTTATTGGCAGAGATCTTTTATATTTCAGGTTTCCTAAAACTCTAAATATAAACTTAAAGAAGGAGGTCTTGATGGTTATGCATGTGTTGTTTGTGGTTGTTCACTCTTGGCTAAGTTGTGTCACTTGGGGGTTGACAGGGAAGTCAAAACCACTGTTTCCAAGCCTGTGCTGTGAACTGTTGTAAAATGTTTGGAAAAACAAGTCTCCCAAAAAGTCAGCCGGCCAGCTGTTTAAGTATTTTGAGTTCTTCTTCATCGGTATCCACAAAATTAAAAATAATACCGTACGATAGCAGGATAATTTGAGAATTGGTCATTTGATAAGCACAAAATACCGTTTTACCTCATATCTTTATGGAAATATAAACTGCAGTGTAAGGGTCTTATGTTACACAGAATCAGGAGCTACTGTACAATATATTATTGCAAAAAATAAAGGCCTCCACTAGTGTTTTTGACTATCATAACAATTTGATAACAATTTGTTATTGATAAGTCTGTTATTTAGAAGTCATTTTGAATTTCACGTTGATGAGAATCTCAGAAAACTCGATTATAACAACTCAATTTAAACTATGTAAAAGCAACTAGTATGAAGTGCTATAGTAGCAATACAGCAATCAAATGTAATTTAAAATTTATCATATGTTGCTCATTATTGATATCATTAGGTTATTTCTCCAAAACCTCACTACAACAAAAAATGATCAATATTAGTTGTTAGCTTTAAACAATTTGCAAATACTTCAGTAAATTACCCCCAAATTGTATATCTGTTTAAAATGGAAGAACATTGAATGAAAAGTGTAGAATAGCGCAAAATGTCTAAGACTTTTGCAAAGCAGAATATTTTCAGCACTTTTCTTCTTATGACATATTACATTACTTTGTCAAAGAAGAATTGAAACTTACCAAATAAAAAAACTATTCCTGTAAAAAGCTGCAAAAAAACAGACAAACACCGGGAGCAATATAATAAGAATAATACTAAATTATCTTAATATAAAAGCAGAAATAAAACCAATGTCTTTTTCTTTCCTTAATCTCTGTGGCATAAACTAGTAATTGCTCAAATCTAATTTAAGACCAGCAATTAAACGCTCAAGTAGACAGAGATCCTTCAGATGTCATTAGTCTGCGGAGGCTTCAGAGGCCTCTGGTAGTCTCTCCCTTGATTTTCACATTGAGCAATATAATGTGATATTGATAAATGTTCTGTATCTGCATGCTCCTTTGAAAATTATGTTGCTCATATAAAACATATTGTTTTGCACTGGAATTTTTAGCATTTCAAAAAGGAAGGGCTACCTACTTGAAAAGGCTTGGAGAAAATCTGGCAAACGGCTGGAAAAGCTTTATCACTAATTTACCTTGAAATTAGGCAGGAGTACTCAAAAATTCAATTTTAACTAGCTTTAATTTTTACGCTGAGTTAATCAATAATGGTCACCATAATCTGTGACCAATGATTCAAGCACTCAACAAACCAGATTTTAAATAAAAACTGTAATGCTGACTTCTAGCTGTGGCACTGATGTAGCGAGCGAAGAAGTAATTTATCCTGGATATTCTTTTCTCAATTAGACAGTCAGTACTACATTCCTAGGAACTGTATATAAAACTCTCTTTGTTGTTGGCTGACAATCAGACTAGATCAAATGGAATTGACTCTTTCTTCCTTCCCTGGATTTGCATACTGATAGGCTTGATGATTTTAGGATCTTATTTTGTTAGTGAGGGTGTACTGGATTCTTTACCAGCTACAGTTTGTTAAAAGTGTACTCGCGTGCTAGCATGAGCTTTCTGTTTGATCTTTGACCGTACAATTTTATGAGAAATAGTCTCTAATAACCTCACAAAATCAATTGTTTGCCCCTTACCCAAAAAATCCATAATAAGTCTGGGAACTGTATCCAAGTATTCCAAATCGTCTTTACCTGGGTAAAGGTTTTGGGCAGGTGATGACTTTCCAGCTATCTTAAATCATCTATTTCTCCAAAAGCAATGGTTTCTATGCTAGACAGAGCTCTGAAACAACCATTTTGAGGTATTTGTTGATGATTGCCTGCTATTAAATTGATTGTCTGATATTGATCCCAAGTGGATCATTTAATCTAATATAGATGTATGATCAAAGGACAGGTTGGGCTCTATGGGCCAGACAGAGCAGATTTGGGCTTCAATGGAGTCATTAGCCGATTGTGATGAGGATTCTCCAAGCAGTCGTGCACAAGGGGCAAAGCGCCACTAGGCTAAATTGGTCATTAGATATTAGATTAGGTCATGAGTGTGCAGGCTTACAGTGGCATCAATCAGAGATGAGCTGCTTCCTCCGATAAGACATCATGGTGTTTATCACTTCTGTTGCACTACCAATGACAAACTGGTGCTGGTGCACATTTTTTCTGGTACTTTTTGTTTGCCTTCTGCTGTTGTCAAGACATTTTTGAGGTGCCAGGGTTTATGAAAATAATTGCTTGGGTTTTGAAAAGTCTATCATTCAATCACTCTGGAAAAAACAGCAAAATTCTTGCACAGATGACAACATGGATATGAAGATAAGAGGGAAATGTAAGTATATGTCCTGTAGAACAGAGCAATGGTCAGTGTCTTAAGTTCTGGAGTTTCAAAATGTTTTGAATGCCTCTTATAAATAAACATTAATCTAGAGACCTTTATTGCTCTGACATTCATGATCACCACTTTTCTCATCACTGATTAAAACTCTGCACTCGTGAAAACACTATAATGTAGATTCTTTCTGTTTTTAACAGATTTGTATTAATTAGTCATTAAATTCATTCCACTTTCTCACATTAAAAATAAGCTCTGCTTCCAAAAGTCTTTGGCCTCTAGTTTATTATTTTCTTGGCCGGAGAAGACTTGGCACCCACAAATTCACACTCGCTATACTGGATGTACAACATTGACCTTTACTATGATCTTCATGCGGTCAAGAAAAGCAGCCCAAAATGCATAATCAGATTATTTTGGTTTCCTTTTTTTTGTTTATTTTATTAAGAAGTCTGATATATAGTACAGTAGCAGAGAAATTCTGATCTTTCTTTGAAGCCTCAACTTCCACACCAACCCCCATTACACTGCAGGCTTCGCAATTATTGGTGTATTATTTTACCTTGTTCTTGCAGCCAATACTGTCAAAGTGCAAATAGTCATACTGTTTTAATGCAGTATAAACTACAGGCTTCAAGAGTGGCTCTGACTGAGTGCCTGCTGAAGCATTTCAATAATGGTGTAAAGTCTAACACTGTGCAGAAAATGGTAAAGAGCCTAGCTCTGTGCAAAGTACTCACTGAAGTTTTATTCTACTTACAGTATGTAAAATATTTTCATATAATAAAGTTATTAGTTATTCCATATAAACTATTCCTTCTTAAATGTTGTTCTTTAAAACATCTAAGGTTCCATTAATTCTCATCTTTCAAATTTATTATTTATTAGAACTATCACTAAATCTTCCTCTCTCGTATTTAAAAGGGGGTATTTTAAGTATGTGGTTCATGCAATTTTGAACATACCACAGTAGCCCTACAATTGTTAAAATTACATCTGCTATTAAAACCAGTTCAGTAGCTAACGGGAAACCTCTGAGCATTAAAGACTGAATATAAGGATTGTACTGAAATAAAATGTTAGCTTCAATAACAACAAATTAGTGAACAAAATCAAACTGAAACACATACCGCATCATGCATGTCAAGGAATGTGGTCAGAGCTCTGGGTTCCAACCCTGGGTGGGGACACTGCTATTATCCTAGAAAAAGGCATGTTACCCAAATTGCTCCAGCAAGGCAGACTGTATAAATGGATATCAAAAATTACATGTTAAAAAAAGTGTTAAACTGCTTTGAACAAAAGTGTAATATTGCTGTACAGGTTTTTGACATGTAATAATATACCATTATCAACGCTACATATTTGTACTGGCAGCATAATCATATGACAGAACTGCAAGCACAATCTGTGGCAGAATCTGTCCCAAAATGCCCAGGATGAGCTAAATGAGCCATGTATGGTCTTTAATGTCGCCAGTTTTTACCGCTTAAAGGATTTCTGCTTTTGTTAGAGTCTCACACTGATGCCCACTTTTACACATTACAGCTGTGAAGGGCTCGCTCATGCTGCTATAATGCTGTAAGGAAGTTTCCAGTGCCTCATGGGTTTATGAAGGTCAGATTTTACATAAGAAAGGTTTGTAAATGGGAGGAAGCCATTCAGTCCATCTTCCTCCTCTAGTAGTTCAGCCTTGAATGAGCCCAGAGTTCAGGCTTCAGCCACCTGGCTGGGAGTGTTGCAGATAGTCGCAGGTTTTTTTTTAAAAAAAGTTTCCTATTCTCTGTTCTATATCCCGTAAATTGCCTTTTAGGTTCCAACTGCGACCCTATGTTCTTCTTTCACTGCAGAATGTGAAATGATCCTCTGGGGCAAACCTATACCCTTTACAATTTTATATATGTGGATCAAATCTCTCAATCTCCTTTGTTTTATGCAGATGTTTAGCTCCTTTATCATGTCAATCTCCTAAAACAAGGAGTCTTTCTTGTTGCTCTTCATTGAACACTAAGACTAGAATATCCTTTTTTTGGTATGATGACTAAAAACCAAGCACTATTCTAAATTAGGACTTACTGTAGCATGGTAAAGTGAGAGCATAACTTCTGCTGCTTTCTGCTGTACACCCAAGCATTCTGTTTGTTTTTCATTGCTTCCCTACATTGTCTTGATAAGGACATAGAATCCATATAACCACCCAGATTGGTTTCATGTGTTACTTCCTACAGCTCAGATTCACCAATGCAATACAGTTTGTACAGTATATGTTCTGACATGATGCATAGATTACTTTGCACATCTCAGCATTAAATTTGTTTTAAATTTGCCAGGTTCCTCTTTTTTTGGTCTGCCTTTTTGTTATTCCTTGCTGCTGTTTGTGTGAGATTCATTTTTGTATCACATGCAAATTTAAATAGCTTGTTAATTCTGCCAGAAATGAAATCATTGATATAGATCAAGATCTGCAACAGGCCTGTAACAGATGCTTGTAGTACCTACTGTTTCCATCCATTTTCTGATCTCTTCTGATCACAATCCAATTCAGCATTGAGGCAAAGTTGGAGCCTAACCTGGTAAGTAACAGGTGCAAGTCAAGATAAACCCTGGATGGGACCCTGGATGTCCATCGCAGGGCACTTACTGCTTATAAGTGCCCAATTAGAGCATAAGCCTTAAAACTACATGCAAGTTCCTGTTTATTAAGCAGTTGTTGTCCTATTTTCATTCATCGTCTTGGATTCCTAAAGTTTCTGGTTTATAAAATGAACCTTTTATGAAGGCCCTTGGCAAAAGCTATCTAGAAATCTAATTTTGTTATGTCGTGTGCTCTGGTGTGATTAACTGTCCTTGTGGCTCATTTAAATCATTTTAATAAATTACATTAACAAAGCCTTCCTTTAAATCCCATTAGGCAGTCTCTTAAAACGCCGTAATTGTGAAAGTACAGTCTTCTTCTAATATAACTATAGCTGTTGTTCCTATAGGTTAACCAGTAAAAGAAGGAAGACTCATTGGTCATTACTTTCCTGGTTCCAGTCTGTGGATATTCTTGTCTAAGCTTTTGTAAAACTTCAATCAGTTTTACTACAATAATCCAATACTGATGGATCTACTTTATAAAAAAGGATATATTTATTTGAAAGATATCTGTGTCTTTGCCTGCATTAGGTGGCCTATAAATTTCACTTGTTGTTTAACTTTTATATTTACTTGTTACCTGTAGTGTCTTGCTTAAGTTCTCTAGTTTGTATTTTATTTCAGATATAAATTTTGTGAAAGTATCTGGAAAGGTTCAGATGTGCTTTACAGAATACTAATTATTACTGTTCTTCACAGGAATCACTATTGTATTCTGTGCTTGCTTTAAAAATGATTGCCTTGATACTGAATGGTAAAACACAATAGCGGTGAGTAGGTAGATTATTTTGAAAAGAGTGCTATACTGTATGTTAAAGATGTTTGTTTTTGTTTTTTCGCCTGAAACAGGTTTGAATTTTATCTGCAAGAATCCTATACGACAGATAGTTCAGTCACAAAGAACATTTCTTCTTAAAATTTCTGCCGAATTCTGAAACTAAATTATTTATAGAGCATAGGTGGGTGTTACATCATTGAAAAATCTGTTTATAGGTTTAATTTTCCCCCTGGAGTCTGGGCTGTTGCTCAAAGATTACTTTTTGGATTGTTGAATGAGTAGATTCCAATTGACTCCCACACTGTAACACAGAGAGATAGGAATTCCAGGAATTTCAATTAAGTCTGATTCCCTAGTTAACTTCTAGAACCATAGCCTCCCTGAACAGCTCAGCAAATTTAACAATGGGAAAGTTTGTTAGATTTACACTTGCCTGGGTCACATTCCTGTTGAGTTTTAGTATTACTAGTTTTCATTGGCATTTCTTCAAAAAACATCCCACATTGAAATTTAAAGTATTCTTTAACATCTAAAAAAAACTACCAAGGTACTTAAGAATAACAGAAAACTTTATTTGTACCTGTACAAAACAAATATGTATATCTGTGCCTGTGTGTGTATATCTGTATGAAGAACAACTGCAACTCAAGACATGGTATATCAAGAAGTTAGATTATTCTCTATAATTCCTGTCTATTAAATACCATATCTCTGAGAAACTGGGACATGTGTTGAGCCATAAAAGCCCAACATCCCACTGCCACTGGGTATAGAGTATCTGAACTGTCTAGTCACACTGCAATAGGTCAATCAACATGATGGACCCTTTCCTCTTACATTCTTCATCAGAATTGTAACCAAGGTACTGTTCATTCCACTAGAATTAACCACAGAGAGCTACACTGTTAAGGCATCTTGGAAATCCCAGACACTGATAAATGCTTTCATTTTCTCTATTGGTAATACAGGAACTTCATACATGGCCAGAGGGCCCATCAGCCTTGGAAGAGGCCCATACAGAAAGCACAGGACTTTTGTCTGGTAACATGCTGTATTCTGTGCTCTTCAGCCCCTACACTGTCTGTTGTCTCACCTGTCCAGTGTGTTCGGTGTCCTTTATGATCCCTGTCAGACCTCTTCCCTATATAGTTCCCAAGCTTCTACGGAAATGTTGGTATAATCTCTGTGTTAATATAAACTTCTTATGAACTATAAACTACTGTGAACTTCTCTGACAATGGACACGTTTCTGGACTTAACAGGTTTGAATAATATATTTGACTAGTCAATGTTTTGATGCTAGAAGTATGTCAGTTGTTAGAATGTAAAAAGTATGAATAAAACATTAAATATTTTAATAAAAAAGACATGTAGCTCCACAGTGCCTTTAAAATAAGCTCATAAACATAATTTCATTTCTCTTCTTAAAGCCAGTTGACTACAGAACTCATATCTCAACAGATATATTTTATTAAGTGTGCTGGTCAAGAACGTTTTGATGCAAATTTCGGGAAATTCAAGATGTCATCTTTTAAGAAAGCGGTATACATAGTTTTGAACTTAGCAATTTGAAATCTGTGCCAGTGAATAAAGATTTGTTTCTTTTCTTTTCATTACATTTCCTGGTCATCTGTAACAGACAGGCTTTCTATTAGTCTCGTATCTGTTCCCTATTTACAGTTTTGCTGATCACTCTGTAATTCAGACAATGGCACGCAGCGCTAATTTGGGGAAAGGAACTGTTGTTTCCCTTTTGTGGCTAATTACACCCACGTTACTGTAAGAGAGAGTGACAGAGGACAAAAATAACTGTCTGTCTGGTAGAGCAGGTTATACTCTCGGGCCAAGAAGCTACCATTTGCTTGATAACAGATTGGTTATTTATTCACATATTTATTCTTCAATATTTATCAGTATTTCACCTCTTCAATATTTATAGGTAAATCAATATTTATTTATTAGACTAATGGCAAAGATAAGTAAAGATAGGTATGATACTAAAGATACTATATACAGGAATGTTCTGAAATTAGGTTTGGTAACATGTAAAGCTGCAAGGCTTTGGATGATGAACTAGTCAATAATGAAGGTGGATAGTTTATGCAATGCACACTGCAGAGAAAGCTGCAAGGGTAATCATAAATCAACTGGGGAACTGCCTGGACTGTCTACAGCAGGCTTGTTAATTGAGTCGAGAATTAGCGTTTGCTTTTTGAAAGGGAAATGTTATCCCTCACTACTGTGTGAATCTTGCAAATCACTATTCAAATTGTGTCATCCAGACAGCACTTTGATCTGTGAAGGCATCAGCCCAGATGCACTAACTAACTTTGATGTTGTACGCTAAAACAAGCGGTATGGTGCCTGACGCCACACAATCTCACTGCACTCTTTCCTTTAAAGGAAGGAAAAATGTGGAATTGAAGCCACGTCCCTGTGAATAGAATATTTTGAATAAATTGGCCAAATGCACAACAGCAATACTTCTAGATCTGAAGTGAAGGCAAATGCAAAATTGTATAGGTTGCCATCAGACACTCAGGAATATGTACAGTACATATTGCTTTCAAAACCATCTCTTGTTGACCCTAGTGTCTGGACTGAAGCAATTCCAGCTTTTAGCAAGAGATGTTCAAGGTTTTAGAACACTACTCATACAGTATATGTATACAGTTTCAGGAGCGTTGATGTTTTATGTGTGTGCCTGGCACAGTTTCCATCTGTCTGTGTAGCACTAATTGGCAAACTAGAAGAAATTGTTAAGCAATCTATTTGAAAATTGTGTTCATACATTTGTTACTTCTCATTTTGACAACTGAAATGTCCAATAGGTAGAAATAACCAGGGCACTTTTCAAATTGTGTTGTTAAAGCAATAATATCACCCTTGTTTTGGAATCTTTACATAGGTTTCTAGTTACCTTTATCTAATTTAATTTAAAATTGTTGACCTTTAAAAAATTCAAATGGTTTTTCACCCCTGTATTTGTGTGATATTTTGCTTATTTCTCTGGAGGCAACCTTCAATCAGCTGTTTTTGGTCTTGTTTTCCCACTTCAAGATTGCAGAGTCTGGGTGACAGTGCCTTTGGGTTTAATATCCCTAAATCCTAAATCACTCTTCCAAAAAGATGTTCCTTGGGCGACTACAATTCCTGTATGACAACTTGTTTAAACTTTTACTTGTGTTATGTTTAAAATACATTTGAAACCAATGACTGAGGGAAGAAAAATAATTTTAAAAACTTAAAAAATAGCAAATTCTGAAAAAAATGTCATTTCAGTGCTACTGTCCTCACCAGGAAAAATGGATTGAAAGAATTTGGATGAAGATCTTTTTAGGTTACAATAAGGTTAATAAAAGATAAAGTTCATTAAGTCGTTAGGCTAAATGGAATGAAAATCTGACAATGCTGTTGTTCACAAAACCAGGAGACAATGTTTCACAAGGAAAATGACTGCTCTAGCAGATTATTGGCTGTACTTTTCCCTGTGATAGATGCAATTTTGGCAATGACACGAAATAAAAATGAGATGGAAAGGGGCATTACTTCTCTTGACGCCTCTGTCCACTGTAACTGAGGTACTGCAGTCCTGAGAAACTTCAAAGAGCCAAAAGGGCCACTGTATCAGGAGGCTTTCATCCTCCTGACGTTTCTGCTGTGGAGCCTTCTTCAGGGGTAGCTGATCCAGCCACCCACCTGATCTTTATAATGCGCCTAGGTTGTGGTAGTTTTAAAATTATTAGGGATACATTTACTTCAGGAATAATAATGATGCCAAACAACTCATTAAATCAAAGCATGCTGGACTCAGGTGGGTATTAAAAGGCGGCACACAAACCTTTGCTCAATTTATGATGCAAAATGTGGCACCCCTTCTAGGTTGTGTTTAGATCAGATATCATCTGATATTCTGAATTCACGCACTGAACTGTTCAGGGTCTATGCAATACAGGGTCTTTTATATTACATTTAATATAAAAGTTGAAAAAAAGTTGTAATCTTCCAATGGTTATATGGACATATTTGTAACAATTTACGGTGCATGCTGTTATTTCATCATTGGTTTTTGGAGAAAGTCTTCAGACATTAGCCAAAGTACACAAAAATGTTTTGTTTATTAAAAATAAAATACAATGTAGAATGTCTGTATTTCACAAATGTCAAGAGATAGAAAAAATGCAGGATATTTTTTTGTTTTAGCAAAGTATTGTGATCTTACAACTACTTTATTAACATTGTATAGTAACAGTGTTATAAGTATGGTAAGGTGTTGTCCTTTGATTAAAGTTAAAAGAAGTGAGAATTAAAATGTTCTGACTCCTGTGTTTAAATTACATTGAGCTTTTACTATGACAGAACACATAACTTCACTAATCTATAGTTGATTTTGCAACATGTGTTAAAAGACATCATTATTGTGACAGCACTTCACTCTTAAATGACAGACTGCCAAAAGGACATTAACAGCAGAGGATAGCACTCAGATGAGAATGACATGGTATTCCAAAGCATGCGACTGTAAATTAATCTAAGGCTGATGTAATTCTGTCACATAGACATATCTCATGCAGGAAGAAAACAAACTGTAAATAATGACTCGGATTAATTCAAGATTGAGATGCGTGTCAATAGCACATGAGTCATTTGATGATGACTTTATGCTTGCCTGCATCTATCTAAAGGAAAGTTGGTATTACAGTAGGTTTGACATTTGCTCAATTTAATTTGATCTAACCCAATTCAATGACTAGAAAAAAATTGTTGATGCTTAATTCACAAAGACATTACTTCCTGTAAAGCTGTTACAAATTGAAGATACCGGCCATATGAAATACATTTTCTCATCCGTCATCAACAAGCTGTTTATACCAGTGGAAACCTATACCACAGAGCACATGATGGAACTGGGACAGTGAGACTGCTACAATGATGCCAGTCCATTGACCAGAATAATTCAGAATAGCGAACTGACCCCAGCCTTCGTGTCTATAGGAGATGGGAGGAAACTTGATCACCCAAAGAAAACGAACTAGACAAGCCGACATTGAACCCATGCTCCTGGGGTTAGAGGCTGAAGCACTAATCACATCAGCACTGTACCACCCTATTCGAAATTTAACGTATCAGAAAAATAAGTTTTAGGGGTCTGCCTAATTTGTCTCTCATTAAAAGATTTTTAAGGATAAAACTGGATGTATAAAACTGATTTTTTATGTTCTTATTTCTGTTATCTTAGCAGGTAAATATAAAGGCTAGCCTGCATTGTCAGAAAGTAAAGTGCCTCCGAAACAATTTGACCTAAGCATAGTCCAAAACACAGGTGTAATTCTGGATTACTGGACCCACAGCTAGGCACAGCAATAACCACTGACAGACTGATTTTCACACCAAAACCAGCTTTAGCAATGTTTCTGTGGTCAGCTGCAGAATCCTAAAAGGAAAAGTCATCTGAGTAGCATGTGACAAGAAAGTGAATTCTTGAAATACCACAACTTTTATCAAGAAAGGAAACACTTTGTTACAGTTTATTATGGAGTGTAGGTTGCAAGCTACAAAAAACACTTCACAAGAGCTTTTTTCAGAAGTTAAAAGTAAAAGGGGGTTTTAACTTTTGAAACAATAATTACCAGAAATGTATGTCTCCTTTTCATTGTGTAAAACTAAGTATTTCTGGATGCATTAAACCAAAAAACAAAATGTTACTAAATTCATATGAATAATGAATCATATGTATATAATCAAATACTTTTTGCTTTTGACAAGTTGTCACAGCATGTTGAAGAATGTTAACTTTACTAAATTGATTTTAAAGTGAACTGACAATATATATGGAATAAATCTACAATATTTTAATGCTTTTTCACTTCTTCTATATTTTAATTTTACTCCCATTAAAAGAGATCCAACACTTCCAGCCTCACTATAACCTCATGTTGCAATGTTTTAAAGGTGACCTACAACACAGAAGATTTTTAAACTAAGTGTTGTATCTGCTTGTTTTACAATACTAGCAGCACTGGGAATGAAACTGAGATTAACCAGACAAGCAAATACACAGATTTTCAGATGTGCCGGTGACTAAAGCAAATTACGTCAACTCCTGTTGCTCAATAATGCATTTCTGCAGTCTGTGGAAGAGCTGGTCACTGATACTACATTATTCTGTTGACTTAAAGCATACCCCTATCACTACAGATATGCTAAATTAAGACTGCAGTTTAATCAAGTATTACCATTAGTATGGAAGTGAGTACATAAGACATAGGGTTTCTATAAGCCGATATATAAAAATGCCCTTTTGCTTCCTCTAAGCAAAAAGAACATGTAACACAGCATTACAAAATTCTTAAAAAGTTGCAAAATGGAACTTTTCAAATGAGGTCAGAGCTCCTTAAATGAGACTGATCAATTTGCAACTTGCAAGTAAAAATAATTAATGCAAAAATAGCTGGAATGTTTGTGATATACAAATGTAGGAGTGGTTTGCTTTCTTTTCTAACATCATTTTTACTTAATAAAATGACTCCCCTCTTACAGTGAAGTATGCAAATCTAAAGGCTTGAAGCTAAAAGAAAACTTGGCATTTTCCCAAGAAAAGCTGACTTGGGCATAATGCAATCCCTAAGGCAGTTTATACTATTTGGAAATTGTGACATGCCTTGTAATTTATGAATTCAAGGGTCCTCACTGCAATTCATTTCTTTAGGTTACCTTCAACACAAAATATATGCAAAACTACAGAGCCTAGAAGGGAATAAACTATTACAATTGTTACAAGAAACACTAGTCACAGCATTAAATAACATTAAATAACAAAAATCAATAGTCTGGGATCTGGGATGCATACTGGTATAGCTTAATGCTTTACTCACATGGTTACTCGGCAGGACAATTAACTGTGACAACACACTCAAACTTTATATATCTTTATTATATGGTGAAATGCTTCGTGTAAATCAGAGATAAACCATAATCATCGGTATATGACAGAGGGAGACTGCAAGTGTGGATCACTCCTCACAATGGAAGTGTGATTTCCCTGACAGAAACATCAAGCAGTACTGGAGGATTCAGTAACAAAGCTTGTTCCTCCACAGGATGAGGGTAAATAAGCAACAGAAAAAGATTCTCAAGGTTGACTAGCCACAACGGGAAAAGATGAATCTAGCCTATTAGCGGAGAAGTCTTGTTTTTTACGGGTTTGATTTTTTCTGAGAGAGGTTGATCTTGTCTCCCAGACTGAGGGCCATCCCCTATAATGAGGGAGAAAAAAAGACAATTACAAATTAAACAGGAAAGGCAATAAGATGCTTGCCAAATAATATTCTAACAGACATTTCAAGGCATCAGGTATTCTTACAAGACTAATTAGCTGCTTTTGCATCCAACAAGCTACCTTCCTCAACTCACATTTCATCTGAACTGAACCCTTAGGAATATTTAACAATTAAGCAAAACTGTGAAAGGGACATTTGACAAGCAGCCATTTTAGTTCCGCATATAAACTGAGGTAAAGAAGCTTATCAGGAGCATTTCAACAGGAAAAGGTGTTCAGCCACGTGCAGTCTGATCTCTATGATCCAGATGTGATGTGTTCAAGCCTTGGACATGTCACCAGCTGACTGTGGCAGGGGAATCCCCTATTGTCTGAGTGACCAAGGGTGGGTTGGGAATAGTGAACAAGGGCTGTCACCAGCACACAGACCCCTGTGGGCATGCAGTGCTGTTGGTTGTGGGAGTGCCAATTGAACCTCTAGGCTATGTTGCTCGTGACGTGTTAAAACGCACAAAAGGTTGTTAATAATAATAATAATAATAATAATAATAATAATAATAATAATAATAATAATAATAATAAACTTTATTTTATATAGCGCCTTTAAAGGTGGCTTCTCAAAGCGCTTTACAGGATGACAATAACAATAAATAAGAAGACTACAACAATAAATAAGAAAATTTCACAAGACAGGACACAATTATAATTACAACAATACAACAATAACAATAGAGGAGACCGTGGAAGATGGTATTAAGAAGAGCAGAGGGGTGAAGAATGGAACCAGTTAAGTAAAGGCTTTACTGAAGAAGAAAGTTTTGAGTCTGGATTTGAAGGAGTTTAGAGAAGGTGACTCTCTAATATCCTTGGGTAAAGAGTTCCAGAGCTTGGGGGCATAGCAGGAGAAGGCCCTGTCGCCCATACAATGTAGACGGGCTTGGGGGACAGTAAGGAGGGCAGAATTTGAAGAGCGGAGGTTGCGAGGTGGGGAGTAGGGCGATAAAAGTTCAGACAGGTATTGAGGTGCCAAGCCATGTAAAGCCTTGTAGGTGAGCATGAGGATTTTAGATGTCTGCCTGCACTTCCTCATCCTCCCCTGTGTGCAGTCACGGGGTTTATAGCTACAAAAACACACGACTGGCTATTCGAAATTGGGTGGGTATAACACAAATAATTCTAAATTAAAAGAAAATTCTCATTATCTATGCATGTACGTTTCGAGAGCAAAACGTACACAGATTTTCACTATTGGTTAAATGTTCAGGTGTCATCTTAACTAACTGAACACTCATGACTATGAAAGAGTCAAGAGACTAAAGTGACATAAAGTGATTAAGCTAAGTGACTATGTCATTATTGCATCTCATACATTTGCTCAGTATAAATTACAAACATCTACTTGGTAGTAGTTCCATTCACGTCTTACAACGTTCTTTTAGCAGTCTTATGGCCAAAAATAGACTGTGCTTCATCTGTACATGTTTTGGTTGCCGTTACTATTTCGGAGGCACTGTAAAGCAATACCATTTAACAAACATCGAAAATCTGTTTAAGGTGAGCTTAATAAAACTGTGAAGGATCTAGTGGATCATTAAAGATGGTGAAAGATTTGTCTAGAATGCTGCAGGATCTCTTCTTTCCTTTTGGTTTCACAGCCTGCCCCACAGTGGACTACCCCAGAAGAGCTCATTTGAACGTGTTAAGGAGAAGGCCTAGTAACAGGTTGGTAAGTTCCAGGTAGGCAGAGGACCCTACCTGGCTCTTTGCCCGGATGCGGATGTGGCCACTGACTGGAGCATCAGGCCCCATGTGTATCGGTTTCTCAATGCTGACGTTGGCGAGGGCGTCCTCTCCGAATATGGAGCGGGCGTACAAATTGGCAGCCATGAAGCCACAAAACCCAGACAGAGCCTGAAGAGTGAACGTCAAAAAGAATAGATATCTGGGCCGGGGTACAAATTTGTTTCACACTACACAACATGTTATGAATTACAAAATTCAACATTAGTTAAGAACATTCCATTGCACAATATCAGAAAAGTAGCCTTACTTTCTGCCTCAGTGTAAAAAACAAACGTTTTGTGTAAAAATAACCTAAGAATTAATAACTAGAACATTGCAGAATACAATTAAGATGAAAAATTAGATTTGCACTATATCATTTTGCCACACAAAGTCAGTGATACATTACCTTTTCTGGAGTCAGGCACTTCATATTTGTTGATTTCAGAATGTGCTGGAGATAATCATTCAGATCTGTGATGTTTGTATTAACTGTCACCTGAAGAAGTAGGATCACAAAAAAATAGAAGATTCACAAAAACTGAAAAATAGTGAAGACTGCGTTTAATGATTTGTGACAATCTTTGAATGCTCTTTTACTTGCTAGGTACACCTGTGATGGTATCTATGATCCGTCCAAGGATTCATTAAGGATACGTGAAGTAGTGGATGTATCGGTACTAGAGGAGTGCTCTTACACATGAATTTACTGAACTCCGCCAAACATATAATGAAATGTGCAGTTCAATATGAGTCACTAATATTCTTGTAACCGGGGTAGGTAATGGCCTCACTGCTAAGTTGTGGTGCCGTTGTTCCTCAGATATTTCCTCAACAACAAATTTCTCAATCATGTCTGCCGTGTGTTAGTGAAAGTTGAAGGTTTGTATTTACTAATATTATGACAGTTTTCAAAAAGGGCTTGCATGGAAATACTATTTTAAATGTTATTCTTTTGATGCTTTCGGCAGCTCCAAGCTATTTGAATGCATGTTTTATACTATTTATTTACAATATTTCAAATAGTCTAAAAGTGAGACTGGAGCTAACACTGGTCAGCCACTGGCAACTCAGTATTTGCTTTCTATTTTTTTTGTCTGTTACTTTGTCTGTTTTTACTTTGAATACACCTTATTTGAATACATCTTATAAATCTACCTCTTATAAGTAAATTGAAATACAGAGTATGGCACAAATAAAATACAAGTACTGTAATAGACTGTCTTAATACAGAAAGTAGTTTTTTTTTCAAAACCATAGTGCTTAATAGCTTCCTTTTCTACCAAACAAATCTTCACACTATCATCTTAACATTTATCACACACTTTTACTAAGTACAGACGCCAAGTTCCCACATTCATGTGAAAATATAAGTTTAGCATAATAGAAATATTTTAAAAAATGTTAACTCTGAAGACTGCAGTTATTATACTTTATCGCTTTACTACCTTAATTAATCCACAGCTTGACAAACTTCAATACCATGTGGTTACACATTAGAGCAGAACACTATTTTGACATTTCTTTGAAATGGAAGTGTTTTTTCACAGGGTTAGATTAGATTTCTACCTTGTTCTCCCATTCAAACTCTGCCCACATCTGGCGGAACTCTGCATCTGTGCAGGAGGCAGGCTGAATGTAGTCCATGATGTCTATATGAATATCACTCAGGACAACACAGTTTCGGTCACTGGCAGCTCCAGAAACATCATAGACTAAAAATCAAAATAAAAGGAGAGGAAGGAGATGCTGATGAAGTTCATACCTCTTACAAAACCATTACAAATCTGAGCAAATCATGATCAAAGACAATGGCATAACAAAATAAAAAAAAAAATCCTATTGGATACTCACAGCTGAAAAAAAAAGTCTTGACCACAAACAAAACTGCCTGCTCTAGAAGACTGTTAAGGTGCTTTGGAACCAGAAAGTGACTTTTGATTTGTACTTACCAATGTTTCCGAAAATAATGCCGTTCTCGGTTGAAGCCACTTTGACATTGGCCTTTATGTTTGCAAAATCGTGAGGGGCCAGTGTGAGAGGTGAAGGTTTTTCCACAAGCTTTAAGTCACCTGTTGGGATTAATAGATTAAAACAATCTTTAGCATCACAAAGAAAAAGCATACCTTCTATTGCATTTATAAACCCACAAGAAAGACTCAGGTCACTGTTTGTGTTTCCAGTCAAGGCAGAGACAGAATAATGGAGCAATACAATGTCTTTAATTAAGAGGGTAATGGAATAAACAAACGATTGTTAAGAAGATCAGTACAGACGATATTGCAAACAAGTTTTAAGGACTTTTTTTAATCTGCTGAAACATTATACATTACTTTACCTAGTGTGGCCAGTTCTAGAGTGCAGTTCTGCAGAGTGTCATTGGTCTGGTTGACTACAAGCACATCCAGTACAATGTCATACTGATTGACATGAACATAGGCTTCTGCATAGACTGGATCTGAGAAGCCTGTCAGCTGGGTGACCTGCAATACAAAGCATCAGCATAGAACACTCACTGTACTAAAAAAAATCATACACACATGCATTTCAGCATCAGAATAGAGGAACATTGGTAAATAAAATTGAAAAGCAAAAAGGATTGTTTCATATTCAAGCAGGTGATTTCAAACAGCATTTTTTTCTTTAAAAAATGCAAGTCATGCTGCTCTCCATTGCCATGAATACTGATCAAATAAATAGCTTCACTATTGCTATGCAAAAGTACCACCTAGTGGCAGCAAGAGAAATACTACTTTACTGCCAATGACAAGAGAAGGCGGCAGCCATATCTCAGAAAGCACCACATCCACACAAAACTGAACAGCCCCAACCAGGGGATCCTGCACAGCAGTACCTTATTGAGTTTAGATGCCAGCGGGTCAGCTGCCTCTTTTCTCTGAGTGTTGCCCATGGCTGCCAGCAGGCTGAGCTGAAACTGGTCTTCCTTGGACGTCATCTCATTTTTAGCTGTGAGCTGCATGAAGGAGATGGGGTCGTCTGCCTGCACTGTCACGTTTCGCTTCTCCGACTCCTTCTGCAAATTTGAGCAAAATCATAACATTGACAGACTCTGCAAACCAAAGGCTCAGGGGGTGAAGTGATGCATCATCATTGGTCATAACAGGTTTAGATACAACACACACCACAAAACATAACAGATGCTACAGTAAATAAAGCTCATCAAATGTAATATGATTACAATGTGCAGCAATATGATTAGGAATGTGCAACAATAAATTATGGGCTCCTCCCCACTACTTACTGTTATGAGGAGGTAGCAAATGAAACTCACAAGAGTGCTCTCTATTACTCACATTTTCTAGCCTTCATATGAACTCCCTTCAAATTCTGCAGAATCTTTGGTAATTTAGTGTTCTTTCAATGTTGTTAACATTCACAGGAAGCCATGAGTCTCTAACACGAGAACTGTTTTCAGTGTGGTTTCAACTCATTTTAGTTTTTGTATTCAACAAGGGCCACTGGTGACCCCTGCTCTTCCTTGGCAGTCGGTGGTTTCCGGAAATTCTCTCTTATCCAAATAAACACAAAATGACTTCAACAATCCGATGAGAAATCAGTAAAAATGCAAAGACACTGTACAGTTGAGAACACCACTATAAGGTACTGTGTAATAAACGATCAAGACAATTCCATGCACCTTACAATTACCAGTGATCTTTTCGATTCTTTAATACAGTAAAATGATTCCTTTTCAAACCGGACAGTCTGTCAAAACTGACGACAGCTGATGGTAAGATGGTGGAGCAGGCAAAGTGCTGTTCTGCTTCAGGTAAAAAGAACTGGAGGTCTCACCTTCTGGGAGAGCTTCTCCTCCTCGAGCTTGGCAGACAGCATGTGGGAAAGGGATTTCCTGCACTCTTTGTTGAAGATGTCGTTCATGAGAGGGGAGCACTCGGACAAGACTTTGAGGCACAGGGAGATGCGGTCCACATCGTCATCGGTGATGGGCTTTTTGGGCAGGGAGGATTTGCCTAGGTGCAGCACCGTTGCCATAATCAGCATGGCCTCTGCAACAAAGGACTGAAAGAGGAACAGCCAGGAATTAGAAATGAGACTAGAGAGAACCGGAAACAAAAACATCCAGCAGAAAAAGAGCAGGCAGGGCATGTTAATCCGTACAATTTAAGGCTGATGTGGACAACTGTACAAAAATTCAATTATTTTAACTCTCAAGGCCCAAATACTATTTCCCTATTTGTAGTTTGTTAAAAGTGGATGTTTTTCATAGATTTTCTGTATGAATGTTGATTAGTAATACCAAGTACAGTTTTTACAAAAAGTCTTATTTAAAAAATAATAATAAATCCGCCTGCTTTTTTAATTTTTTATTGTGCCATCAGCATAACAGAATTTCAAAGAGTCCACGTCACGCCCGCCTCTGCAGGTCTAACTCACGTTTTGCTTCCGTTTATCAGGCACAATCGCGACGTAGCGCAGTGCCAGCTTGGTAAGGGTGGTTGCCAGTGAAGCTGCCACAAAGAAATCCCCATCCATTAAAAATCCCCGCAGCGGCGGCCTGCGGAAGAAAGAGAAAGATCCGCCTTTATTTGAATCATTCTGAAAATATATGCATCGCCGTTAAAAAGACGTGTAAATAGTTCTGAAAAAAAAAAAGATTCTGTAAAGATTCATCACAATACGTTCCACAACACCAGAGGTGTTTCCTTGAACATCTCCTTCGCAGGCTAAGACACCAGTACTGCAGAGACGCATCACAGGGATGGATGTGCTTGCTGCTACAGCGCTTTCCAGTACCTGTCCTCTTCCTTTTTGGATGGCCGGGAACTGCTGAGGGCACTCTGTGTGGCATAGGTGCCCATCTCTGTGACCAGTTTCTGAGCGGGGGCTGCAGTCACCTCTTCTTCCGCTTTCACTTCGCCAGTTTCTTTCTTTATCTCGTTTTCCACGATCGGGATCTAGATGGAGGGAACAGACCACGAACTGAAATCTTTGAATGCAGTTGTTACGCCCCATGACAAGTACATAAATACCTCTATCAGTATAACACTGCCTCTGGGGTTTTTTTCCTTGAAGCAAACAGCAAGTAAAACAGCAAAAGTAAACAGCGTAAGAAATACACTTTAGTATTTTCCTTTTGCAACAGTGGAGAAATAGGAGGTAAGCAATTTGGGACATTCCAAAATAAATACTAATTTTAAAATAAGAGTCTCATCAGCAACAACTTGGTCTGATGGAAAAATAGTTCAGTGATATATCATGACAATATCATGTGACCTGTCCTAGAAGAATAAACTATATGTTATTGAAACACTGGAAAAGCCTGTATATCAGTGTTCTAAAAACCAGGTCTTACACAAATTAAGCCTATATAGCCTATATCTACACCTGCAGAGACAGACATACACATCTATATTTACATCCACTCAACCACAGGTTCCTGTGCGGTTTTTCTGCTCGATGGCAAACCCTGCATGTGTTTTTGGAACAACAATAAAAGCATGCAATTATATAAAGGAGTCTAAGTATGGAGGATGCACTAAATTGAAATGTAAAAAAAACTGATCAAAGATATCAAAGAGTAAACGGCATACTTATTTGCTTCAATATGTTTTTATCTAGGTTTAAAATATCCTCCAAATCGAACTGCTAGAGTGCAAATTGTCCTTCCACCTTTAATTATAATGTAATTATATTGAAATATACTATGCATCTTTGTTTTCCTCCAACATTAGGTGCACACCGCATTATGTGTCCTTCACCAATTAAATCTACCCTCTTCTTGAATTAAGCAAAAATACAATAATTAAGAAAAAAAAATATTGAAAAAAGAGCAGTCATTTAAAACCCAACAGCAGTGTAAAGAAACTGGAAACTACCTCTCCCAGAGACCTCCTAACTTCTGTCATCACACTCTGAATGTCTTCTTTGGTGCTGCAGTACTCTCCCAGAATCCAAAGAGCACCTCTGTATATCCTGATAGCAAAATAAACAGCCATTAAAAAACACAATATTAACCCAATCTTTCAATCAATTTGTGCTCCCTGTTGCCTTTACGCTTTCCATGTGGCCTTGGAGCGACACCACACTAAAGGTCAATTTCAATCAAATTTAAAATCAGGCAACACTGTAAACCAAAGTCTAGTCAAATAATCACTTCATGCAGCGCTAATGCTACAATCTAATACTTAAATTGAAGATTACTACATGATTGCTGGTAGTTCCCTGCTGGTACTGTTTTAATACAATTGAGAACAACATGAATAGCGGTCTGTATGCGCTGTGTATAGGGACAATGGGCTATCGACCACTTACTTCACGGTCTTGATGGCATGGAAAACCTCCAGCATCTTCTCAATGATGAGAAGCCTCAGGTTGTCGAACCGCTGGATGGCTTCACGCACAAACTCCAGGACATCAGCTGCAGCTGCCTCATTGTTGTCACTAAGGAACTCCATCAGCTGACAGACACAAAAAGAAATTACCAGAAAATGACTACATCTACGAGTCGTCTTATTGTAGCACCGAGACACGTTTAATTTACTTTCATTATTGAAGTTTTAATACTGATGGCCTACACTACACACAAAGGTGTTTGAGAGCTCTCCATTTTAAGTGTTATATACCAGTGGATCTATCATCGCCAGACCAATTCCATTCAAAGTTAAATTCTTTTCAATTGCAAACAATAGCCAGATGCTTCGCCTTGCTCTGACTTCATTCAAAGCTTTACAATCTTTATTAAAATGAATTACAACATAACATTAAAGGAGTAACATTGCATCAAAGGAAAATGGAAATTTGCTGATTAGTTTGGTCATGTCAATATTAAAATAGCTATACAGCTATATTCAGTCAAATTATTTTTTCAATGTACCATAAAGCTGTACAGTTGGTTACACCACTAAATCAGTAACAGACCTATGTCAGCAAAGGACTATTCAATTGCTATTCAGAAACACAAGCCACAACAGTACAAAGTAACCTGTCATGACTTACAAGAAAGATATTTGCAGACAATCCTTAAAAAAGTCTTTGTAGTCCCCAAACACAGAAAAAGGAAATTTTACTCACAACAGGAATAACATTTGCAGCCATATCTGGGAACCGGACACTGCAGGAGTGCAGAGTTCGTACAAGTAGCTGCCTGTACTTGTCTGTGTCTTCATGTTCCGTCACATTGTTGGTTTTGATCACCTCCTTCTTCAGAACAATCACGAGCTACAAACCCAAAATAAAACTCAAATTATATCAGAACATAGCTATGCACAGTGGGACGCTACAGAGTGATAAAGGGAAATTAAAGATGCAGACCTCTTCCACATTACGTGAGGAAACAAGATCGAGAGCAAGCTGCAAAGTTTTCTTGCGCACTTCTAAATCTGGTGTGGTCAGCACACGGAGGATGTCCATCACGAGATCCTATAACACATCACACAAAATTCAAAACAAAAGAAAACCTGGCTCTGCTGACAGTGTAGTAACAAAACAATCTCATTTTCAATCAAATGTATTTTTGACCTGATTGGGCGCTTGAGTTATAACAAATGTAAAAGAAATGGACTTATACCCCACCTATGGGATTTTCTGTACTAGACATTATTTTCCCAGTATAATTTACAAGTACACAGACCCATTACAATATGCTCTTTTCTAAGCATAACCTTTAACGAATGTTATTCCAGGATCCAGATTTCATACAGCTGTCAGTTATGTATATTAAAAATGTAAAAAAATTGGTAGGAATAGCACGATTTTAAAGACCTACGTAAAAAAAGTCAGCAGCAACTGTTAGTTTTAAATTGTATGGTCAGCTCTTACGCACATTTGAATCCTTAATTGTGAGGTATGTAGTTATATTTTTACCTGAAGCACTCTCTCGTGAGTGGGGTGTTCTTTCAGCTCAATGAGACGATCTAGGACAATCAGCTTCACATTGTTGTCACTCTCCTTAATGATCAGATCAATGTAGCATTGTGCTGCAGCCTGGAGATAATTGCAGGGCAAAACTAAATTCCATCTCTATAGCACACTGTTCTAACCATGGTCAATAAGCAGTATTTCATATTGTTTATTTAAAAGCAACATTCTCCAGGTGCTTTATAATAAATGGAAAGCACATTATACAAAATAGCCGTATCCTATATAGCCTTGTAACCTGTACATTGTAGACACAACATCAGAACACACAGAAAACTTTTTAGCAAAGGTCTCATAAAAAGACATCATAATAGCTAGATACTGACAGTCATGCTACAAAAGAAAAAGGACTTAAAAATCAACTCAAAATCTGACAAGAAGCTGTGCAAGGACTCTAAACTAAGAGTCATGTGATTGCTTGCTTAAGACCTAGTGAGGATTCTAGCAAATACATTCTGAACCTATTTTAGCTTCTTAAGTGTAATCTTAAGATTCCTGCAAGCAGATCATTATAAAAATCAATCCTTGAAAAAAAAATATTTATCAGTTTTGCTGCTACAGACACAAATAACATTATATTTCTTGAATGGAAAAAAAATCAACCCAGAATCAAAGATCACTCCCAAATTATTCATTTGGGGATTTATTGCCACTGGATATGAAGTTAAAAATAAAACAAGAATGTTCTTCAACAATATCCATTACAGATACCACAAAAAATTCTGGAATTTCTCATGACTTCAAATGCCATTGTTTACCTAGCAAACAAACCTTTCCTTAAAAATGTATATCTGCTTAAGACACACTACCTTTATGGCAGTTGGAGCACTAGACAGCGTCACTAGAGTTCCTGCTGCTTCGTATTTTACTGCTGGACTGGAAGACTGCAGGAGGTTATAAATACAGCGGATGAATCGCGCTCGTTCTGAAGGGTTTGCATGGCACACCTGTATGGACAAAACACAAAACAAAGAGTTCCATGAAAGACACATCTTTGGCAAGAAACGCGTAGTGCCAGGTTTGTAGTTCTTAATTATGACACAGTAATTAATTCAAATTCCACTAACTGCACACAGAAAGAAGGCTAACCAAAATAAAATCATTTTCAATTATGAAACAGTAAATAGATGAGCAAATGAAATTCTGATTTTAGTGAATTAAGTTAAAGCAACTGCATTTTTATTTAAAAAAAAATCACTGTTGTCTGATCAGTTCTCACGCTCTTACCTTGTAAATGAGCTCCACGATAACCAGCTGAAGAATGTCTCCAAAAGTATGAACCTGGTCAATGCAGGTACTTAAATAATCCAAAGCCCTGTCCTGTAGGTGAAATATTAGAGAAAAAAAGTCAAAGAAAATCAACAGATCTTTCTTAGTAAAGAAATCTAGAAATGAACATTATAAAAATCAGAGTACTTCTTCACTATTCTGCATTATTCACGGTCTTTTCACATTCATATCAAAATTTTAAAAATGAAGGGGTTAGCAGAGGAACAGAATATTAAAAACTGTAGTTTTACACGACTTACATAATAAAACATGGAACTGTACCTGGTCAGCATGAATCAGCATCATGAAAGCATTTCTCTTGCAGCTAGCATCCTTCTCATTTACCAGAAAATCATGGATCAGCTCAGGCGCATCAGGAATTAAATTCTCAAAATTCCTATAGGAATAGAAAGTTAACATTAATGGCACCCTTTTCATTAAAAGTTATTCAGAAGTTCCATTTCATTAAGGAACAAAGACCCAGCTACCTGTTTTCTTTTACAACATCGGCTTCTAAAAATCTGTCCTTATACACTGTGTATTGTGCATAAAGAGGTGTAGTCCCTTCATTGCTCCCAAACTCACCTATAAATGGTGTAAATGGCCAAGACAGCATTTCGCCGCACATAGCTGTGTCGGTGCTCCAGGCAGGCACGGATCGCTGGCATCAAGGGCTCCAGCAGCTCAGACTCTTTCAGCTTGCACAGGAACCGCAAGGTGGAACCCCGAATGAATTCATTAGGATGCTGTAGGTCCTGTTAATGCAACAGAAATGAATAACCACAAACTATCCTCACCCCAGCAGACACAAGGGCAGATCAGTGACTCCAAAGCCGAAGGCAATTTAGGCCAGGTCGCAATGCTGAAGTGGGTGACTGAGTTAAACCTGCATTCAGGCTTAAGCAACAACAGATTTCTGGCGATTATTAAACAGTACAGTTTAGGTCAACAATTGCCTCCTATTTTGCTTCATGATCAGGTGTTTTTCCCCCATCAAAGTGGCAAGAAGCACACTGTGAGAATAGTTTTCTGTGGCAAATATGGAGTCACGAGAAACGGGTGGCTGGATCAGATTTCATTCCTCCTGCATGGTCCTGGTGATAATTTCTTAAGTGCAAAGCTGTAAAAGAAGAAGCGTTCAAACAAGCTTTGAGCTCAACAGCCATGACAGCTTTTAAATCCTTATTCTATTATTTTACCCACTCTTCATCATAATGTCTTTTGCTTAGAAGTGAAAAGAAAAATCCAATTCAAATATAAGAGGTGCACTGAAAATTCCTATTGATGATTATAGAAGTGGGTCTCGATCAAAACAAACACTGTTCCCCATTTTCCAATTCCTACAACTTTCATGGCTTTTGGAAAATACCTAAGAGTATTAATATTGGGGAAACGCTCTTGGCTCTCTTGGCTGTTCAAGTATTTCTGACTTTTTTTACGAGAAAGATAAGTGGTAAGTGCTCACTCACCAACACTTGAAAAGTGGAGAGAAAAAGCCACAGCTGTGCAACGTGAAGAAGCACTCTTGTTGTTTATAGAAGCGAGACCTTAACACGGCCAGCAATATGATTATAAATATGAAACATATGAAAACTGCAGATGTTAAAATCTTGCAGTAAACCCACAAAACCAAGTGAAGTACATCTAATGTATATTTGACGTCTTATTCTTAGAGTCAAAGCAAGCACATGACCTGGCAAAAACTAACCAACACAGTACAGAACACAGAACAGAAAAATGGCACATGAGGGCAGGAAACAAGTGCCCTTAACCAGACTAAAAGAAAAATATCAAAATGTTCTGAGTTTTTAAGACTTGGTGCAATGGAAATGTATTCTCCTCTGCCCATCTTTGTAGGGAAGATCAGGACAGGAGACATGAAAAAATCTTTTCACAACATACGTGACCGGTCTTCCAAAGCAAACACTTTCAGACAACACTGTCAAAAGGCACAAATTCAGAACATGACACACTAGTGAGCCGGACAAGTACCTTTCTGTAGGCATCACAGACCAAGATCATCTCTTGCAACAGCTTCCCATCTGGAGTGGTCTTGGGAACAATCTCCCAGAAGACAAGGAGCAGCTTTTTAATGGTGTGATCTTGAAGAGGCAGTACAAAGCGAATGATGGTCATCAGCAGGCCAGGCAGCTTCTCCCCATTGAGAATCATGATGATCACCTTCTTCAAGGCCTCCGTTTTGGCCTTGATATCCCCCTTTTCTAAAAGTGAACAGCACCACAAGACTGAAAATGAACACGTGCATAATCACATTCACACAAAGATCACTCAATCCTATCCCCTTTAGAAAACAGGAAAACTACCCCCCAAAAATGCTTTAATCGTGAGTGGCAAAACATCAAAGAAAGAAACACTTTTATTTTTTTAACCATGTGTTAACCATTCAACAAACCTGGTGTAAATCTACAGCAAGTTCTTCCTTCTAGCTTCCCTTGCAGTTGTTTGCATTTAACACTCACCGAGGTCTGTTTTCAAACTTAGTTCTGATGGCGGTTCCGAGTCCATCGGAACATTTATGAGAGTGTAACACACATTCTCCGCGGCGGTCATGATGCCGGCTGTCTAATTTTCTGAACGAAAAACACCAGGAGAAACTTGATGTTGATCAGACCCTGTAACAAAGAACAAGAACATGCATTTTTTTAAGATAAAATTGATCGCAAGTGACTGCTGTGCAAAACGCGAGTAACTTTGCCATATTATACATTATTTATCGACGTGAAATGGCATTAAAATCAACAAAGCAGCTGTCACAAATGACCAAATCATTTAGAATTGGGCTGTCCAATCCTGGTCCTAGAGGATTTAATTTCAATGTAGCTCTTAATGTCCTGTCAGATCATCACTGGGCTAATTGGACCAATTTATTACGTTATCTTAGATCTTCAGGTGCTGCTGCTTTAAAGAGACCTAGAACACCTGCAGACACCCTGACCTCTTCCCTGTACAGCACCAAGAATATCCTGCTCCACGCTGGCACGTCAAATCCGTGCTGTTCATAGAGACATAATTACACTTACTGCTCACAGGACGTTCGCATTTAAATACACATGTATAAGTGGCCTCCGTAAATTAGAACACCTGTAAACACCACTTCTATTATTTTATTTTACGTTTTGCAACCTGATGACAAAAACATAATTCAAGTAAAACTTACAGCATAACGTTCATATATTAATAAGAAACTTGCTGGGAACCAACAGTAACTTATCATGAAGCACTATTTTATCATCTTTTAGGTTCTTCTCCGTAATGAGAATAAATACAATTAACACCACCATATAAAGGGCAGGTGAAAACAACATTTAAGAACAAATACTAAGTAATAAGGCAAAAATGAAACTATATCCTTTTAAGATATTACAATAAACGTAAACATTTTGTATTAGGGCCATAACTTGTCTACCCAAGTCTGACGTTACACAACGATATTTTAACGATTGTTCCCTTGGTGTAAACTACAATACAATAAAAGCATGTGGAAAGCCACTAATTTATTGACCATATCAGTTGACTATTCTGTGCAGGTGTGATCACATAATTTTATAGTAAACTGCACCGAGCTCGTTCTTCTGCACAATCAAGAGGTTTGGCCTAAAAGATAGGCCTCAGGAAGTGACCGGCTCAACTACACAAAATCCCACAAGCTACATCAGAAATCGGTATTGTGGAGGCAAAACCACCACAGTAGCAAGTTTGTGCATAACGTTCAAATCAACAGCCATAACCGATTTATCATGGGTCATCCAACTCCGGCTTGACAAATGTCTTCCTTGTTAATGCTCTCTGTAGTGGTGCCTTGCTGGAACTTCAGCTAAAATAACCTGCGAGATGTGGAGCTTCAATTTACAAAAAGGAAGAACCTTTTGAAAATTACAATGCAATTGTAAATATTTCTTATAGAAGAAACTTCCGTAAAATGATACAAAACCGCATAAATCTACACAATTAAAATGAAAGTTTCTTTACCTTTTTATTCACTGTGTTAACCTCTCCCCAGCTGCACTACGCTACAACATCCAAGTGACGTGGAACTAGGAGGTCTGAGCCACATCAATACTACAGGAAGCTAAGAGGGACAAACTTGCTTAAACTAAGGCGAGAGGGAACAGAAACTCGTTTCTGCCTGCATGCGTACAAATGTGAACTTTTAACGTCACCAACATTTAGTGTATAGATAGAAACAGAGTATAGGTAAATCAGTTTTTCAATTTTATTTTATTGATTCGATCATATCTATAAATAAGAAATGCTTAAATAGATTAGTAGTTAAATCCTACTAATCTATTTAAACATTTCTTGTTTATAGATATGACCGAATCATTAAAATACATTGAAAAAACGATTTGATCGATGTTAATTCAGATTATAATTTTTACGATGAAGTTTAAATGTTCTTTGCAAATCGCCTATTAAAATATGTTCAAAAACAGAAAAAATAAACACCAGTGCAACACTATATATGTTCCTTAATAAAAATAAAACTTTGTTTCAATAATGATAATTTTTTCTAATTTTAAATATTTTTGTAAATATCCACTCGTTGCTTCATTATCACAAACACCTCCCCCTATTAGAACTCAAAAGTGCATTTCATTCTGTTTTAGGGATTTATGTCATGATCAGAACTGTCTGTCAAATGGGTTTAAATGGGAGGATTCAATGTCCACAATTGTCCACCAAGCCTCTGGCCAGTGACATAGGTTAACCAAGAACCTCCACATAACCCAGGTCATTCTACATAAGTGCAGGCATTTATCATTGTGGTCATGTCTACCTTTTCCTGATACCCCACAACCATCTCTCTCCCTTTGTCAGTAATGTCCCCTGAGGGTGTGACCAGATCATAGATTGTCTGTACTTTATTAGCATAAAACAGACTTTTTTTTCCTACGTCAACAGCATTAGTATTGGTATCATTATTTTTATCTGGCTTTTCTGAGAAGAGCAAAAGAAACGTTACAAAAGAGGAAGAGGATGCTATTTGGTTTGTCTAGATTGTGGTTGCTTAACTTAGCAACCTGAGCTAAGAGGATTTCATCCAGCCATTTGTTGAAAGTTTAGTTCAGCTCCAACAACACCTAGTCCAAATCCCAACAACCCTAATGTGAAAAAAAACCCCAACATAACACATTCTCAATCTCATGTTTGTGTTTCATGTTCATATTTGTTTACTGATTCTGAAAAAGTCTATTGGTTTGATTTTATGATTTGATATGTTTTAATATTTGAATCAATTCCCATTATACTCTTCAATACAAGACTATGAAGATTCAGTTTCTTTCTTCTCTGGACTGATGCTATTCTAACATAATGTTTTCATTTTAACATAGTGATAAAGGTTGTGTACAGTATTCTCATAACAGTCTTCTAGTTGAAGGAGCCTATTGATCACAATTTTACATTTATTTATACTGAGCATCAAAACATATCACTCCATTTGAGCATGTATTTTTTTAAAAATAGAATGTGTTTCCACTGATTAAAGCCTGGTGAAATTCAAGTAAATAACAATTATGCCCCATATACAGTATCGAGGGTAAGACTCCATTAAACTAGCCGTTATAACTACTGTTTATTTGAATGTTCAGTATATACAGTATATACTAACATTCTGTTTACTAACTATACCATTGATATAAATTAGGAAGAGTAGTGGTCCTAATACAGATCTCTGTGGTACTCCATTAAGTACATCACCAGAACATTCACCCTTCCTCTGTTCTCTTCATTTCTATAAATGAACTAGTTCTACAGTATATCATATCATATGCTTTGTGTTGTACCCTGTGTTGCTAATGCTTGTTCATATGTATTCTTAAATCAATCAGCACAGAAGCCATGGACATTCTGCTATCCTTGTTATCCCTTAACAGAACAAGATCCCAGGCACTATTGCTGGCTTACATTTAGCTGATTGTTATGTGAGCCAAGGAATATTATTTTTGTTGTAAGTAAATATTTACTGAAGCCCAACAGGGACTATGATTTCACAATAAACATGCCAATGAAGATATATCTTTTAATGATCTGAAATTCATCTGCGTCAGTTTCCTTAACTTTCCACGCATCATGCTCAAATGTGAATGAAAAAGAATAGCGTGCATGATCAGTAAGGAGTGAGGGACAGAGACAATGACAGGAGTAACAACAGAACTCATCTCATTGGAATGATGAGAGAACATTTCTACAATATTCTATATACCTAAAAAAATGCTGACCTCACCAGAAGTTGTTGTGACCTGGGGATAATGACTAACGGGGAGAACACCTTACTGCTTCTTCTGTAACATGACCTCTTCTTGCGGTGCCAGCCCTTTTTGTGAAACTAGAAAATAAACTATCTGCAGGTTTGAGGTCACCCCTGGGATATACTATTACACCTCTTCCTTCAGCGGTGTCCTTCATACTGCAGGAACCTTGACTCAAATCAATATCAAAGGTCTGCTTCGCCTGACACAGGACATTGTTGCACAGCATTTGATGACCCCGTCTGGAAAAATTATAGCAGAAAATACACCTGGTATTTCATAATCCGGTCACATTTTCAATATTTCAGGGTTTTTTTTTTTACTTCCAATGGGTACCGTTTTATCACCATGAAAACTAAAATATGCTCATTTCTTTCCTAATACAACAAACTTTATAACAATTAAACATAGAACTTAAAAGGGTGTTAAAATACCTGCAGATAACCTTTCTATCCACAAGAAATCCTCTATCTAAACAAAACTAACAATTCAATGGGGTGACTTAAACAGCACCATCACCTTTATCCATATTGAACTGAAAGTGGGATTATTAGTAGTATTTCAAGAGGTGTGCGTACAATAATCAATTAACATCATGTTATGTATGTCTAGCAAGCCCATTTTTTTCAGAGAACGTTAGAAGATGCCAAGAGAGCATATTGCTACCTGATATTTTGACTTAAGCAGACAGAAAAAATGACACAATAAAATTGGCAAATAAGCGTACCTTGGACACCACCTCTGAAAACAACATATAACTGAAACTCGGGCCTGGTTCATGATTAATTGGTACCAAATGATTACCCTTTACTTATACATAAAGGAAATTCAGCACCCATCTTACACTGTACCAGCTGATTTAACTCACTATGAAAAACAAACTTAACTATGAAAACAAACATGCAGTCCTGGAACTTCGGGTTCACCTTCAAGACCCTCTATTTTTTAATGGAGCGCAAACCTTTTCTATCTCACAGGATCCTTACATTTAGCAAGTGTGTTTTCTGAAGAGTGCTTTAGACTGCAACCTTATAAAGTACATGGTTAACAAGGTACTACAAATTCTTTTTTATTTTTTATTGGAAGCAGTTGTTACTTAACATTTCTGTTGTTTTGTTTTTTAAAAAAGCTACGACCTGAAACACATAGGGAAAACAAGATTTTATTCTGAAACTTCAATCTGAGGTTGGTTCATATAGAAAAGCATAATATAACTAGTCTTTGTAGAAAACAAAAAAGCTAATATTGTGGTAGGTGGCTTTCTAAGATCTTCTTAGGCCAAAATGGGCTCCATGTTGACATTTACTTTGTGAATGCATGGTCATAGACTGACAGCAGGTATGTTACAGATTGTGAACTTTTTAATCAGCAGTGTAAATCTTTGGCAGCCAGGACCAACATCAGTGCTCCATGGGCTCATCAGCTTTTCCTCCTGCTGGCTCTTCAGGCGGCTGTGCAACCTAGAAATCAAAACAGGAGCAGGCTTCAGTAAAGAAATCCCAACTTTAATAAAGAAACATCATTATTTTTTCTAAAACAAAAATCTTGCCTTAAGTATACAGTTAAATATACTGAGCATGAAAAATTACTGTGAAAAATTCAACAGAAGGATATGTAAAGCAAGCGAAGGCCTTACAGTATAATTTGCTGCATTGTTGTATAAATCCTATACATTTTGGAAAGTGTAATAATTCTTCTTATTCACCTTGAGGGAAACAATCACCCTAATTGTCCCTTAATTCTCTTTTAATTTATATAAATAAAAAGAAAGCTACTCATTTTATAAAAATATATTATATAACTTGGCAAAAAAAACCTTAGCCAATTGTATACTGAATACATATGGAGCAGAACATTGTGCTTATGGAAAGCACAGGAGACATTTTCAGCAAGAGGAAGTTGTGAAAGAACTGTACGGTTAAATATATCTACCTTTCTCTGGGGTCTCTCTTCAAGGCCTTCGAGGAACGGTGCAACTTCGTCATCATCATAGATAGTAAACTCCAGGTCTTTGCCAACAATTCCAATGGAGACATTCTGTGAAGGCCAAGAATGTTACCCTTTAAAGTATTTTTCTGAATATTAAATATGTCATAATAAATAGTAAAGTTAATCATTACTGAATATTAAATCAAACACTAAATACATTCAATGTCCCCCATATTTAAGCTTAAATACATTTTTAAATTTTTACAATTCAAAACAACATTAATAATCACTTTCATAGCCTGTTTTTGGATTCGTGTATCAAATCAATTAAGCATGAAAATGTGAAACAAATGGAGCTAAGCAGTGCACAGTCATACAGAATATAAATCTCTGTCAGTGTAAAATCATTACATACCACATTACATCTAAACATCTTTCATATTTACTGCTTGCTTGTCAATGATGAAATTGTTATAAGACAAATCACCGGGTTTTCTTTGCATCAGACGCTGCACGAATTACTTACCTTTGTAGTAAGGTCCTGCTCAGCAGGGAGGGTTTCTCTTAAAGCACGGAGACCATGCTGGACAAGTTCGTTCAAATTGCCTTGAGAAAAAAAGACAAAGTTTAACACCCTCATGAACCATGATGGATAGTGAGATACTGGAAATACTGGATACTTTCTATTTTGTACTCACAGTCAATAAATTTCTCCATGTTTCTTTCCAGGTAAGTGCGAGCAGACTGGGAACGGGCTCCAATGGACATGGCTTTACAGTCAAAGTAATTTGCCGATGGACATGTCTGGAAGATGTGAGGCCCCATATCCTAAAACAAAAGTAAAACTCATTCCAGGGGTATAGAGAAACCATCTCCTCGCAGTTTCAATCTATAACTGCCTATCTGGGTTTTCTCAACCTAAGGATACAAGCCGATACAAGCAAAGGTCCTGACAGTTCAAAACCCACTACTGTAATAATTTTAAGATCTGTGTTCTCCTTTATCCTTAAGGTGAAACCTGCTCCTCATGCTTCCCCCAATTGCCATAGATTCACCTCAGTCAAAACTCACCACTTGACATCTGCCGCCTTCAAAGACTGAGAACATCAAGAACCAGCGTGTGTGTGTTGGCTGGATGGTAAGTGGTGGGAGTCCTATTAGTAGGACTCACCTTGATGATGAGGTTAACACAACATTGATATGTCCAGTGTTTTCAAATGCATCTGAGCTCATGCTTTAATTCAGACTGGCAAACTTCAGATATGTGCTGACATCTCAGGATTGAAGCACAGACCAGTGGAGACAAGCGTTAATTAATTATTGATTCTCAATACAGGCACTCAAAGGTTAAATAAAATACGTAAAGAACCAATATAGTGATGTAGTGCGACACAGGCATTGGTAAATGCTCTTGTAAATTAGGATCTTCATTGATGGTCACAGAATTTAACTTCAGATTTTACAGAAGATCCTTACGACCACTGTATGAGCAGAGGAGCAGAGCTTATTAATCAGAGGCTTCACTGAGCAAAGACACGAAGGATGCAAATTTAAGTTCCTTAAATACTATTTATATGATTAACATTTGAAAAGGCGGTTTTGCAAAATTCTTTGTAGTTATGTTTCACCTATTACACTTACAGAGCTGAATCTTTTGACTCTAGGAACTTACATCATAACCAGCAATAAGCAACCCAACACCATAGGGTCTCCTTCCATATCGCTGTGTTGGAATCTGGGTTTCTGAAGAATAACTCAGGAAAAAAACATAACTTTTAACAGTGCTTAAAACCAGTACAACACGTGGTCAGCACATTTAGTGCTTTCTGAAGACAAAACAAAGCCACAAGAAAAATAACACTGGCATTTCAAGAGTAGACTTTAAAGTACCCATATTTACATGTGACCAAATAAATTACATTGTTGCATCAGTCTCGTTTGGTTCACTGTTTTTTTTTCAGAAAACAAGCATTATTTCTTTAAACATTTACAAAGAATGGATACGTGCCACAATAACTTAACGAACACAGTTTAGTCTACTATGGGGTATGTTTGGTTGATGTCCTGATAATGATGTAAAACTCTGAAGAAAAAGCAAAGGAAGTGCTACTGCCAACTACTGGCTCTTCAGAACTGAGTGGGGTTTGGCTTACACGACTCATGTATTAGCATGGCAGCAATCCCAGCCCCTCGCTGTTTCTTCATCTTTCTGTTGCTTTTACTGAGCAACAAACATTCTCTTGCATCTTTCTGAAGTCCATTATGTGCCCTACTGATTACACCTTAAGATGTTCAAAGCTATGAAAACGTTCTCAGGGCTGACAATAACTGACAACGACCTAGCATATATATTTGCAACAACATGTAGAATCCTAAAACTTACTCTGAGATAAACCAAAAAGTAGAGCAAATCTATGAAGTCAAAGGATACTACTTCCAATCAAAGCCACCAGGCGGGAAACAGGAAGAGGCCGGTCAAACACAAACCTAGAGTCAAGGCACTCCTGACGCATGAAGTTACTGAATATCAAAAGAAAGAGGGCAAAAAGATATTAATCAAAATCCGGATAACTGCAGTAAAAAAATCAAACTAAATATAATATAATATAATATAAATGTATCTTTTAACAAACCACAAAAGTCTTGCATCAGCAGTAAGACCCGCAATAGAAATGCCCACGTGGTTGTCAACATGAAGAATCTTCTTCTGGTGAGCAGCTAGCTCAGACTGAGCTCTCTATAGGAAGAATTAAAAATATGTTCTGTTACACTGTGTATCAAAGGTATAAAAAGCTGTGAAGCCGCTCTTCTTTAGCTGAAGAAATGTCCCTAGAGAAGCCCATAAGAGAGTTGGTAATCAAATTACAAAACATGAAAATAGATATCTTCCCATTTTTACTGCTGCTATTACTGTATTTGGTTTACTTTGATAATCTACTGCAAAGCTAGAACACAATGATATCTGTGAAGCTAAAAGAAAGTCCTTAATTTACATTTAAAAGGATAACAGATTTAAATTGATCATATATGTTTACTACAACCTAGGAAACAATGTAGTGGATAAGGCTTTGGACTTCTACTGTAAAGCTATGAGTTTTACTATAAGCAACTGCATAAATGAGTACAGTATTACATTGCATATTCTTGCAATGGACTAGATTCACATCTAGGGGAGAATCATGCACTTTCTGTCAGCAGGACAGTAAAAAAACAAGATAAGCTCCAGCCTGATGTGCTTTGAGATTCAACCATAGAACACCTAAGAAGAACTGATTAAACCAGTATGAGATATCATATAGTATTATATCACAAAGAATAGAAACACACAGAAATAATGAACCACAATGTCAGCAATGAAATGTATACCTTCAGAGCTACAAGAACAGCATGAGTCTTGGACTTAAGGCCCACAGTGGCAGAACCCTGTTTCACTGCCTCCATGGCATATTCAATCTGATGAATACGTCCCTGGAAATAAATGGGAGAGGAGCAGGTCAAGTTTTAACGATATTAATAACACAATGCAACACTACCAAACAGCAACATGACACCTGTGAATGGCACAAGTAAAAACAGTAAATTGTACAACCCTAATTCCTTTGGAATGAGGTTCAATCCTCATAAACAGTTTATACAAATTGTATTCCTGCAGCATAAACACAAGCTGATAAAAAGTGGTCCTAATTATTACAATTAAATATGTGATCAGGACAGAACACTACCTGTTAAGATGTAAAGCACCAAAAAGCAAATGTAGTATTTTTTAAAGACAAAATCCATGTAAAGTTTAAACTAATGTCAGAGGCATAAATAGCTTTAAATAGAAAAAAATGCTCTTACCTGAGGGCTCCAAACAGTGACATCGTTGTCATACTGATTACGGAACTGGAAAATAGCAGATGCAAATTAGTAGCATAAACTTCTATTTTTTAGTATGAACTTTAATATATTTTGCATCACTTACTGTACTTTCTGGTCGTTGCATTATGCAGGGTGAAACAGAATCTTGGGGCACAACAGCAGTTCACTGTGCCTGTTAACCACAGCGTGTCTGACTTACTATCTTCATCTAAGTATTATATTTCTAATGAATAAGAAATGACCACTCAACATTTGTCATCTGTTCTTACTTTTCTTTAAGGTATTCACAAATGCTATCTCCCAAGACCCTTAGATACAAATAATTTATATATATTTATATTTATATTTGACCCGCCTGCCAAACTATCAGAAGAAACGAACGTGCATGCACACACAAATATGCAACTTCCCTGAGACATCCTGAGACAAGACTTCCCTGAGACACATGTAACTGTAAGTAAGCTCCAAGAAGAGGTAGAGGCCAGAGAAAACACCAGGCTTCTATTGGATTCATGAAAGCACATGAATTTTAAGAAGTGTCCAAACTGGCCGTGGAGTTATTAAAGTGTCTGCTGTTCTACTGCCAACACTTTTTAGGATTGTCTAGCACATTGCTATCCATCTCCAGTACTGGAGGGCCACTGTGTCTGTTTGTTGTCATTCTAACTCAGTTGTTCAGTTGTTAATGACCACAATCTTCTTGATTCTTGTTACTGGATCAACAGAACCAATTAACCAACTACTCAGAGCTCTTTCAGGTGCATCCATTCAAAGATACCTAGAAAACCTGCAGACACACTGGCCTTCTAGGACCATCATGGTGTAGCGCAAGAGCTGCCAAAACAAAACCTCCATTGTGTTCCCTGTGCCCAAGTTAATGCAAGGTAAGGAGAAACTGAACCTGGAATATTGGTTACAAGTTGACAAAAACGTGCCAAGTTGCCACAACAGGTATCAGAAGTTACTTGGTCAGACCAGGAGAAGATACAGTCTTAGTATCATTAAATGCCATTTGTCAATTACAATTAAGAACACAGATTCTTACTCAGAAGAGCTCTGCTGCCTTGCAGAATCCTGACAAAGGATGGCATCACAAAGTAATCAGTAACGCCCTTAACCATATGCTATCTACAACTGGAGATTAAAAAAGGCATTCTTTCAATCTTCGATATACTTATGTACATCTCCAAAAACTCAACGAAGATTTTAAAAATCCGGTGCTTAATATCAGCACTTCCACGAGTGTTTTCCATACTATATTGTGGGTTTGTATCAAATAACATCCAGGAACAGTGCTGCATTGACTTCTGAATTCCTCCCCACTTTAAATAAAAGAAACAAACTAGCTTCCTCTCGATGTCAAGCCGGACCAAGCTGTTACTGAAATTCCTGAAACACAATACTTTAATCTAAGAGCACCGTTTGTGATGCTAATTCATCACCAACGTACTACAGCACAAAACTGCATTGAAAACGAAAGTAAAAACGGCTACACCAACACCGCTTTTCAAATCCGTTCAGATTATTAACCTGAACGTTCATATATAAATATTGCCAAATATATAATTGTACAGGCTAATTAAAAAAAATATATCATTTTTAAAATATGCCTTTACAAATTGGCTGTCCTAAAAAATCATCGTCGCACTGACAAAGGCCTAGCCATGAGCCTCTTAGAATACTGATGCCCTCTACAAAAAGAGTTGCATATATTTCAGATTTTACCTTCTTATTATACTGTACGATTGATTTTAACTAACATATCTTTGCCAAACAGCAACTGTAGTAAGTAAATCATTCATAATGTATTATTATTTCTTTCCCCACGGTAAACGCTTACTCACTCTCCCATCCCCCATGTTGTCTAGGTGCACCTCGCATTCAATTTATCATAAGCTTTAATCAGTCTGTTATTTGATTAGATCGAGAAGTTAAATCTTGTATCCTCTTTCAAGATATTTAAGAAAAGAAAAAATAACATTTTTGAAATCACATTCTCACCATCTTTTCTTCCAAGCTCTGCCTGATGGGTTACACTGGACACCGATTCTGTCAATCTGTTGCTTTTCCCTGAGCTACCAGTCGCGTAAGGAAAAGCAATAGATCGCAGAAAATCAGTACAGTAAATATCTGAATCCAGGCTTGAGAGCAACACTCGCAGGCAGCACATGAGGAGTTGAAAGACAGGTATATTGTTATGGGGGAAGTTTGCAATTTTTATGTTTTTCGTGAAACATTTAAAACCAACGACCTACGTCCATCATAAACGCAACCTGAAGCATATTATGTCATTATAAACGAGTTATATTATATATAATAGTATCAAAATTATTTAAAATTAGAAGTTCAAAGTTCGACTGAGCAAATTCCATAGGTTTGGGGTTTGTATTGTATGCACTGCGGGGCATAGGTGAAAAGTTGGACTTTCCCAGCATTTTAAATTTAACTGTTTTAAAGTCATGCTCTGTGAAACCTCAAATTTTCACACTTTAAAGCATCATTCATTAACGTTTAGGCCAGCGCCCAGCGAAGGCAAATTTGTATTTTTATTTATATGCAACGTACAATTAGGCACTATACAGTGACAAGTCTAATTAATCACATATTTTAGCATTAAATCCAAATTTAGATTACACTTCCCTGAACAATTCACCGCAAGAGATAAAACATACAGTACATGTGGACATAAAGATGTATACAAATACTGAAATGAATCATTTAACAACACCTCTAACTCTTGAATACAATTATTTACTTTGAATAGCGAAACCACTTAAAAATAAATGATCTGATTCGGTTCTTTAGAGCCCTTTTAGTTTCATGGAAACTAATCTAACTTTTCGTGGTACAGTATATGACAACAGATATTATTAGATAGTACACAACTGATACAAAACATCTATAAACACAACACTTCTATGTTTCCTGAAGTATAAGCTTGAAACATTTTTAAAACATGGTGTAGGGCTTCAGCTTATCTCACCAATAGTGAGGTTCAGGAAATAGAGAAGCATCTTTGAGGAAACAGCTAAATCATTGTAAAATTGGAAAATAATTTCCACAAGCCAATTACCAGTAAACTTAGTGTAATAATAGTCCGTTCTCAGCAAAACAAAAACAATCTTGAATTTCCTGTGAGAGGAATACTGAGAACATGTGTTGGAATCTAGTACTACAAGTCGTACCTGTATTTAATGAAGGTGTCTTACGCACTCACAGTGCTTTTGACGTAAGTGTACAAATTAATTTAATGTTTGACGTGTGATATTGTACTTCTGCATTCTTGCAGGAATACTAAGACAGCTTTTGGTCACAGAGCAAGCTATGAAGTAAGGAGGTAAAGCATCTCTCCTCTTCTCAGGTGAGAATTTTACTGCTACCAAAACCTAAATCTTCGCATAAAGTTTACAGGATCTTTTTGTTTTATTCTCACAAACTATTTCTACCTTAACTTGGTTATTCTCTCATGGTGCTGCATTTTCTCCGTAATGATTCAAGTGTCACAAACTGTCCATTAAACCGATAAATCTGTTTATGTTTGGATTCAGACCACTTCAGAATCAAATGCTGAAGATCGTGTAATGGGTCTGCTGTCCAAAAGAAACTGATTCAACAAAACTGTGCATTTTTACTAACAGACAGCATGGTGGCAATAATAATAATAATAATAATAATAATAATAATAATAATAATAATAATAATTGCTTACACTTATATAGCGCTTTTCTGGACACTCCACTCAAAGCGCTTTACAGGTAATGTGGACTCTCCTCCACCCCCACCAATGTGCAGCATCCACCTGGATGATGAGATGAGAGCAGCTGCCTCACAGACCTTGGGCTTTGAGGTCACTTCCAGCCTAGACCACTGCCTTGAGAGTGTTGAAAGATGCTACCGTATATGAGAATAAAATTGATTGATTGATCGATCGCACAGCGCTTGCATGTCCTCCTTCCTGAGTCGTTCTCCAGGTGATCGGCTTTCCCCCCATCCTTCAAAGACATGTTGGCTAGGTCGTGTATAGGTTACATGGTGTCACTAATTTACCCCTGTGTGCTGTCTTGTGTTTGTGTGTGCGCGCGCGCATATCCTGCAATAAATAGGCATTCATTCTAGGGTGTAGTCTCACCCTGAACCCCCATGCTGGGATGCCTTAAACCTTACTGGGACTGAGTAACCTTCTGAAGATAGATGATGGATATAGTGAAACTAAAAAGTACTATACAAGTTTGCGAAGTTAGATCTAATACCATCATTTTCTTCTTATTAATGTATAACTTTAAGCATTGAATACGTGTTGTATTACCGCGGTTTTCTGGGGGACCCAGAGGAAGTACAGTAAACTGCTTCAAGGGCTACGGCGCGCGTTCTGGGTGCTGCAGAGCGCGCGTTCAGGGTTCCCTCGGCACTGTATTAGTAATCAGTATTGCAGGTTGTGACATCTGGGAGGCGACATTGAGTCTAACTTCATGAAAAAACAACATTTTTACCTTCTTTTCCTTTTACCCAAAATGCTCGAGTACGTTTGAGTGACCATGGACCGCGTTCGCTGTCATGTAATAGTACAATAATACGGCGAGGAAAAAAGGGGGGGAACGATACTTTTGTCGGAATTAAAGGATCTACAATTCGAAACATGGCTGTGAGGGAAGAAGGAGAGGTACTGCACAGTAAAATCAAACACCACGACGGTGTTGGTAATGCAAACAGCACAGAAAGCTTCAGAAACGGCTATGTGAAGAGCTGCGTCACCCCTTTAAAACAAGACCACCAAAGGGGCTTTTTATTTAACGTCTGCAGGTTTTGCAATGCGGATTTAATAGGTTCAAGACGATTTCGGGCTTCGGCTCTTTACTTTGGTGCAATCGCAGTTTTTGCAGCTTCGCTACTGATTTCCAGGAGCCTGCAAAGTGGACCGAGCTCTTCGCTTCTGCGGACTTTGCAGTCATTTTTGCTGGTCTTCTCACAATCCGTCAGTCCCCTCTTTAGCATAGGCTGTGCATTCTTCTTTTTAACGTTTTACCTGCGGAGGAAGAAGAGGGAAAGTTACAGATGTTGGCTGGTATCGCTACCAGCATCATGCTACTTGGGGGATTTCTTGGTCTTGCAGTTTTTGCATTGGGAAGACAATCAGCATCAGATGCAAATGGTGGGCAGATTGCTCTTTGTGCTGGGCTGTGTGGGCATACTGACACTGATCCCCACTTTGAAACTCAGATACAGTGTTCTGATCTTGGTTTTTGCCAGTCTGGTCTGGCTCGTTTCCTTCACTAGCCTCGAATGCCTGCCCAAGCCTCTGAGACCCCTTCTGGCTTGTCTCGCAGGGGTTTCGGGCTCTCTCCTGGCACTCTGTTTCGATCATTATTACCTACCACGGGAAGCGCCACACAGGATCGCTAACGCTGAGGAGAAAGTACCCGTGATCAGACCTAGGAGAAGGTCCAGTTGTGTGTCTTTGGGAGAAACCTCAACAAGTTATTATGGCAGTTGTAAAATGCCCAGGAGACCTTCATTGCCTTGTATTTCCAGGGAACAGGTAGGTCCCCAAAGGCAGACACACATATACCCAGTCTTTTGAATGCCACCGGCATGAAACTTTTGTGGCAACACGAATGTATTAACGCACCACACGACTCGGCTCTTCTAGGAAACAAAGTATTGATGTGTGTTCTGCATTGTGCTATCCATGTTAAGGGGGAGGGGGTAGGTACTGTAGCAGTAACCGTTACATGAACTTGTAAGGCAACATGGAAAACTATTTGCAAGTTCACATGTTGCGACAGACATGCATTGCCCCCTCAAAGGCTTTTAGTGAAATCCTAGTTTTAAAACAATTCTGTACAGTTCTGTTGCTGAGCTCTTTAAAACCAGTTGACAGGACAAGTTTGTTTACTACGAGTGTTGCTTCACCTCAAGTTGTGTAGAATTGTGCAAAGTAGGCCTAAGGAACTGTGCACTTTTCAATTAAAAGTAAACAAAAAAACGTACTATATTTGTAAAATTGAATGATGGAACTGGAGTGTTTGCACCCCCCCGGGGAAACAACACTCATTTTTCACATTATGATTAAATTAATATTTTCTTAAACGGATGAACGTGTAAGAGAACTCGTAGCTGTGAAAATTTCGATTTTGTCGTTTTAAAATTGGTGCAAACATGGAAAAAGGTTTTAAAGATCAAATCGTTTCAGTTTAAAACCATCTGGCGTGTTTTACGTGAATTTTTCTGAGCAATCCCAGATACTGATGTACTTTTCATTTCAATGTTCAAATGTGAGGATAATTAATTTACAAGGTCCAGAATAGTAAAATCACACACTTCTTTAGATTTTGTACGGTTTATCTATTATTTTTAAAACTGGAAATATGCTACAGTGAACTACATTGTTCCTGCTGTCTGCAGGCATTTTTCATTGATGAGTAAATTACTGTCAACAGGGAACCTTGAGTACTTTGACGGTTCGCGGTTTGCTTGTTCAATTAAAATGTTCCTAACTATAAAACAGCAAAGTACAGAGGTAAATGACGAGCAATTAAATGTTGCTATTATTAATTTTAAATTGAATGAAAGTGAAAGTGGCGGGCATTTCATTTCAGTAGCAGTATTTGATTTGATGTGTGAAGAGTCAGTTGAATGTTGGTGAATACTTTTCTATGCTGTTCGGTTTACCTTATGTACCATAGGATCTACTGTAGGTGTTAGAAAAGCCCTTTAGTTGGTGTATAATATTTTTAATCTATTTAGATGCATATGTTTTAAGTATGCAGATTGAATGACAATTCTTGGTACATACTTGATTATTATGATTTATCGTGTTTTACTTTCTCGCTATCGAACCTAAGTTAGATCTTGATGCTTTGGGGAATAATAAGGCAGTATTTTTAAAATAAAGTTGGTGTAGTATAGCACAGCGCGTCGTTTTAAATTTGACTTTTCATAAGTTCATTTTTAGATCCTGCCTAAAGTAAAACACACTTTATAAATGCAAAACTACCTGTTTACCTGCCTTCCTGTGTTTATTTTATTGGAGCTCACCAAAATAAGCGAGTCAGCAATGAAGAAAAAATATCTTTATCAAAAAATTGCTGGAACCTTTTTTGGGTCGCATGGTAAAATACATTTTAACACTGCTTCACGACTCTGTCCTCCAATAAACTTTAAAGTTATAAATAAAATGTGTTTGATTTGACTGAGGCCAAGAGGTTTATATCTGCTAGACTTACAAAACTGACGTAGGAAATGAATTCATTCAGTACAGAGGTCTACTTTCTTAAGAAATTGTGTCGTTGCTGTCTCTCAAGCGCACCATTTAATAAAACTTACTGTATTTTAGAATAGAGAGAAATTAGATACTGTTTTTCTATGTAATAGGATTGTAGGGGGCAGGTGCTTCATATTCATTATATAAGCTGTCATTTAAATATATAGTAAATTATTTCAGCGTTTGTGTAAATAGGGAAGAAATACCATAAACTAGTCATGGACTGATTTACTCTCTGATAATTTATTTTAACATTACACTGAAATGTGGTATTATCTTTAAAGCTATAGATAAAATACATATGTGAAAAAAATACTTTTGAAGAAAGTTTTTTAAAGCTGATTACATCCTTTTATGCAGTAGTTATTTGTAACAGTTATGCTGTCAATTTACAGTGTGTAGGTGAATTTACTGTTCTTTTTATTGGGGAAAAAACCCTCAGATTTAGAACACAAAAGAGCTTATGGTTATTGAAAGTTTAAAATAATTATTTTTGTTATTACTGTATTTTCACATATTTCAAAGAAACATAACATAACTTTTGAACATTCTTGAAAATCCAGTGTGGAATGTGTCTATATATGCTGATAGACTTTTTTTTACAACAAATAATGGAAACATTTCCTCCGTTAATTAGAAGTGTAATCCATGGATAAAGTTCTAGACTAAAATTAGTTTCTGATAATGTGTTTGGTGTGAAACAAATAGAAAAATTCTGCTATATATGTGTCACTCTGATACGCACAATAGTTTAAAAACACACCTTAGCCATGTTACAAGCAAAAAAGGTACAAATAACGCATGCAGAGAAATATCATTAGAAAGGCCATGCCTCATGAGGTCATATTATTTTATAGGAAGTTTCTTTTGACCTTGGTCTGGGTTTTAAAAGAAAATGTATTGTGGCCTACAGTACATTGTTTCCTCAAAAAAAAGGAAAGACTGACTAACATTCAAAGTCTACACTTTTCAAAACAGGTCTTGGATGGTTAAACAGATTTTGCAGTTTCTGTTTTTTTTAACAAAATGGTATGGAATTACTTTGTGTACATTCCTTTTTCTTGTAACACTTAAGATGCCAGCACGTGACAGTTTTAAGATCTCTTTTAAAAAATCTGTAAGACATAATTTTGTAAGATATATTGAAGATTTTGTGTAATAATTTATATAGTTGTAGTAACAGGACTGAGGGATGACCATTTGCATCAGGCGTCCTAATAATGCCTCATTTGACTCCCATACTGAAGTGTTGCAATTAGCTCAAAGATTCTTCCTTATTAAAGCTTCATTTTATCTTATGTAGCAGCTGCATTGAGAATTCTGTTATGAAGAGGTGAGTTCAAATTAAAAACATTGTGGATTTACTAAAGCAGACATGGATTTCTTAAAGAAAGGATTAGCAGAGGGACTGGAGTATTGCTTGCAGAATGTAGGCAAGCTGTGTTTTTTCTGCAGAGGTCTTGGTTCCTCTCAGCTAAACTCCTCACTGGTTGTGGCCTCCTTACCCTTTTACCAGCTCCAGATTTATTGTAGGTCATGTATTAAAGTATATAGTATCATACAATTGTGGAATACCTTTCAATTTACGTATTCAGCCAGCACACATCACCACTGAGCATTTTAGAAACGTCTGTAGTACAAAAAAGAGCTTGTCTTTCTTTTGGTAAGATTATAGCAATTCATCCCACAAGACAGCATAGCAAAAAGATGGTAATCCTTTACGTTTGCGTGCATTAAACTGTACTGTCCTGTTTTTGAATTGGAATTATAAAGTAATGGGCACCTTGGTGGCACAGTGTGTGGCACTTACTTTGCAGCGCCAGGGACATGGGTTCAATTCCGGACTTGGGGTGCTTTCTGTGTGGAGTTTGCATGATCTCCCCCTTTGTACCGGGCACTCCCTCAGTCCAGACATGCTGCTAAATTAAGTGGGCTCTGGGAAAACTGGCTCAAGTGTGTGTGTCTGTTCTATTGTGGGCCCTGCAATGGACTGGTGTCCTGTCTGGGTGTATCCTGCCTTGTACCCACTGCTTGCCAGGATAGGCACCGGGTCCCTGTGGCTCTGTATTGGATAACACGATGAGAAAATAGGTGGATGTATTACAAAGTGATCTTTAATTCAACTACAGTTTGTTTATTTTTGTAGCCATAGTGGGTGCAAATAGGCTTTACATTAACTTTGTATATTTAGAACAGATTATGCTAGCTGTGTGTAATGTTATTTTTCACACTTCCTTGAGCTACACTCAGTGACTCTTCTTTGCAAAAAATGAATTACAGCAAAGTAAGGTTTCAACTCTATATCAACCTGCCTGCCTGTTGTAAAGGGAGATAATTAGTGCAATTTGACATTGCTAGAAATGTCTTCACATGCTTTGGTTATACAGTACAAATGGGTTGTCACGTATTGAAGCTTAAATTGCCAGTTTTGTAACTCATGCAAATTAGTTGTGTTTTGAAAGACTATAGTTGTCATCTATTTTGATACATCACAGTCTTTGCTAGTCTCAGTTCCTTGTTTCATTCCACCACTAAATCAAATTTACGCAAGGTGAACCTCATGTCCGACCTGATCCTTTTTGCTCACCAAGCTGAGAAACGAGTATTTCTGTTATTGATCTCCAGATGTTGTTACAGGTTATCATCTTATCTTGTTGAGAATAGTGATGACAGTGCTGGACTCCCTTATGGGTCCCACGCTAAATTAGCAGTAACTGTGAGGTCAAGATCTCTGGCCTGTGGTATCCCATGTGCAGGACTTACCTTCTGCATTGTTCAGTGTAATGTTTTATTGTAACACTGAGGATCTCTTGTCTATAAAATCAGAACAACACTTCAGTCTTCGCTTACATATTTTAAAGGTTTATGTGTACACAATGTAAAAGCAGCGCACTGTGCAGTTTAGGTGATGATTTCAGTCACGCACAGTTCCCTTCAGAGTAAACATTCCCCTGTGGTTGTAGTTACTCATCCTTGTCATTGCTAACAGTCCAGATTTTACAGAACAAAATTGTACTGATGATATAAAGGTAGCTGTTCGAATGTCAGTAACTCCCACATATTTAAAGTTCTGTTTTATTATCACTGTGCAGTTGCATACTTATAAACACGAGGCGCTCCTGCCATGCTTGTCAGACTAGTAAAATCTTGCTGCAGTTGTAACATTATTTTCTATGAAAACTAACATTCTTTTTTATTTAAACTCCCATCTTCTGTTAAAATTAAAAATAAAAATGTTTAACAGCCATAAAATATTCTTTTCTCTGCCTCCATTTGAGTTTCAGTTTAAGTTTTTAAATCTTGCCAGGGAGAAGTCCTTCAAAAACATTTAGAAGGGAAATATGTTCCAACCAAAAAAATAATTTTAAGCAGCTATTATCATTACAATTTGTTTATTTTTTTTACAAAGACTGTGAATTTCCTTTTAGTTCATATTCATATATTCTCACACGCATTATAATGGGGTTATTGTGCCTTTCTGGTAACACATTTTAGGGTAGATGTCTACTCAGGATTTTTATTTTTTATTTTCAGAAATGAACAACTATTTGCAACTTCATGTACATATAGGATGAATAGGAAAAATACTTTGTAAAGTGTCTTGTTATGTTGGTGTGAACAGGAAGCTTATAACATGCCCTTTGCAAAATAAAAAAATACAATTATAGTTTTGGTCTAATGGAGTACATAGTAAAGTCATACTTTACATGTATGTGCTGCAGTCTTTCAAATTGCTCTCATTCCTAATCACATTTTTTGTTTGACTTTCTGGAATGGAAATAGATTTCATACTCATATTTCATTGAAGTTCTGAAATATATTTGAATTCCTTCATTCATTTCAATTGAATTTAGGGCAGAAGCACCACATAGAGAATGAAAAAAAGAGTCTGAAGTATTTTAGCTATGAATGAGAATTTGGAATTTTTTTAACCGCCCTAGTACTTTCTTGATTAGTGATTGTGACCTTTTTTGTTCAGGTAAGTATTGTTTAGAAAAGCAACACTGAGGTTTCTGATACCAAAACATTTCCTTTTGCGGGCATTTTCTCTCTTCGACTACTGTACTGCCTTTACTATTACAATACATGATTTCTCACTGAGAGTTGTGATCTGAGTGAAGGTTTTTATGAACAAAGAACTCTTCTGTTGATGATAAAACCTGAGATAATGTTAACCCTGGTGTGTCTGCAAAATGTCTAGCCACTACGCATTTTCTTCTATGAATGTATGACCTTTTTTGAAATGAGTGTAGAAGGGTGGGTCAAACCGTTCATAGATAAAGACAGGTAAATTCATCAATTCAGTTTGATTCAGGGCTCATTTGGTATCTTACTCTTTGTCAGGTTTACATGAAGAAGATTAATAGAGAATCAATAGGAAGCTCTCTTATGGGCTGGAGGACAACAGGTAGAAAGAAGCTAACCTTCAAAATGGACCGCACTAAAACTAAACACTGAGCCATCATTACTTCCTTTCTAAGGAACTAGAAAGGCCAACCAAACATATTGGGAATTGGTGAGTGTGTATGCTGATGGTAACCCAGAAAGCTAGGTACTTATTCTGTCACAGATGGCATGAGGGCCTGTGGCAAGAACTGATAAAGGCAGTTTGTCACATCAATATATATGAGAAAGCAGAACATTTTGGCATTTACTTTGGAAGTATTTTGATGACTACCCAAGAGCATTTGAGTATATCCCAGGTCTTACTACTCCATATGCACCAATGGAAAGAATCAGGTCCTCAGATCCCGCAAAACCTTCAGTGATGACCTAAAGGTATATGACTGTTTCACTGTAGATGATGAGACATGGATTCACCATCTGTGTGAAGTCCTTGTCCTTCATGTTCCATACTGTAATCACTAGCAACCAGGACGCGATGCACTCAAGCTTCAGCGGGCAAAACCTTGGCAACAATTTTGTGAAATTTAAATGAACCCTTCAAAATTCAACTTTTATATGACCTGTTTGTTGGGAAAGGCAAGCCCAGGGGGGTTGGAATGCTGGAGATAAACACAGCTTTTTCACAGGAAGCCAACAATGTACAAGTGTTGTTAAAGCATTCTTAGTAAGTTTCACTTGGTGAACTATGTACCTTATGTATACTATCTGCCTCTGGTTGGTTACAGTTTTAAAATCTGAAGGTTCTCCTTAGTGAACAGGACTTTGCAAATAAGTAGAATATTTTGTCTGTCCATCAACCTTAAGAGTTCTGTATTTGTACTGGGGATGCCAAGTGTGTGCCAGATAACGCTATTTGGTTTTTAATTTGGTGATTATTGTAATTTAGTGTTTTTATTAGCTGGTCTAACATTGTTTTATAGCAAAACTAGCAGCGATTTAAGAAGATATTTAAACATGTTACCCTGATCAAAGAGCAAACTAACAAAGACATATATTACTTATGTTCAATGAAATGGCAATGGATTCTTAAGGTATTGTAGCTGCCTGCAAAAGTCTCTGCTTTCCATAAATGCCATAAATCCATAAAAGTTAGTACAGATGGTGAACGTTTTTGTTTTCTAGACTAGACTTGGCGCAAAGGAGCTCTCTGGAAACCCACACTCACACCTTCAGGATAATGTGAAGAGATAGAAAGGCACACTACATCCTATATTTTGAAAGCAGCAATTAGAATGGGAGCACATGTTTGCGCAAAGTGCAAAGAAAACCAAAAGAAAAAGAATTGGATGACTGCATTCATTATATGACAAATTTGGTTTACTTTTCCACTTAGAAAAATGTTGCAAGGAAGGCCTGATGTTGTGGCCAGTCACGTTCGTCAGGGATGATTATACCTTGCCAGTACTTCAACACAGAGAACAAAAAGAATATTAACAGCCTCAATTTAACCAAGTGAAATGCATTACAAAAACAATTTCATGCATAAGCATCAATTAGTACAAGACATTCCAATCACATGTTCACATTAAATTGCTCTTTATTATAGATAAATATTTATTTATGCACACAGATCTTGTGAATTGGATATAAAAGCTTAGCAATAGTAAACTGTAATATGATGTTATTATAGAAAAGACACATCTTGATGAATTAACAAAACAAAGCAATAAAATGTACATGTAAAATATAAACCATCACATAATTACACGGTTATTCTGAATATTAATCATTTCCTTCCACCTTAACCATACAATACCTTCGGCATGATTCTTACATTGATAAATGAAACTACTAGAAATCTATACCATGTCGCTCTTCACAAGTGGAAAAAAGTAGATATGTTACAGAATTGTACAATACAGCTTTTCATATGTTACATTTTATATGGGCTGCATTACTATCCTCTTTTGTATTGTTTTAACAAGTTAATTTTAATATGTGCATATGTTTAGGGTCTAACTAGACTGTATTTAAAATTGATTTAAATGTAGTAAATAAGATGTTTTTTAAAGGTTTGATGTTGACTGATCACATGGTTATTACAGTAAATGTGCCTGTGTGTTTTGTGTATCTCCAAAGTCTTCATGGGAATTTTTCTTATTTTAGTGAGTGAGGGATTGACTTTCTTCTGTGTCAGCAGACAGGTTACATGACCGTTATCAGCTTGTAGTATCCATACATGATAGAGTTCTTCCTGGGAGCTCTTATATCATATTATTTATTGATCCCTTTGATAGGAACAACTGTGGGACCAGCCTCTGTGGCTGTACTATGAAACATGAAGGTGTGTTTTGTGATAGGGTAAGTTTTATCATGGAAAGAAGCATAAGTAATGTTGAAAAAACTGTACAACCGAACCTTTTCAGAACACCTTTCTTGTTTTTTCAGCAGAGCAAATGGATTCTGCTCAAGGATAAAAAATGACCTCTTTTCCAAAAGTCAGAAGAATATTTATCCTTATTATGCAAGAGCTGGAATCTGATCCATGCATCTCACATATATATATTTTTTTTAAATAAAAGACTGCCTGTGAAGTGTTTTACCAATTGATATCCTTCTAGCTGTAGGGTTGTTGTTTACTTTATTTCAGTAAGAAAGCTGAAATTGCTTTCCTGGCACCTCAGTTGAATGAAATGAACGAAACAACAACTGATGTATAGTTGTGGGGCTTAGAAAAGAAAGAAACCGAGATGAAACAAAAAAGTCTATTGTATAAGTAAAAACTTTTTTGTGTCCGTGATGAATTATTGTTCACTCCCTTACAAATGCAATCAAGTTGTTTTCCTGTGAGATGTCATTGGTTGTTGCTGCTAGACAAAAGCACGATAAGAGTTTTCTTCTTTTTTTAGAAATTATTGTTTTGTTTTCTTCAGGACTCATAATTTCCTCCTCCATTTTGTTATGATGACACAGACCATACTGCACGTTCAGTCTCCTTTGACTCTGAGAAACGGCAAGGTCATTGGCCAATCAGATGTGACTGGAAGGTGATGGTTTCGATTGACAAATGAAAGGACAGCTGTGGCAGAAGGAACACAGCTGCTCTTCAGATATGTACCCAATTCACAAGGGGAGTGTGGACTAAAATAGGCAGGGAGAACAAAAAGGGAACAGAATGTGAAAAAAGGAGCACTAGAAAAAAAAAACAGGCTAGTGCTCTGTCATATTTTAGCCTAGGTAGAAAATTGCTCCCTGAGTAAAAATAGTCATTCTTCACCATTCAGGAGTAGATCTTCTGCTTCCTAATGAAGCTGACGTGATCGAGAAATTAGTTTGCCCTCTTTTTTAGGATTCATACTAGTTTTTAGGCTACCTACTATGTGGTGTTAAATGTGTACAGTATCTCTCTGTAAATAACCTTTACATAAGAAGGGTCTCCTGTCCCAATTTGTAATTAAATGTAGTCTGTAATTAAAAGATTTGTTGGCACGCAGATGGCACTGTACATACAGTATATGTAACATTTTACTAGAAAATTAATTGCAATTGAACTTGAAATTGAAAAAGGAAAGTAAAATATTTTAGAATGTGACTGAAATATGATATACACAGACTTCAAACATATGTATGCCGTACTCAAAACAACAATATACCTTTCAGCTTTATTGTAAAAGTGAGCCTGGGAATTGCTTTTAGGGAAATGTCTGGCACTGAAATGTCACATAAAACAGGCCTTTTCTTCCTAGTTGCACAATGTATAGATTCTGCACAGAAGGAACTTTACATGATTGTGTGTAGTAATCCAATTTGCTCCAAATTAGAGGTAGTCAGCATTATGCTGATGGTTTGTCAACATACAGGTTATAAGGCAAATGGGCAGAGTGAATCCTAGCAACTAAAGGCAAATATGCTCTCACACGTCAGTGCCACATTGATGTCAGCAACTAGTTCCATTTGCTTGTGAAGTCCTTTTGTTTTAAAGCATATTTACAATGGGCCAGTTCAATGAGCATGCTTCAGTGAATAGGGGCTTGCATTACACTGTGTAATTACAACTACATCTGGATTTTACCTGGAATCACCCAGATGCAGAATAGTCAAATAATATTCTGGAGTTACAGAATTTACAGTTTCAAAAAATGACAGTTATACAGAAATCAGAATAAATTGGAAAAGTATGTCTAAATGTTATCCCACTCATGTACTAAAACACACAATGATGTATCAAGTTTTTGAGATCACATTTTTTAGTCTCTGCTCAGATTAAATTGCTGCACAATTTGAAAACATTTCGAAAAGGTTTTTTATTGTATTTAATGTTTTACTCTAATTGTAATCAATGTTTTAAATGTTTAAAACAGTCTTAAACATTTTTTTATTATTTCTTTCTTAATATTGCTGCACAAAATGATGCCAGAGTAGTTTATGTGCTGAAAATGTCTTCGTATTTGCACTTTGAAAATTAGCCATGTGTTACTGATTTTCCATGTGTGATATGGAGTTTGTGGAGTTTACTAAGAAAGAGCATATTGTTTATGCTGAAATACAAATGAACACATTTTGCATCTGTGAGTAATGTAGACCACTGAATTTGAAAAAGGGAAATTATAATTTACCAGCTAGTAATTTTTTCCGCACATTAGAAATTAAATGCTCTTAAAGTGTAAAGTATACATATCACCAAGAAATCTACCCCCCCCACTCGTAGATATAGGAAATGTTATAGAAAATATTAATTTTTATATCAATTGTTATTGTTTGTGTTATATTTTTGCTGACCTTTAATAAAATAAGTCTGGATACTGCTACTTAATTCAAGTTATCATGGATGTGAACATTTTGTTTTAGAAGCTCATTATAAATACATAAGGAGTGTGTTTGTCTGACTGTGTACAACAGGTCAAAGCTCTTTTTCTGCTGATGTAAGGGCTTTTAGCACAGGTGTTTATCATTTCAACACATTAAAAAGAACGGTGACAACTTAAGTGTTGCTGAGGTATGTCTGTCTCTGCTTAAATGCATTAGAGTTTGACCTAATTCTCATATTCACAGAATAACACCTCTAATTTGAACACCTGTGAATCTGCTATTCTAATGTCCTTTGTGCATGTTGTCTTAATAAAAAATAAGGAATTTTGTATTTTACAATTTATTAAAGAAACATAAGTTGGAAATATGAAAGCCCTGTCCTGAAAGTATAAAATCTATTCCATGATATTGAGTTTTTTCTCTGTTTATATTTGATATTTTTTGGATTAATATTTGTGTTGTCTGCTGTGCACAGTTGCTGTCACCCCAATTCCCAGGAATTCTTCATTGTTTTCACCTCTGGGGACTTGAAAACTAGGAAGAATAAATGTGGTTATTTAAAATGTAAATAAATTAATGAATAATTTACTTTTTGTGGCGATGATGCTGATTCTTCTATTGTACTGTTTGATTCCTGAGGGCCCTCAGATACCTTTCCGAGACTTGAGTATTAAGCAAGCACATGATAACTGAAGGAAAACAAAAACAGGTTAAGTGATTTGTTCGGGGTCAAACAATGAGTCAGAGCCTTGGCTGGGGTTTGAGCCAGGAATATGTACATTTATCTGATTCTGAATCCTTCACTTTAACAAGACAGGTACATAGTTACCGTGAGTTTAATCTATGTTTCTTTACTATTGCATGCGTATTAAAATGCAAAGTTTCTCTACTCTGAAATATATATGCTTTTTTTATACAATAATGTTACATAAAATCATTAACATTCACAAATATATTTAGAAATTCACATAAAAAATATCCAAGGGTATGAGGTGGTAGATGTTGTTTGATAAAATACAAGTGGATTATCAATATCCAGTATGCCAATTGCTGTTTGTTGGAAATGTTTCATAACCCGATATATTCAATGCTGGATTTTGTATATGGTCATGTATGTAGTACTGTACATACATTTTCAACATTATATTTCCATCAACATTAAGTTGACCAAATTAAATACAATTTTATGTTCAACTTTTAATGTGTATTGAATTAATATATCTTGTAAATACCTGCAGTTCTGTTTTCAACAGTTTAGTTGTACTCTAAACAATCTGATTTTACTTTCTTTGTGGTGATTTGGTCATAAATATGAGAAAGTCTTTTTCATCTTTTTATGATGAAAACATCTTGTTTGTCCAGTTTATGATTTCAAGCCTGATTGTTTCTGAAATCATTCTCATTGTTATTTAGCATCATATTTGGAAGCTTTGGGATTTCTAAGCTAGATTAGTGAGTATGACAACGAAGAAAGGGCAATTTTCTTAACTGCTACTTATGGAAAGCAATGGGGTGCAGTTTTAGGTCAATACTAGGAAGTTACCATTGTAATATCCATACTGTGCTGATAAGCACCTTGGTCCCTGAAGTACCCAACTTGAGCACCAGTGAAAATTATTTTTTAATAAACAAATGATAGAACACTCCTGCTTTACAGAACCAATCATTGCCTTTTTTTAGAGAGCACTGAGTTGTATAAAGCCTTTTATAGCTGAAAATAGAATGAGATTTTAAAGCATTGCTTTAAATAAACAAATGACTGAGATCGAACCCTATAATTTAGAGAATGTAACTGCTGCTGAATTAATATTTATAGTTTTTCCAGACCTTTACAACTGCTAACCTTTCCCCAAAGGATATCTGGAATTCACATTTGTCAACTATGTAATTTACTTAATGGGAATTAGCTTGTTTGAAAGTAGATATTTTGGTTAAAAAGAGTTATAGCAAATCCTTCACAGTTTTGACAGGAAAATGTACGTAAAGCATCAAAGAAAGAAATATTTCTGAGACGTGAAATATTTTGATTTTTTAAGTGAATGGAAAAGAATAATCACAGTCCTAAACACCATGAGCAACACTAATCAGCCCATGAACACTGGCACCTGTAACTTGATTTAATTTTATACCTCTGTCTTCCTTTTGCCAAATATAAGTATTCCAGGTTTTTTTTAAATACATTTAAATATTGTCTTCTTATGTAAATGAGGTACCATTTCTCTGCTTGGGAATCATATTGGATATGATAAAATTGAACAATCATATTAGAAAAATATGGCTCCTGCAGGACAGATTAAAATCTAGTTAATTATGGAAGATGCACTTCATGTGTCTGTTTTTTCATCCTCAGATGCATTAACATTAAAACTAGATTTGCAGGGCTTGTCTATGTGGAATTTCCAATGGCCTGAGACGGTCAGACATGTGCAATGGCTTTGCGATGCGAGAGTGATCTTAGAACATTTGTGCTATCTCATAATCTATTAATGTGATAGCATTATTAATTGCATGGCCAAGCTTCCTGGAAAACGTTCACCCTTCTCTGCTCAGTGATTTGCCACAGAATCCCCATTCCCAGCTTATACACAGAAACAAGATAGTACATTCATACTATGTGAGCATTTCCTATGAAGTCTCAATGTATTTCCAGTTTTAAGTCTTTCATCAGAGAATTCAGACAAAAAACAATTGTATTTATTTACTTTTATTTACTCAAAAAAAATGGTTGATTGGTCTATGACTTCAGTGAGGATTTTTGACTAATAAAGCCTGTTTTATCCCTTTGAATAATAACTTCGCTAGAGGAAGCAGGAGACAAGGGGAGATTAATGAAGACTTGATAATCAAAAGATACACTTGAGAAAGAGCAGTTTTGCAGACAGGAAATGGTAAGAAAATAGTTTCACCCCAAAATGGAGATGTTATGGGAGAACAATTATAAACTTTTTTTTTAAATTACAGGCATAAATGTTTTCATAATAGCTTTCTAATGTTTTTCTACTTCTCATTTTCCCATGATGCTCGTAAGAATGTTTTTCTCCTAATCTGGGAACGTGCAGTAACAGCCATATGCAAACGCTGATCAACATAGCAGACAGCATTTCAAATCACTGTTCTATAAATCTAAATCCCCACACAGCAGCGGAAAAGATTTTACAGAGCATTCATGTAAAAGGAGGATAAAATGGCAAAATAAATATCATTCCTATCACTTTCAACTTTTTAGTATAAAATAATTAGTTTTCTTCTCTTTTTTCTCTGGTTCTAAATGTAATCTGTAGTAGTGAAAAGAGAATACCTCACACATACAGTACTGTTACTACAAGGTTATAGTATACATACAGCAGTGCATTTTATACGCTTATGTTCAGAGAATAATTCCTTGCAGATGGAGGAGAATGCACTTTCTGTCCAGATGAAAATAAGAAAGACACTATGGTAGTCTATATCTCAGAATGAAATCCATGAGATTATGAATGGACTAATGTTTTTTATTTGTAAATTTGGGTTTAGAGCTGAGGCCCCTGCCTAGATACATTCTCATCCTCCAACCTTAGCTTTTGGTTAAGATGATGTCGCTAGGCCTTTGGATGTCTAGTGGAAGCTATATTTGCCACCTCTCTCTTTGTAAACATGTCTACAAAGACAGAGTTGAATGAAATCCCTTCCGTGGGTATTTCAGCTGTCAATCAGATCATAAACCCAAAGGAGGCCGTTTGGCTGATTAGTTTGATGATTGGTGATTGATTCATCTTGAAGGAGACTTGGAAGGTACTTCCACAGCTAACTGGGTGGCTTGTTCTAGAGTCCTAAAATGCCACACTCCATGCTTTACAGTGAAAATGCTGCAGGGAGCGGCCATACGAAGTTGTAACCTGATCTCAAGATCTTTAGAAGCTAAGCAAGGCTGGGCTTGGTTAGTTCTGGGAGACCTTTGAGGAAATCAGGTAACTGCTGCAAGTGGAAGGCTAGTGAGTGACAATTTGACCTTGTGATACCTTGTGACAAACTTTGTGACACTTTGGCTAGTACGTGACACAAAGTTTGAAATGAAAGCCCCATGAATGTAACAGGTTACATTGTGCTGCAGGAGGTGTTCAACTCAGGGCCCTACTACTTGGCTATTAAAGATCCTATGACTGTAAATTCCACTGTAGGTTTGCATAACATGGGTTAACTAAATCCCCCCCCCCCCCTTAATTCAGTCTCTACTTGTGTTCCTGTGTACAGTACAAAATACACTGGGATACTTCAGATTGAAAAGCACTAAACTTTAATATTTTGAAGGGATTTGTCTTATTTTTATTCTGTTGCCTAAAATGAAAATATGCATTTTGTGAATAGTCCTGAAGTCTGCCATTTTATAGGATAGACAAAAGCTACCAAAAAAAACATACTTAATGCAAACCCTTGAGAGACCTCTTGAGTGATGAGCTCACCCTAAAGCATGTAATTGCCAATTAGGTCATTTAGGAACTCTCTTGTCTGTCAGATTCTTGATTTTTGCACATTACATTTATTTTATATTTCCCCCTTTTTAAAATTGTGTATTTAATTTCTGTGAACCAAAAAGATTTTTAAGTTGCAATACAGCATCAACATTGCTAAATAAATGAAAAACAAGTTGAGATAAAAATTAGAGTTTAATTAAAATTCATTATTAAAAATAATCTAATGCCACCCATTAATAAATGTTTTTTTAAATATTTCTGAAGTATTGATATATGAGGTTATTTGATATGTTAATGTTACCTTATTAATTCTACCTTTTTTTTATTCAATAGCCTGTGTATGTGGAAATAATGTGGAACCAGCAGTCTTGTGTTTGGCATGTGCCTAAATATATCTGTCTGCCTCATAGAACCTACAATTTGGCCACCCAAATATTTTCACATCAATAGGAATTGTGACCAGAAATATCAAACATGTAAAAGAAATGACACCTGTGAAAATGAAAGCTGCAAGACATTTAATATCTTCTTCACAAAGAATATGGCACAATGCTTTCCTCGACCACTTTCATTATGTTATCAAGTCTGTATCTTCAAGACATTTCTGTTTCTAGCTGATTAGTTGATCTCATAAAGAGATTTCTTTATGCAGCATGTCATTTTCTTCTTTTTTGAGAGTGGCTTTAGTAATGGTGTATTGTGATTACTCATTTCATTGACCTCAAATATTACAACATCAGGAGAGCTATGCAGCTGTTTATTTGTGGTTTGTCAGCTATTAGAGAATAAACCTAAAATATTTTGTATTTATTACTGTTTGCTTTTAGTTAGTCCTTATATATATTGCTTCTTTCTTCATTTAGCAGATACGAAATGTTTTGTCAGAATCTGTCCTCATGTAAAGATACCAATCTCTTGTTTTTCCAAAACATTGACTTGAACACTTAGGGTTAAAATTATTGAAAGTTAACCTTGTCTTTAGGTGCTTTTGGTTCTGTTTAGGGTTTGGGTTATCAACCAGGGATAACTAATAGCCTTAACTAACTAATAAGTATGTGGTTTAAGCACTAAGCTGCAGTAAAAGCCAGTAAGCATAAGAACCTTCAGTTGTCACGTTCCCCTGCTGTAGAGCCATGTGGAATGATATAACATTGACGTCACTTAATGACGTGCGAGTTTTACTTATTGCCCTGTAGAATTTTGTGACTGCCTTCAGCTCTGCTGAAAAAAAGCTCAGACAGGAAAGTGTCTATATCACAGGCTGCGTACCTTTCTCCTATATGCACCGTTTATATGGAGCGATTTTACGAAGGCATTTGCAGACTGTATTCAAAATAAATTATAATCTTTTAAGAAATTATATCTGTATGTCTATCTAAAACAAAATATTATAATGAGTTTAGGAAAAAAGACAGTTGAAAAAATTGAGTTTTTCATAATATTGAACTACATTGTTGCTTTTTGATTTAAAAAAATGTTTTAAATGATTTATCATATAACATCATGCATATGTCTGGAAAATGTGTCAATTATTTATCCATAATCAACTAATTACTATTGCCATACAGAGATACATGGTCCATTTTTAGTTTTAATAAATGCTGTGCATGTATGCATTTATTTGTAAATATAGTCATTAGAATATTTTTATATTTTCATATACTGTAAAATGCTATATTTATAGATAAGCATAGATTTTTTCAATATGTCTACGTGTTAACATGGGGGCATTTTTTAACAGCTAAAGCTTTTTCAATTTGAAAAGTCTGTGCCGTTTGATATCTTTGTATTGTATACGCATTAGCATGCCTTTAATCCAATAAAGTTAAGCTTTATATTTCCTAACCCTTGAAATAAATATATAAAGATGTACAGTCATTCTGTAGAGCCTTTGTTAAAGAAGAGGAGAATGGTTTCCTCATCTTTATTTCCACTGGTGTTATGACATTTTAGGGGAAGGTGGATATTATTTAGAGAAAATTTTCCTTTTATACTGTAGTTATTTTTCTCTAAGTGCAAAAAGATTTGAGTGCTTTGGGCAATCCTAACAGAATAAGAAATCCATATTTCAGATATTCTCTTTTCACTTATTACAGTTCAGCCTCAGGCTTGAGTGCACCCCTTCAATATGTATTTATCTATTTGAATATTATGTTAACTTCCTGTTATATGTGTGGCAATATGCAGAACTTACTCAATGTTCTAGTGTCTTGTCAAGACAGTCGAGGCAAAGAATAAATTTGAAAGAAAAGCACAATTTCTCCACCTTTGAGTAAAAGATTACTCAGTCACTTTATTTACAGTAATTTAACATTTTTTTGTAATTGTCTGAAATTTCAACTCGGCTAAGAGTTTCAATTTTTTTAATTAAAAGAGTCTGAATAGAACAAAGCATAACAATGGTTGATTTTGTGACCGCAAAAGACTGTTCATTTTTCAGTCTTTGTACTATTTTAATTTACACTCTATTCAGGGAAAGAGGTAATAATGAATGAGGTCTGCAACATAAGTAAACTGTTGCATGGTACGTGTGTGTTTTATCATTACAATTATACAACACACTTGTGTCACACATATACCAGTAATTGTAGTAATTGTAAATATAGTAATGGAAGTTTAAGCTGTGTTGCATATATGTGTTTTCTTTAATATTATGTAATAAAAAATATTCAAATACCTATGTAAGTAATGAACTAGGAATAGCAAATTTTGAATGTGCACTTGTAATATTTTTTTTAATGTATAGTACATTAAGTAAATTTAATAGTAGAATTAAAATGAATCCTGCAACATTCAGTGTGGTTTTCAACATTTTGGAATTATGTTAAGATACTAAATGTAGATTGCTAATATTTTCTTGGGAATATAAGAAGGTTTCCTCACAAACCTCCTGTTTGGCTCACCTATCCAATTTGGTAGGTGGTAGGTACAGTAGGTAATTGATCCAAGGATTTTTTCCTGCTTTGTCTTGAAAGAAGTCAAGGTTTCAGAATGGCTGGGTAGTTTTTTCTTCTTATAGTTTGAAATAAAAAATCCACACATTACACACAATACATTTTTATTAAAACTGCACATAACTGGAAAGGTCTCTTGGAATAATCCATGTTTTTGAAGTGAAGATAGAAGATGAAGATTTCTATGTGATATGTTTTTTTAGTGTCATAACAATTGTATGTCAACAGTAATGTGCGGTAATGTGGACATAACGCTTTGCTTTAATTGATTTTATTACTAATTTAGTACAAAACAAATCATTATTCTGTCGGATTAACTTGTTAAGGTTATGTTTATGTCTGATACCGTACTGTATATAGCCAGACTGTCACCTGAATTATTTTACAATGAGATGAACTCTTTTGCACAATGGACTTCACAAAAAGAGGAACAAGTGTGAATTTGAGGACAGAAGTAGCCCTTGGATATATCTGGACTGAGGGTTTTGTTGGGGGTGTATTAAACGAAGCTCAGTTTTTTTAATTTATGAGGCTTATTTAAGTGTAAACAGGACAGTGTTGACAGAAAAACAGAGGTTGATAATCTATTGCCCCATGAACAAATGGTTTTAATTAAGCAGTTCATGTTCGCAGCAAGATTAAATATGTACTGCCATTAACACCAGGCTGTTTTGAGTAAAGCTGAAAATGTTGTTACAGTATACGACTGACAAAAAGGTGTTATTTGCGTGGATTGCAATATACTTGAACATGGGCAGAATTTTGGTGAAATAAAAATGGCAAAAGCCATATGTTATAATTGCTTACTTTTTTCCCCCACAAGATGAGGGTTGTTGTCCTTTAGGATTTGTAAACATTTCATTTGGAAAACTTTTGAAAAGGACTGGCTTGTATGCTTCAAATTTCCCCTGCTTTGTTATCTTCAGGGGGAACATATTGTGCTAATGTGAAAGGGAAACAAACAAACACAAGATTCTAAAGTTCTTGCTGTTGGCCGTGGAATCCATATGATCACATTTTCTTGCTTAAGGAAGGACTTTGTTCGTGTAGTTTTTGTGAAGGCGGTGTGTGGTTAGGGAAAGGGTTAACCTGCGCAGTGTGCTTTGTGTTTGGCTGGCTAGAGACTGAAACAGGATGCAGTGACTGCATTGTCAGACTGCTGGTGTGAGTGCAAACAGATGAGGAAATGCTGGAGCAGGCACTCCAGAACTCTGGCTGTTGCCTAGGAAACTGTTTGCGTCATGATCACCAGCAATTAGCTTGCAGCTCTTTATTTTTGATGATAGCTTTGCAGGGCTAAGCTCAACTGCAGTAGCTGACAGCAAAGAAAAGTGACCTCAAACAGGACCCATACAGTCTCGTAGAGAAGAAATTCAAAGCTGGTCACTGTAGTTGTTTTTGATATTCCAGTCCAATGTATAGATACTCATTTTTTTATTATTTTTTTTACTTGATTTTGTGGTATGAATTAAGGCAATGCTCTGTGTGTTAACCATGAAACTGTAAGCATGACTGATTTTTTTTTACTAATTTTACTTTGCCATTGCACTTGCACAGTATGTACAAAAGAAATAAGAGAGAAAGCTATAACTATTTAAAAACATCTTAAAGGCAGAATGATTAACACAAGCTGTGACGGAGTAATGCAGCAGCTGAGCAACAGAGTCCGTTATGTTTGCTTTCATGTTTTTTTTTCACCCTGGAATTGTAGAGTATTTACAGATGCAAAATACAGCATTTTGGTCCATTAGTTTATATTTACAAAAAAGCTATTACAAACCTGGACATATTGTAACTTAGAAAGAAAACAGGCAATATTGGCAGGTCTGACTTGTGATTTGATAAATGTGCTCTGAGGCATACTTGAGTCAAACAAATAGTCACGTTGGATGTAGCTATGAAGTGAGTGTTTCCCTGACAAATGAGTTTGCTAATAAGTTTATGTCTTTTATCTCTGCTAAATTCTTATATTTGTTTTTGCTTCGGTGCGTCATTGAAGGGGACTATAGGGGTATTGCCTCTCTTGACAGTGCTGGTGTGAATGTTTCATGAGGCTGTAACATTTCAAACTTGTTTGATTTTTTTTGTGCTTGAGAAACTATGAAAACAAATGCAGTTGGTTGATATACAGTAGCAAATGCTGTTGATTACAAAGATATCTTAATTAAATGCTTTATTTTCCAATATAGAGAATTTTGTGCTGACATGGCTTTTAGAAATAAAGTTTAACTGAAAGTTTAAAATGCAAGGCTGACAGCACTTTTAGGTCTACTGGCATTACAAGTATACATTTATAACATGTTTTACACCTGTAAGTAAGGATAACTTTCTTATTGATTTCATTACAGGTACAGTAGGAGTGTCCATGGTAAATGTGGTAAAGAAAGTACAGCTGCTACTTGCTAGCCTTTGAAAAAAAGTCAGGACTCATCTGAGGTTGTTTTCTTCTCTTATCAGTCAACATCTTGGTTTGTTATGGATTGCTCTGAAGGGTGTGCATTTTTTGCTTTAAATTAGCATTTCACAGAGACTGAAACTGCGTAACTGGAGCATGCACACATGGTATTGTGCTAAAAGTTCCTGTCTGATTTCGAGCAATCTTTTTAATGGTTGCTTTGAAAGATGGCACTCCAAAGATAAGATGCTTTTTAATGCTGCAGCAAAACCACATTCACGTCTCTCAGCATACTGCTCCATCATTTTATGGAGTAGATGTGCATTTTTGGAGTCAAATTGCAATGAGAGGATACTTGCTGACATGAAGCTATCAAGCATACGTCCGGCAGCAGCCCCTGAGACCTGCTCTCCTGCTGTCGAATCAGCACATTTCATTCATTTAAGTAGAGCACAGATTTTCTGCATGGCTTATCTCAAAGGTTTATTGCTCCATACAGTTGTGAGTAGTTCAAACATTTAAGAAAGCTACTACCTTTTAAGTCCATGTTGAAACTATTACCTCTTTATGTGCATCAAGTAAAATACTGTCCGTTTAACAAAGTCACCATGGGGCAGTGGAAGGGGGCAATCTTTGCATTTTTATGAGGCTGCGTTGTGTTGATGTACTGCCATTGTAGAGACTGTAAATGCTTTTCATATGTAATTGAAGGTAGGAGCAGAAATGTCTGTTTAACTTAGGAAAATATTACTTTTGCTTCTCAGGAAATGTGAGAAAACATACCGGAACAGTTAGAATTGGGAATCTGTGTTAAATCACTCCCTTGATTTGTGTGAGCTTAATGATTAAGAAACAAATTGGTATTATTTGAACAAGCATTTATGAATTTTCTTGGAGCCTCAAAATACCAACAGAAATGTAGGGCTTATAATAACATCCAGAAGATATTTTACATATATTTAGTACCGATTTTATAATTTAAGAAAAATGTTACAGTGAAATGATTTGCATGTGTACTTTATTTATTTTCTAAAATTAAAAAGTGGTTTATTATCAATATTTAAGAAATAGCAGAATATACTGTATCCTCAGCAGAGCCCAGCACTTAATATTCACTGATGTCACGCAAGCCCTGGCTTAGAAACACCATTTTGTTGCTGGAAAAACATTTTTTAAATGATTAGTTTAATTTGAGGTTGCCAAATTCTGTATTTTATTATTTTTGTTTTGAATCTTGTAATGAAAAATTGAAAAATGCTGTAAAAGCAATGTATGGGTCAGTTAGTTTTTTGCACAATTTTGCACTGACTTAAGAAAAAATAAAAAAAATGTCTAAACACCTATTTTAATTGTTATTTTTAACTTAGTTTTACTTAATTTGGTTTTAACTTTGATAAAATGGCACAACACAGCAGGGCGGGAATCTTGCAAAAATAGATGAATAGATTATGGATAGTCCCTTTTTCCTTAATAAAATGTGGACAATTTTAAAACTCTGCAAACACGGGAAGTAAATTACCTCATTGAAAATGCACTAAACCAAATCTGATTTCAGACTAATTAACTTTTAATCTCTCAGTAAAATACTATAAAAAAGCATAGGTTCAAAACATCACTAAAAATACTAAAACATTTAATTCAAATCAACAGCTACAATCGGGTTATGAATCTTTATGAACTGACTATAAGGCCAACAAATCAATGCTTAAACTTAAAGTAAATGTCTGAATCACAGTTTCTTTAATAAACTCACTTTTCTATTGTCAGAGCTTATGTTTAATCTCGGCTTAGAATTTTTTTATAGAATAGTTCCCACTAATATATTTTTCTTCATTTACAAAGAGGATGTTCATCTATCAATTCTCCAATATTCATATTTAATGCACATCTTACAGAAGGGCCTTAAAATTAGTCTTTTGGCATTGAAGTGGATTAATGTAAAGCTGAGCAGGGTTAGTCCTAGTATTGGCTGCAGCTATGAATTACTATTCTGCGTAGACTGTTGTTGTGTAACATAATGTAATTTTAAATTTATTATTCACAAAAAATGCAAATGTGTTTTTGTGAGTATTTTTGTTTACATTGTTTTTTAAAAAGAGACATTTGTTAAAATAAGAATAATAGATTTTGCTACAAAATAGCCCTTCTTTTGCCCATATGTTTATGTCATAGTTTGCACCTTAGACACTTCTGCGTTTAAGAATATTATTCTTTTAGTGTAAACAGTCCATTGCAACTGAGATAAAGCACATAGTAAGTTTTACTGTTAAGATACAGAGAAATTACAGTAATAAGATGTTAGTCATGTAGTTCAATTTCAATTTGTGTTCCACATGTACATTGAAAAACTGTGGTATTGTTTTTCAAGTTCAAACTCCTCAAGTCTAAAGTCGCAGGTCGCAACACACAAAGGATACACTGGTGAAGGTTATTTTTCTGGGGTCATGTCCCTGCTTTGTGCTTGTTCTCTATGTATAGTTATACTGTGTGTAGCCGTGAGACTGCAGAACAAACTTAAGAACAGCCTTTGTATATAAAGGAGAGGTGAAAGGTCACAGTTTCAGATTTATATTTGACATTTAAAACACATTGCAGCCCATTGCCTAATATGTTGTCTTATTGCACAATGTGGGTTTACTGTGCAGCTCTTTCCTATGGAGCAAATAACTTTGAAAGTTTTTTAGTCATATTCTCTCCTACAAATCAAAATTAATTAATTTTTAACTGAAATTGATGTACAGTTTTCCTTTATATGTTGTTAATATTTACCTTTCAAAGCTTTTGATGTGAATTTGCTAAATGTCAAATAAAATTTAGTTCATATGGAAAACCAAAGAATGCTTTGGATGAACATGGTGAGACAGCTATGTCAAAAACAGCAAAACTGACAGTAAAGCCAGAAATGGAGCCATATTACAACAGGTATAATACAGTATAATAAATGTAAATATTTTTTATGTTTACTGTAATATTTTTACTATTATAATAAATTTATAATGAGGCATAAATTAAAAGACAGTTTAAACTAAAAATTAAAAGACAGTATAAACTAAAAAAACGTGTCTTTTTTAATCGGATGGTGATTTATTTAAGCCTGTCGTTTTTTGGTTGAAATTTATTAGTTTTTTTGCGAGCAAAGTCCAATTCAAAATTATACCATTTAAAACTAAAGTGAAGAATCACATTAATGTTGCAGTTTGAAAGATATTTGTGTGCTGTTATGGGATTTGTTCAAACTTATTTTACATTTTAGTATTGGTTATTTCTAAGTAATTGATATTGCTTTTTAGTTCTTATTTTTTATTTCTGGAAAAAGGCTCAGTCCTTGCTTTTGCTTTTTAGTGTTAGTTTTTTTTTTTACGAAACTTTTGTTCCTTTGCCTTCCTGTCTTTCTCTCTCAATTGAAGGCAGTGTCTGAACCACCACTTTTACACCAAAAGGCTGTTACTAGGCGACTGCTGACGTCAGTCTCTGCTACAGAAGAAGGTTTGTGTGTTTAGCTGCTGAGGGCAGACCCCACTGAAAAGGGCAAAATTATGAAGCACTATTAGTCATTGCCATGAAAAGCTAAACTTCAGTGTCCAGGCACAGCTTCTCTCTGAATAATCTTGCATGATGCTGGCTCTAGAGACATGCCAGTTTTTATCCCCTCTGTAGCCTTCCGGAGAGTAACTTGTTTTTTTTTAAATTGCTCTCTCATCAGCCTTGCCAACCCCCCCCCAACTCAGACACACACTCCTCCCCTAATCCTCCCCCTTCAAAATCTATGACGTAAGTGAGATTTTGCAGAGGGGAAAAAAATCAATCACTCTTGTCTCATCTAAAGAACCACTCTGAACATGTGGCTTCTGTATTCTCATAAGCCAGACAATGTATTTAACTCCAGAGTCTTTACACTTTTTTTTAAAACATAAGCAGTTCACAGTGCTCTCGTTTCTTTGCTGTTTAAATGTTCAAAGACGGGTCTGTAAAAGATGATCTGTGTTGAAATACATAAATAAATATATTTTAAAATCTGTTGTCTTAGTAGTGTAACCATTATATTTATGTATTAGTCAATAGAAAACTAGTGTGGTTTGCAAAATAGCAGACAAGTCCATACGTTTCTGCTATATTTGCCCCTTTCTATGGAAAATGGGCTGCTTTTATTTTGTGCATTTCTAAACTGTCTCATGGGGTATGGAAACACATTTTCCTTTTAAATAAATCATATATTATAGTTGTAAAGCTAAAATGTGTCTTTTAACATTTTGATGACAGTGCATTCAAGTTAAAGAAAACAGACCTAACTTGCTCTTATGGAAAACTGTAGTTAAATACAACTTTACTGTACATAATTAATCTGAGATATTAAACTCTTTATTTTTGAGACTGAAATGTGAAAATATTTTTGTTTTAAATTTTGAGTACTGATTAGGTGATATGGGATATTATGCAAATCGAAATACTGCAATCGAAAGGTGTGTTATGCATTTCATGTTCCCAACACTACATACAAATATTTTTGTGATTTCTTGTACTATATAAACTTAAAAAATATTATTCCTTATGAAGGACTATCTTCCTAATGTTTTGGTAATCACTGTGCATCTTTCACAAAGCAACATTTATCTATATGCAAACAGTTGTGCTGCATTTAAATGTTTGCATTTATATCCACACAAAGAACAATTATGATTTTGTACGTAAGGGCAGTTTTGAAATGAAACTGATATAATTGCAATTTGCAATTCATGTAGTGCTTTTATTTCCTCTTAAAGATGTCAAAGGCCTTTGTCACAGCCAGTGGTGTTGTGGAGTTATCTATTTAGAAAAATGACTTTTGGACATTTTTGTCTAATTCAACTTTTATTAAAAACAGATTTAGCTTTTAAAATCAAACATAGCTCTATTAATGTCATAAAGAGATGCATAAACATAAATGAAACATTTCGATCTTTCCTTCCACCTTACTCTAAATTGCTACATTATATCATCAGATACTGCTTTAAAATTACCATGTGTTTTTTCTTAAAGCTGAAGCAAGAAAAAAATTTGGAGTTGGATTATCAATGAACTCAGGTTTTTATTTTTCAATTTCCCAAAAATATTTTGCGTGTTCTTGACAAACAAGCTTTTTAATGCTGTCTGTTAATTATCCTTTTTTGTTTCAAGTTACTGTTGATACCAGTTACTACACAGAAAAATATGAGATTCTATTTTTTATAATTGGATAAATGGGTACTGCTGGGTATTTTAAAATTTTTATGTTTTTGAAGGTGTGTGTAAATTTATATAGATATGGGAAGTAAAAGTACTATTGATTTTGCTGCTCCTACTCCTTCAATAAAAGAATCTGCAGTTCATAAAATCTGTAATGGATCGCACTGCTATGTAGTGGGAGGCTGGGAACCTTGTTTTCTTACATTTCCTAATAATTAGCAAAGGGTATACACATTTCCAGCCAGGGATAACACACTGTGCCTGCTTTACATTTTACTGCTTAAGGAGATTTATGACCTTTCTATTCATTTGAGATATGAATCTACAGTACATCTTAAATTTAAATTTGGTCTTGTACTTGTGCTTAAAGAAGCATAAAGCAATAGAACTGTCACTTTTACAAAGGGTGGAGAAATGTACTTGTTTTTGTTTCCTTGTGATTGTGTCCTGATGGACTATGCTGAACTGCATGCTTTAGGCCGGGTGGATTATGAGTTGCCCAACAGTACTTCCTTTGACATGATTAATGGGTGTTCTCCCATCATGCCATTGACGTTGAATATGGTCAGAGAGAGTGCTGTGGCTGAAGAAACACACCTGACATGATCAATCAGGGAGCCTGGCTAGGTTTCAGCAGTTCGATTTAGGAAGCTTGTGGTCAGGGTTGTGTATTTTCAATGCTCTTCAGGGAACACCACGGGCAGCCATCCAAGCAGAGCTTACAAAAAAGTCTAATAAAAAACACTGAGGTGGGAATAAATGCACCCATCCACTGACACCTGATAGGGAGGAGGTGGGGGGGGTGAAGAAAAAATAGTTTAGGCTTTAAACTAGAGCTGTTCTACACACATATCTACCGAGTGTACTATTTGAGCAGCATACACACATGTTTATATTATGTTATGTAAAGGATACTAATAAGACTTGGCTGACTCACTTTAATTCTTATTGTTGTCATTGCTGGGGAGGTGTGATTGCGTTCCCTTTCCCTTTACTTTGAGTTTCATTAGTGTAATTCTGAGTTTGGAAAATGAGTTAGTCCCTGTCACTAAAAACCCCCCTCTTGATTTAACATGGTCTTCTATCGATGTGAGGTTTGTTCCACACAGGACGAGCAGACACGAGAATGTGACTAACTCTTTTACACTTCATCTGTTCTCTGGCTCCGAAAAGGGCAGTTGTGCAGGAAGCTGTGCATCATGTATCAGTTTTTTAGGTCATTATTCAGGCTGTTTATTTTAAAATCCCGTTTGTTGCAATTCTGGTTATTGTGGGTCGCCAATTAAAAAAGACACAGCTTAATGAACTGTGTTAAAAAGACCGCACAGTGCTGACTTTGAAAGGGTAGCATAGTGTAGTGGGTCTCATACCTGGTGGGATGGCCAAGTTCCCATCACAAACATTGCTCCTGTACCTTGAATGAGTCCTTTTACCCCACTTTCTCCAGTCCACACAGCTGTATGAATGGGGACCAGCATTGCGGGAAGGAAGATCTCAGCCAAGGTTGGTGTTCCAGCCAGAGGTAGGAGTCACGTCTTTTGTCCTCTTAGGACCATGGAAACCAGGATAACTGGCCCAATGAGTCGCCCTAACTTGGATAGGGAAATTTCCTGCCGTTAACGTGGCAGTAATTATTTGTCCTGTACTTCTCTCTATGCAGTGTGTTGGTTGGACCTGTACTGCTCTTGGTTTGTTTCAAATAGATGATTACAATCTGTTAATGTCATGTGAGATGTCAAACCCCTTAGATATAGCTGAATTAAAGATCTGCAAAAAGTGATGCAGATATCAGTTTTGCTTTATTTATATTTGCATTGACCTTTAAGTGAAGATTTTGTTCCACTTTACAATATTTACCTGCCAGCACATGGGCAGTTGCCAACTCTTTTCCCTTACAGGTCTAGGATACATTAAAGGGTTTCTCCATTTTTGACAAATTACAGTAAATGTAATTCTTTAACAGGGCTGACCGATTTATGCTTAAGTGCTGTTTCTTCATTATTAAACAATCACAGTTTTGGGAATGCCATAATGAAATTCCTTGGTTTACATAACCAGAGAGATACAGAAGTTATCCAACCACATTTTTTAGATTTTTTTTCTCTCAGTGCTGGGTAAGTGTATAAAGAGCACAAAATTGTCAGCATGTTTAACTAGAAGTCCAAAATGCAGATAAGCTAGATGGGGTCATTAGTATATGTTTATAAAGTGTGATGGGAAAGATCAAAGGGGAATATTCACAATGCCATTCACATGAATGAGTCATCACCAGAACTTGTGTGTAAAAATTATTTAAGGTACAAATGTGCCTGAAATAAGCAAATGGATATATACAGTTATTTGCCTCAGGAGCCCCTGAGTATTTTTTACTGAGCATTGTTATAAACTAATACATTTCTGTAAATGTATTACAAGTCTGCAACTCCTTTCAGGGTTGGTTACCATTTTATTAAGAAACATTCAATTCTGCGTACTCCAATCAGGTAAGCAATTATAAAATGAGCTTAGCAGGAACAGCTGAGAAACCCGATTGAAGCTCTCAAAAGCTGTGTAAACAGCAAAATAAATACAGATACTGTACATGAAGCTATTTGCTATAAATAAGTCTTTTAAAAAAAGTGCTATTTTGTTTTTTAGTTTTTCACTAAATTGCTTGGCTTTTAAAGAAACATGAAGCATGTGGTGCTGCCTGTGAAAAAGCAGGGAGCAGGGACTGGTGTGCAGTTTGTAGAAGCGAAGGTGAAAGCACCTCTGGGTGGAGGGAGAAGATGTGTTCTGTGGTCTTTTTATCACATAGTAAATAGGATGGGGTAGGTTGCATTACTGTTACTGAAAGAATGCAAAGGCTTTTGGGGCATTACATAAACACCCAAATTACTTTAGTTGTGGGAAGGAAGAGTAAATAGGTCCTTTGCTTTCTTCTTTATATTTCTCCTTCCTGAATGATGCTAATTACTGTCCCCATGGGTGTGCTCGAATTGGCTACTCCTACCAACAACCCCTCCACCCCCCCAAAAAAAAAAACACGCACTTTCTCTAGGGAGAAAAGTACTTCTCTCATGGTTTTTTGGTTCTGCTGTTTCTTTGTATTTTGTATTGAGTTCAGGGGTGGACTCATCCATTTCAATTATTTTTTTTAAATAGTGCATGCATTTGTATTTGCTGTTTAATGGGATTCAAGAATACAGTATGAGTATGAGGAAATGTATGAGTTACTTTTATGATAGTTTATTTTGCATTTACAACATTTGTTTATTAAAATGATGTTACCTGCGGTGGTAATAAGTTACACAACTTCATGCCTGTCATAACCCAAACCTTTACACAGTACAATATTTTTATTTTTCTGTTGGTTCACCATTGCTTTTGAAAAACAAATAGTATTTATGTATGAACACTGATTCCCTTTTCCTCAACACATTCTTTACTTGCCTTCAATCTTTCTTTGTAGTGTACATATACAGTACAGGACATGTACAATATGTTCTGAAGTGCTAACATTGCTGTTCTCTGTATCATCTACTTCTTGTCATAAATGCCCAGAACTACAAGCTGTTTCTGGATGGGTGTGGTGTTTGTGCAAAGGTTTGTTTTTTTAATTAGGGGAATTAATTCAGGAACAGGTATCTGTTTAAATATTGGTGTTGTGATGACTCACATTGGGGTGATTTGGGGTTCAGTTGTTTATAAGAGGTTTAAGGTGAGATAAGAGTTTTGACAGCAGATATGTGAATTTCTGTGATATGTGGATTTTAAGCTGAAGTAATGAATCAAATTAATGTACATCTATCCAGGCTTCATTGGTTGATTAGATATATCTTTAATTTCTATGTCAAATGCCACATGTGTTTGCATGTTGTTTGGCAGTACTGAACAGAAAATAGCAGTCCAGCATCTTGCTCATCAAGTAAACTAAGCACTGAAATTAACAATACAGATATCAAAATCCTAGCCACTAGGTTTCTTTCATTATTACTGCATTTGAGTTATTTTGTAATATATATGTAATATACCATACATCTGTATGTATAAAAAAGTTCTTATAGCTGTTGTATTTTAACAATAAAATGACATGTTCTACCCAAAACATACATCAATGAAGGATGTTTTTTTAGGGGACAAATAAACATGTCTAGAAAAGTGTATTGGTTAAAAACAAGTGACTTGGTAAGCTGATTCTGCGCCATTTTGACACAATAGAAATAAAACAGTTCTATCCTTGTGCTTATAGTACACCCAATAATTTGTTCATTTTTGCTCCAATGAGCAGTGCTTATTGAGGCCTATCGATGTGCCTGTACTCCAGGTGAATCCATTGTATACAGTAGTAATAGGTATGTGTGTCATTGTCAGAATCATTAGCAAGAGTACAGTACATTTATGATGTAATTGTAGCTGCAGTCCTTTGTTTCATGATCCCTGAAAGCTCTTACAGTGTTAAATGCAAAGCTTTATGGTCATAATTAGATACTTCATGCCATGTGCAAATTATGTATATGGCTCACAGTCATCTGGCCACCTGAAAGGGACTCAGAAGATAACTCAAATGTTTGCAGGCTACGGTCAGCACTCTTTAATTTATCTTATTAATTTTGCAAGAAAAAACAGATAACTGAGGCTTCCCATATAAGGGTAAAGGTGTGATGACTGTCAAGGCAGTTTGGTCTGGCCCTAGGACTTACTGACAATAATGTTTGCTGATGTACTGAAATTAAGCATGGTTATCTGAAACGCAGGCTGATTTTGCTCTATAGACTTAGGATTTCAGGCATGTCTTTGTTTTTCCAGTTAATAGCCAGGTCCCTTTAAAACAATTTCTCGCCCTTTGTTAATTCAAGCACAGCCTGTGTGAAGCAATTTTCCTCTCATGACCAGGAGCTACTGTAATTAACAACAGTGAAGTACTCCGTATTTCTTGAGATAGTCTTTTTCTTCTATTGACTGTGCTTTAGGAAAATGCAATTAAGACAACACACAAAAAAGGTGAATGCTTTCATGTTTGGTCTATTTAATTCAATTTTTCTGTGAATATTCAAAACCAGCACAATTTTCTATATGATGATATAAGATTTTGATAAACAATGGAAAATTGTTTTGTAGAGATATAATGTAGTGAATTGTGACCATTTCCAGTCTGGGGCTTTCTTTTACTTCATTCTTTTGAGGGTGTCTATAATCAGCTTTATTTTATGTCAGATCTTTATATCATCAAATGGAATGCTTTCATGTCCCTCATGGTGAGAGATTTATCAGTCCAAGACATTGGGCCCTGTGGTCAGTTTTTGGAAGTTTCATAGTTACGGTGGATGAAAATGTTATTGGGAGGTTTGTAAAATAAAAAGTAAGTTTGCTTTATTTAGGTTTTGTCTGGCTGTAAATTCATATGTGACACCACTCCCAGGTGTAGAAGTCCAGATGTAAGTTATTTTTAAAATGGTTAATTCGTGATCTGCAGCAGTTATTTAGTCTATGACAAATTTTGTTTTTCATTTAGCTGTTCAGATGTGCCTTCAGGTTTATATATTCTTCTGCAGCTGCCAACTGTGCAAAGCATAAAACAAAACAAAACAATTTCATGGGTAAGAGTGCAGAATAATTATCGTAATAGATAAAAGTATGATTCATATTACTTTATAAATATTTTTGTAACTTTGTGCTTTCACCTTGTAGTAGTATACTAGATAATCACAATTATGCATTTTAGTGATTGAATGCTTTAAGCCAAAAGCCAAACATGGTGTTTGAGAACTTACAACAAGTGACAGTTTAAATAATTGTGTTAGAAAATGTCATGCCTGGGGCAAGTGTTTGGGCATTTGTTTGTAAATGATTTACTTGTCAACAAGCTATTTTTCAAAGCTTTCCTGATGAATGACAGTTGTGCTCTCACTCTGAAGCTGTTCACATACTTGTAATTGGCTGGGGTGCCTGGGCTTCACAGGGCTGGTCTGTTTATGTGAGGAGACAGCTCTGATTCCTTGATAACACCAGATGTTCCCTTACAAGGCTGAGAATTTCCAGGACCTCAAAGGCTCTCCATATCAGGTATACACTTCCTGTAGTGTGCTGTTTAAGGCACATGGCATTCCTGGGAGCTTTCCTGGGCTCCTATGCATCGCCAAATTGAAACTGTGATTAAAATAGAAATCTCATGGGCAGCATTTATTACAAAGTTGCCTCACACTCAACAGTGAATATGTACATCCTAAGCAGATAGTATAGTATATGGCCCAAATAATGTTGCATATGGTGCTGGCTGTGATAGTTTTTAACTATCAAATTAATAATCAATTTTAAGTGGGAAAAAAAAACACTTTTTGATTCATGCTTTTGTAGTGCAAAAGGCATAAACTGAAGATTAAATGTCTGAAAACTGTATTGCAATGTTATCTTATTTTTTCTGATGTCATGATAGAAAAGCCTCATTGCCTTCTGTGACATTGAAACTATTTTCTCTTTTTTTACCATTTCCCAGTATTCCACAGTGCTTCATTTCTTCTCATGGGCTGTTTGCATCTCCTTTAAGAGGACTAGGTCAGTGCAGGTCATCACAGGCTCCTAACTGTGAATCCTAGAATAAACACAACAACAGCCATCTCGATCTCCTGATCACAAAGCATTGTGCAACAGTCTTGCAAGCCTGCTTTGTTAACATCTGGTGAATTTCTGGTGTTACTGGCTCTAAGTCTGCATGGCTGGTTTATTTTTTCATGTGGTATAAAAATCACCCAAATTGCAGATTTTGTCAGACTCTTCCTAGTTCCTAGCTCCTTTGTGTACCTTTGTGTACCTTTGTGTACCTCCTTTGTGGTATTGTATAAACCAGAATCACTTTCTTTGTTGATAGGCTACTGAAAATGTCAAAAGGTACAGTTTTAATTAAAGAAAAGAACAATTACAAACTAAACGCATTCACTCCGGGGCCGCACAGAGGTGCAGTGGTTAGTACTGCTGTCGTGCACTGCAGGCCCCCTGGTTTCAATTCTGGACCTGCAGTGCTATCTGAGGTGCCATTTACTCCAGTCCATGGTGTATCCTGCCTTGTGCCTGTCACTTGCTAGGATAGGCACTGGCTCCCCTTGACCCTGCTTTTTCAATAAAGCAGTTAGAATGTGGATGGAAGGGTGCATTCACTCCTTCTTGGTAATTAGACTTGGGAAATGTAGGGATGCTTTAAATTTTGGAATGAATAATTCTGAGGTTTGTTTACCCTGTGGGGTTGGATTTGGATGCTCTTTACTTGCTCCCACCATCGGTTTCCTAAACATCCGAGAAACTGGTCTTTTTCCAACTCTGATTTTTTTTAAGCCCTTAAAGACTTGGAACCTAGTCTTTCACAGAGTCCTATTTTCTCTTTCAGGTTCATCTCTGTTTTAATATTACAAGAAAACAAGTTTAATTATGATGAACAGCTCCATGGATTTGTGTATACTGGCACTAGAACAAGAATAAAAGGTAGATTTATTGGATCGTATTGAAAAATGTAAGAATTGGGAAGAAATAAGTCTGTATTGCTGCCTTAAATTTAGCCCTTCTAAAGAGGAACTGGAATTTTTTCCTACTCATAAATTATCTCTGCATAGATATCAGTTCTTGGAACTATACAGCCAAGTTAGAGAGCAATAATCATATATTTTGTTAATTGTCAAGGTTTTGTATTTAAGGTGTAGAACTCTAAGGTTGCCCTAACAAAAACTTTACTTGTAGTTTGAACTATGTTTAAACACCCAAACAAACAATAAACAATTCTTCCTTTACTCATTCATCAGCTTAGTAGTATTCTCTTTTAGTGTACATACAAAATGCCCTTTTAAATAAAGATTTCACATTTGTTCACATTTGTTCTCAATTCATGGATTTCTTTTTGTTGGTGATTAGATGTACAGCTGGTAAAAACACACATAAAACTTTACGATTAAGAAAGACTGGCTGCCTGCAGCTACTTACACTGTGATTTACGGTGAGTTGTTTGGTATAAACACTGGAATGAAACCCTGTATTCAGGATTATATCATTTTCACGGACTACATTTTTTAAAATGTTTTTTTCTAGTGTGCAATGGGTTTTCTTTGCCAGTCAAAACTAGTGTAGTAAGATACTGTAATCTAGCTGTGGCACCGAATGTAATAAACTTTAACCAGCTAAGGTAGATTCATATCAGACCATACCACATAATGAACAAACTCTTCCTTTCTTTTTGTCACTGATTAAGTGTCAGTTGTTTCATTATGATAAAAAGGTCATTCATAAATCTATTGCACAGAACTGATAGAATTGTTGTACAAGCCTAATTTCTCAGTTGCAGGTCTCAATGTGTGCCTTTATATTCTGTTTTATTTGTTCAAAACGCTTTTTTTTTGTAGATAAAAAAAATTAACGCCTGTAATGAAATCAGAAAATGTTCAAGTCAAATATTGCAACATTATTTTTCTAAACCTTGCCACCTTACTGTAAATCCAGACTGGAGCCAGTGTAGTTCAGTGTATTTAAAAATCTTTCATCTTAAAATGTAATGTGGGTACTTTGCTAAGTAAACGTGCAGGATTCTCTGGGGTGTGGGTTACAGATAACTAGTTTTATAATACAGACATATGATTCTTTTAACTAAATCAGCCCAATAAGAGTTTATAAACTGTGTGTGGTGCAGCCTTTTTTACAGATGGGACATTCTTTTTACTTCCAAAAGTAATCCAAACAGAAAGAAAAGGGAAAATACCACTACTAACCTTTATTGCCTTAGTTCTTTGCAGTTTCCTACAATTCCTTGGTTCTTTTCTATATGCACTGACTGGCGCCAAAAATGATCACAAAAGCACATTTAAAAGCACTTGTGTTCATAGCCCAACATTGTTTAGGTATTGGATACATTATTAGAATATTACGTGAATAATAACATGAACTTCTGTAATGTAAAAATAATTGCTGTGTTTTTGTGCAGGAGCCTCCCTTTATAGATATATTTTTCTCAACAAATGATGGATGGTGCAATACACAGATCTCCTTTTTTAGCTTTCATGCAAGTTTTAAGACATGGAATTAGGGGGACTGAGAGTCGCAGAATAGAAATGGGGCGTTTGAGTTTGAAATGTGCCATTGTGGGATAAAGTTCATTTCTGACGTAATTGGGTTGACCTTCCTCAGCTTGTGGCATCTTTGTTTTTTCTGCAAACACGTGTTTGTCATTATGCTAGCTTTTTTCTGTCTGGCATCTTGCCAGGAAAAGAAACTTTAAGAAGAAAAGGCTAGAGTGACAGTTGTGAAGATATTTGTGAAAAAAAAATGATGTGCACAACAGTCGTATTACAACATCATGTGTAACGTCCGTCATTTCACAGTTACCTTTTGGACAGCTGTATGTTACCAGTGGAAACAATTTCTTTCCCCCAATTTCCCTGAAATTTGCTGAGAGTCTTCCATGTTTCAACCTCTGCCTTTGTTGCCGTGTCCACTTTTAAATAATAGCACACACTGCATTTATTAATAAAGAAATAGGTTTACATGGTTTAATTTCTGAATAATAATTTAGGGACTGGTGCAAACAACTTCCCTGGGAATGTAATAATTACTAGAAATTATAACACCATATCAGTTGAAAAAAAAGGGTAATTTATAGTTTTATAGTTTCTATATTTTTCATGTTTAAAATGAAATAAAATGTATTTTTTATGTTAGTGTTTCCTTAATTGTCTTCCAGCATCCTAAACAAATCCTTCTGATTTTCTTTTTCATATCCTCAGCCTTTTTTTCATATGCGTGAGCTCGATTTTAAACAATTTATGGACCATCTGCTCTGTAGACAGAGAGTATTAACTGATAGGCATCGGTTTGAGTTTCTCGTGGTTCTTCATCCCTGGCATTTACTGTGGGCGAAACAGGTCAAAGTGCAAGTGACTCTCGAGAAAATATGAAGGCAGGCGAAGGTTGGATGAGATGTGAAAACAGATTACATGGATTTTCTTGATTGATGTCAATAAGAGCTGTGGAAGAGTCTTACTCCGAAGCAGCACATGTTGCTTGCTCTGGTCATGTGTACCGAATGTTCTCTGAAGAGAAGTGCAGGAATATCCCTTTACAAGAAAAGTGTGACCTTTTCATTGAAACTATGGGCTTCCTGTGGGGCCTGTTGAACACCATAAACAATAACTTGTGTACATCCATGAAACCTTTAATATTATAATTTGGTAGGTTTATGTTGCCTTCGGAAAAGGGGAAAGTATTTTTTTAGTTTTCAAAATGTAACAAATCTGGTCCAACATTTCTCTGCCAGGAGAGTATAGCACAATTTGAATTATTTAAACATGTTGACTAATAACTATAGTTTTATCCTTTCAAGGTACTGCAGGTGGTGCTGATAACTAACAGTTTTTGTGTAATTTTCCCATCTATAAGAAGTGTTGTAGCTTTATTCAAAACCTCTTTGGTAAATATTTATTTACTATATGTACCTTGCAGAGACAGGACAGCTGCTGCTGCTGCTCTGTAGCAGAAGAACACAGCGGTAAAATAGCAATTCTGTTCTGCAGATTTGAATTCAATTTCACCATAACAGCACAACACTTTCAGGATGGATTTACTGCATGACTGGATCGTGTTACAGTTACGAGGCGCCAAAAACATTACTTTGCGTCTTCAGTCGTGAGGAAATCGCTTGAAAAAGGAAGCCTCTCCCCACGTCAGAGGTCTTGTAGCTGGCTTGGTGCTTCTGTGTGTGCCCTCAGTTTGGGTTCTTTATAAAAATAATACTAAAAAGAGCTGTATTCTTCGCCCTGGTCAAGGCCTCGGGCTTCAGAGATGCTTGTATAATTGAGAACTCTTTGTGACTTATTAATTACCCTCCAGGGTATGCAGCTGTATGCCGGCCAGGTTGGCTGTCATCCCGGTTTGCGTCATTAGCAGCTGTTTTGGTTTGAGGCAGGTGGCCTGAAGGAGATGAGCCATAAATTTGAATACTGCTGCACTCCTTACAGCAAGCTTTTAGACCTTCATTTTCACAGCACTCTGCATTCCTTGAGCCTGCCCTACTGCGCACGCACACAGAACCCTTTTCTGGCTTACTGTCTTGTTACATTGTTGGACTCTCCATGTTCTGTAAATATTGCCAATGTATGGATACTAAGTGTTGTCCTGTAGGAAATTGGGAATCTCTGTGTTTATTGTGAAGGGTTCTGTCTTAACAGATACTATCATTTTTTTGTCTACATTGAACATTTATTATGATTTTTCTGACATTTGTTGCTGTTTTTTTGCTAGTAATTGAATACCGAAGTGCTGTATTTTTCTTGTAAGTTTAGCATTTCAAAATTTTGAAACCTGCACCTGAAGAAAGTTCCACAGATGAAACATTCTTACATTCTTTTTTTTCTTCTTACTTTTTACACTGCAATTTTCAATATGGAATTAACGTTTACAGTACATTGTTCAGAATAATGTATAATAAGGTGCAGAGTTTTGTAGAATCTGTTTCTATGCATTTCTTGTGCCACACTGTAGTTTGCTACAGTTCGGCAGTTTGCTTCGTGAGTGACCCTGTGTGTTTGGCAGTATCTGGGTGACCTGAGGGCAGCACTGGTTGTAATTGTACCTGTCTGTGTACTCCCGGTGCTCAGCAGGAGCTCTAAGCCCTAGTCAGCAAATACTTGGCTACATCCCGATTTTTCCATCTGCTTTTTGGGACTCACCCACATGACTCTTTTTGGGGAGCTATTGATGAGATGCCTCACGCCGCCAAGTGCGACAGCACTGGGCAGCAGTGCCAGAATGCGATTCAACAACATAGACAAATTCCATTTATACATTTTTTTAAGGAAAATTAATACAGTGTTAGCAAAGGTAGGAACTAAGATCTATGAATGATTACTTGGATATTTCTTAATGAACGTTTTATCTTTTCATGTGTAATTCATGCAGAATTCAGTATTAATGGAACTTTTAGCATCTATAAAGCATCATTTTCTAAACTAATGTGTTGCTCACTCTCCTTCTATAAGGGAAACCCCAATATAGCATTCAAAATCTATTACACCTGTGGAGGTACTGAGGATACAGTATTTTTGTACATGATCTAGTGCTAGTATGTGTTGTTCTGTTTGGCTGTTTGAGTGTGTGCAAAGATGCTGCACTTTCTTTGGTTTTTCAAGTTGAGGGTTTTGTGGTTTTAAATTTCGATGTGCACTATAGATTTCGGGTGACAGGGAGATTAAATTATTCTGTATAAAAATAAAGATCACAACTCTTACTGATTGCAAGTCCCATCTATATTTGTTATTAAATAGGTGAATAATTATATTAAATAGGTCAAGTGATGTGTTAATGATCCCCTAAAATAACTGAGTTCATTGTTTTACAGACTGATATGCTAACTTACAGTAAGTATCACAATGATTAATTTAAGAATACACAGTTGTCTATGAACTATGATGGTTTGCTGCTTCTGATATCTTTTCAGGCATATTCTGTACTAGTCACTTAGTCCTTTGAATAATTTAGTATGATTGTTGTTGAAATTGTGAATCTCAAAACGTGAATCCACTAATGCTTATAAGCAGTTATTTTTCTCATTGAGAATCTGCGGGTATGTGGCTGTGGTTATTTCCTTAAAGACCTGTGATGCCTGATAGAAGGGAGGTTGACAGTAATACTAATCCCTTCATCTAAAATCTTTTGCCCTTTCTTTTGTAAATAAAATAATAAATATTTTAGAATCTCTTCTTTTACCAACTACATTAAGTTCTCAGTTAGCAGATTGCCTTCTTGTCTTCATTTCAAAACATTGTCATCTATCACAGAGAAGGAAGAGATTTAGTTCAATTCTGCAGTGTATTTGTTTTCCAAGTGATAAAACAATAGTTTTTCTGGACAAGAGTCAAAGGTAAAGAATTTCTGATATTAAAATTTAACTATGATAGGAGAAGGCAAAGCAACTGTTTCTTATTATGCAAAGTTGTTCTTTTTATGTATGTGCCCAATGGCAGCAGGAAGGGAACTTAAACAAAAGAGCCAAGATAATATTTGGTATTTAAAAATACACTGACCACAGTAACACCTGAACAGAAATCTGAGGAGCAGGTGTGAAAAGACACACAAGCTTACCAACACATGCCCCCTGTTCATTTCCAAGAATTTTTCCACATGCTTGATAATTTTCATAGTCGTGCTGCAGGGTTATTGGCTGTTATAGGGAATGACTTTTAGCTGGCTCCTTGCTGTTCAGCAAAAGAGCAGGTTCTATAAGCTAAGACTTGTGAGAAGTTGTGTGCATAGTTAAATCAGGGAAACAGCATGAGTACAGCAAGATTTGTAAATGTGCTATGTGTTCATCAACATTTCATCTTGAAGAACGAAAGAGTTGTTAACATATGATGGTGATAAAACGACAAAGTGATTTTAATATTCTATTGTCATAATGATTGATTATTCTGTATGCACTTGTATTTGCTTATACTCTCCTTTACATGTCTTTGAGAAGTGAAGCATTGATATACCCTGTGATTTAAAGACTTTCAGGAGCCTAGCAGACGGTACCAGGTGCTGTCATTTGATATACAGTATGCTGAGGCCTAGTATAAGTCATATCTCACAAATAATAAAAACTCCATGTAAGTTGTGTTTTTTTTTGTGTTATTGGAATTGCTACAAAATGTCTGTGAATCACAGTGCTCAGGGTAAATGTATTTTTTAAAATATCTTATATGCTGGTTTTATTTATTTATATTTTATTTAATTCTGGACACAGGACAGTGAACTTCTTTATTTCAATCTCCCTCTGTGGTTTCCACATTAACTGCTGGTATCTCTGAATAAATATCTGATTTACTGCAGGAAAACAGTATCGGAAGTTATGCTTAACATTTCAATTACTTTGTGATTCTATGAAAACATTGTTTCTACGTTTAGTCGCTGAAGCTGCAACACACACTTAAACCAAGGCCTGTAATTCATTAATTCAAAAATAGGAAAAAAAATACATCTGCACAGTTTCCTTTTAAAATAAATACGTCAATTAATCTGTTAGACATTTCTGCACTTGAACACGGAAACTCAGTGATGGCCAGAATGACTTTACTCATTAGGTTGTTTTTTTGGGAATTGGTCCTTTGAAACATAAGGAAACTCTTAATTGTGAGTTAAGAAAAGTGCTCTTGCTGTTTAGCACAAATACTGAAGAACATATCCCATCTTATGCAGAAAGATTGGCACACTCCAGATGTGATACTAGTCCTAATCCTCAGGGCTCACTGACTGCTATCGTACCGTCCATTTCAAGAGCCACATTATCTGCAGAATGAGGGGATTTAGAGCGTGCCTTAATTCTGACGTCAATATCAGCAGTGCAGACCTCGGTTTTACAGTAGCGACTGCTGGGGAGAAATTCTATTGGCTTAATTTGAAAAACAGAAACTTCCTTTGCTCACTCCTATGAATCTTGCTGATCACCCTCTTTCAGTTTTCAAAATGTAATTTATATTCTGGTGTGTTTCATACAACGCTATCATTCTTGTCCAATATATTAATGCAGTTCATATGGCCATTTGTTAGTAGTGAATACATATTTTTGTGATTCTTAATAACTAGGGTCAGATATGCGGTTTTATCATAAATGACATGGCAGCTGCATATCTAATATGGTGCAGGTGTTTTAAGGACTTTTTAGTGCACTCCATATCCTCAAAATTTAGCATGCTTGAATGAAGCATAATTTAAAATTGAGCATGGCAAACTATTGTTAAATAAATGTGCTTTTTATTACATGAAACTCGCAGTTTTAAAAGTTTTCTTTGATACACAACTTGCAAAGAAAAAAAAAACTCATGCAAATAAACTGTGCTTGTCCAGTATATCGAAACACACAGTTGGTTACCTCCCTATCCTGAGACTTACGATAAACCTATTTGCATATCAGTGATGGTTTTGGAGGTCTAGCTAATATACGAAGTACAAAGTACTGAGTGCCCATACAAGACTGTAGGGCTGTCAGTTTGGCTGGTAGCTCTGCTCCAAGATCATAACTATCACTTGTCTTGAAGGAATGTCTTGAAGGTGATTCCCTGCTTTACAGTATGTCTTTACAAGAACATTTTTGTTGGATCAACTTTGTGTTTGCTTCGCGGAACACAAGTACCCTGCCTTATTCACCAAGCCTTGTTGAATATGATGGGAAGCTCTCAGAATGGAATCAGTTTGCATTGCCCAGAGCAGTCCATGGTGTTGATTTATTTTTTTAGCGGGGGTTGTGTAAATAGTGCCACCTTTTTCAAACACCTGTGCTGTAAATATTTTATTGCTGCTGTTGGGTTTTGGTTTACAAAACTGATAAGTTTGCTGTGTTATGTAAGGTATGTAAGACAACATAAATTATAGGCTGTCATTGTGAGCGTTGTTAAACCACATGACCCAGGGACCAAGTTTTTGAATATGCTCGTTTGCAGTCACACATATTCCCAATCCTAGAAATAAAACAAACAGGCAGAAATGGAAGGTCTCCAATAGCATATTGATATTTCTACAGCACATATTTCGTTACACTGCTGGACAATTACTCATTGTGATTTAGTATCTTTGTTAGCTGATTCATCCAAGATATTACTTCACCATCAAATTCTCTTGTTGATCAACCAGGCATTACATGAGCTGTCTCCTCTGCACATTCAAGAGCTACTATCCCAGGATATCCCAGTTCGCGAGCTTCATTCTGCTGGTTCCTCAGTATTCGAAGGACGTCTTCCCATTGTGAATTAGGGGATCTAGTTCCTGATCTTTGGAATACTCTTTCTGACCGTATTAAAAATGTAGCTTGTTTGAAATCTAACTTGTTTTCAGTGGCCTGCAATCCATATTTCTTTCCCTTAGTGTCACATTCATACATATTTTTATTGTCCTTTTTGTTTACTATATTTTTTAGCTGTAGACTTCATGATAAGTGTCTTGAGAATTATTGAAAGGCACTCTATAATAATACAATTTATTGATTGACACTCAGTGTGTGAACTGTTTACCACAGCAATGAATCAGGTCAGGTCAAGACCATTCTGTATATGCTAAATGAAGGGTTGATATGTGGACATGTAGTATATCCTTAAGAAAATTAAGGCTTTGTCAAAAAGAAAGCAAAAATATGCAGTACACTCCAAAAATGGATATAACCAGTTGTAATGAATTATGAATCAGGAAACTACTGTCTTGACAAGCAGGTTGTGTCCTTAAGCATTGCTGTAGAGTGTGTACAGGACTTGCAGCTTCATGACATAATGTTTTTTTTGTTTTACAATTACATATTGTATCGTATCTGCACAACAGCATTATTATTTATTTTAATATTTAAGATACAAGTATGTGAAAATAAACGTAGTAAGCAGTTACTTTAGCTGCCTGTACAAAGTAAAAAGAAGTATTGTAGCTAGCTGTACATTTCCAGCTGCAGATGCATTGTACAGTATTATAGACCTACCGGACGAGGTCAGACAAATACTTTCAGTATGCTCAGTTCATCACCATTAAAATGCCGTAAGATGAGCTTTATGCCCTTTCTCTGAACCTGGACTTTTAAATATGTTACTTTTCTGTTTTTTCTGTTTTTTTTTTTCTTTATAAGCGAGACTGACCTTATTGCGAAGAAGAGAAGGGTAGCATAGCAAGCTAAAAGCAGCCTAATGTATGTGTTAGTCAGTGAGATTCAAAGAAATCACTGAAATCTAGAAAATACAATTGGTGACTTAATTTATATAACAGATTACATTGTCTACAACATCTTAATTCATTAAGGTCGATTTTAACAGATGGTCTCATAATCATAATCATACAGAAGAAATGTCAAGACAGATTTTGAATTTTGACATTTTTCTAGGGAGCCTTCTCTAATCTTTAACCTTCCTTGTGATCTTAAGACCTAGGTTAGATTTGAGCTATAAGTCTTACTCAGTGTCACCAAGTTACAGATGTTGTATACTCCACAAGTGATGACTTCCTACATTTTTTTCCGGCATCAAGTTGTTATGGTGTTTGTATCATTGTTTGCTTAATTCTATGCTGGGTTGTCATGGAAATACTTATTTACTGAACTAATGTCTAGCAGTGTCAAACATATGCTGATGACAAACCAAGATCATTTCCATTTGATCAATGAAAACATCTTCTGATCTAAAAAAAGGCACAATAATGGGTGTAGAAAATGTACTTTCTCCATCTGGAATAAACAACAAAAGGGAAAAAAAACAAATAAATATTTAAACAGCTTGCAAAACTGTATGCCCATTTAAATAATTTGGGAAAACGTTAAATGCTTTTGCTGATATTTTTTTTATCTACAGTCGCTTTAAATTATATTTAGAAGAATCCATTATTTTTATTGGAAACATCTAAAGGTAATATAAATCCAGGAGAAAAAAGATACTTAGGCTTTCCAAAAATATATTCTAAGTGAAAATAAAACTGAGCACTTCCCAGAAACACTCATTGTTATAGGTTCATTGTAGGCACAAAAACAGAAAAACAGAAATAGAATTAATTATAATTCATAACACAAAACAGGGGAAGTTGTATGATCAAATCATAAAAATGGTTTATGAGGAATTTAAGATCTCGGTGGTCCAGTGGTGTTCATATTTCATACTAATGTAGTAAATACATCAGGTTATTTATTGCAATGAAATGTTTTATTATAAAAATATTTCCTAGCTTTCCAGAAAAAATCTAAACCAAATTTCTGTTCATTCATGGTGCTTAACGAGGGAATTTTGTCTAGGAATGAAACAACTTGTACACGAGAATGTCAGTACACAGGCAGCTGTTAGAAGAGGCGTCCTTTTTGGATATGAAGACGACAGTGTGACAGGATTAACAAATTCTCTTTGTTGGAAGAAAAAAAAGCATCGAGAATTGTGGCTCACCCTGCAAATTCTTTTTAACTCTGTACACCCTTAGCCACAAGACGGAGATGAGTGTCTGTAAGTCATATCGCAGCTGGACTAGATGAAGCAGAGCAGGACAGTTTCTCCAGAATGTCTATGCAGTGTTTAGATCGATCTAATTACCACCGAGAGGTTAAATGTAATATAACTCATACCTGATGTATACGGTTTGATTCTGGTCATTTCACTTTTAAAACTCTCTCTTAACGGTTTTATGTGTTGATAGAATTTGATCACATCAGGGGAACTACTGTAAGGTGTTTTTTTAAAAGAAAAAGTGGTCAGACTAAATAGAAAACCAAGTATGTCTCCCTAAGAGTGAAGTATATCAGCCTTTTTCTAAACACAGCAACAATGATTCATTCAAGATTTACATGAGAAAAAGGGTAAGATTATCGGGGGGGGGAATTTTAATAGTGGGGCATTTTAAAATACAGAATAATTATAAAGTGACAGGAGGTGCTATACTCTTGAATTTTATTTGTCCTCATTTGGATCTTGAGAAAAGCCAAACCAGTACAGAAAAATAAAATAGAGCTGTTATCAGTGGTCCCTTTAGCTATTGTGTGCCACCTTGTGGCACAACCACTGAAGTCTTTAAGATAAGGGGTCTTGTTGCATAAGACTGTGTGTACAGAAGTTTATAAACCAAGTACATTTTTGTAAATGCCTTCCAAGTGTTTATATTGAGCTCATGCATGCAGGAAAATTGATTATTTTGTATCATATATCCTGCTTAATGCTCTTTATGTCCTGTCTTGTTGTTTTCTTAAAATTTCTTGTAGGTATCAAATCCTGATCTTGAAATTCTTCAATGAAAACACAATTTAATTGACTGTATTGTAATATGTTTTCTATTGCTGAAGTCCTCAAACAGCTTGTGGGTGTAACCTATATTAAGGCTCAATATCTGTTTGAAAATGTCACATGTGTGAAACAGATTGATTCTTATTTGTTCTCCTCTCCAAGTCATGATGGTGGCCTATTCAGCCATGCTTGATAAAACTGTGGAAGAAAAGTATACGTATAAAATAGTAGATGTCAAAAAGTCTAAGCAGTTTTGTCAAGCACAATGCCAACACTGTTTGAGTGGCCTCATGTTTTGTGAGTTTTCTGTCTGCACAGATAACATGAAAATAAAACCCAATTGACGTAATTAGGCCTGATAAGATCTGAAAGGCCGTTGGTGACGTTTTACTGCGGTTTTAGTGGTTTTCTGTTTTTTTTGCATGAGGCATAAGTTTGGTTTTAATCTCAATTCACCGAAAGACTGTAACCCAGAAGTAAATGTTAAGATAAAGAGAACTTCGCTATTGTGTTGCATACCACAATTTACGATTTCCGTACTAGGATTTTGGTATATAATTGACACCAAAAATGAATACGTACCTCAAAAACCTTATAACATTATAAATTCTGAAGGAAATGAAGCTGAATGCAGTTATGCTGCTTTTTTGTTGGCTTGTTTTAGTTGTGCTAACTGTGTTCACTGCACTTGGGACGGTACGAATCCATGTATCCAGTGCAGCTTCCTCCCTTAAGGACAGAGTTTATACAGAACAGAGCAGCCTTGTTTAGACATTCTTGTGACCTACCATTTAATTTAATAGATACAGTGTTTCAATATTTAGGACTTTTTTTGTGAATCAGCAGCAATGAATTAATGTTAATTAAATCTACATCGCCTTTAAAAATGTAGCTAATTTGACAGATTTATTAATAAGCAGTTTTTTATAATTCCCTCTTCATCCACATTTTTTCTTTTTTATTATCTAACGGAAAAAATAGGGAGACCTTTGGACTACAAACAAATAAAAACTGGCCATGACTCTACTTGGCAAATGGTGCTGTAGGTACCTGGTCATCTGAGTTCTTTGATGTCTCTGTGTGGAAAGGTTGGACTCAGTAGATGAAGGCATGCTGTCAGCGTGGGAGAAACTCTTGTAAACTCATGATATGCTGTGTTTAGTCTCGTGATAGATAAGAGATCTTTGCTACTTCGTAGTATGTTACTCACTTGACACATGCCTCAGCTAGAGCATATCGAAGTGAAAGATGAGTGCGAATGAACATCTGTGAATTGTGCGTTACTAAGAGGGAGTACACCTTTTACCACTGTGTTTCTAAAATAACATTACAAAATGTTAGCGTTACAAAAAGGATATGGAGGAAAGGCTTAGTTCTTAGGGGTAAAAAAAGAACTCATTTTACAGGCTGCACACAGTGCATTCAGCAAGTGCTGCGTACTGTAGGTTTTCAGATAACACATACTGTAGAACGTATCAGAAAAACCAATTCTGAAAAAACAAGTTTTGTTTTTCAAGCAGGCAGTTTTTCTTATTTCACTTTATTTGTAGGTGAATGTCTGTATAGACATAAAATGTTTAATAGATCTTAAAATTGTGTGGTTTTACTAATCTAAATAACAAATGTAAAGTTCACCTATACACCTATAACTGGTGAAAACAAAATGGAAAAAAAACATCTAAGAAAAACTATAGTGTCCATAGGCTTTATTTTATCTTTACTTTTCCCTAGCCAGTATTATTTTACAACATGTCCCATATTTGCATACTACTTCAGTATAGCACAGTGTCTTCCCTTCAGCTATTTATATATACTTGAAGTGGTGATCAGCTTCCTCAATCTCTGAACAAAGCTCTGTAATTGTCTGGGGGATGAGATGACATCATGTTTAAAACTGCAGGTCACACTTTGTTCGTGCCCAGTATGGCTATGACTGTGTCATGCAGTGTGTTATTATTGCTCCTTTTCACCAGTGAAGTGAACTGAACTGTGTTTTTCTCTTTTACAGATGATTCTTTGGGACTGGGACCTGAAGCAATGGTACAAACCCCAGTATCAGGTAAGATCTGTAGGCTGCAAGGTCTGGGTTTATTTCACTGTAAACGTTTTCTTTAGTTTCCCTATACTCCTTTTTACAGATCATTACCAAATAATATTCAGTAGGATATTTGGAAACTCTATGAAATTGTAAAAAAAAGTTTTTCATTAGCACAAATTACTTTATTATTCATCATTTTTTATTTAATACAGTTCTTTTAAATTTGCAAATGGCATCACATGAATAGCTTTTAGGGTGGTCTGTTCATGCAGTAGTGTCAGAATTTCATTTTATTGTGCAGCCTTTCAAGAGCAAAGTCTTGAATTCATCTAGGCTAGTAAGAGGTGCCTTAAGTTACTGTGACTGTTTTTTTGCAGAAAGTACATTTGTGCACAAAGAGTTGTGGGAATTTGCATCAAGCTCCCCAGTCATGTTGAAATTCATAACCTTGAGTCACAGATGATCCTTAGACAATCTAATAGGACCAAATGACCTATTATCTTTTGAAACTAATTCTTATACTCCTAAAACATGCCATATACTGTAGTACTGTACTCTTACCTTTCTTTAATAACAAAACTTTGAACACTAGTAATGCAACACAGCATAAGGTAAAATTAACCATTTATGAATTGTTGTTGAGCTTTTGTTATACTCTACATTAGTGTATGCATAAGAAACTTTGAAAGATCAATAAGACACATTGATCTGATTTCTTAGATGGTGTTTAGTACTACAGTATATCTTTATTATCAGTGCCTTTTTAAAAGCACTAGGTGGCACCGTTTCGCCACATTAACACAAATCTAAACTGGCCACGCTCACTGATATTGCAGACGTTTCTCCCTTAATGTGAGTCTACTTTTAATCATAGTTCGGTAAAAAGTACTGTCTTTAAAAAAATAGTAGCCTGTTATTTGATTTTATGCCTCTTCCATTTAGAATGTTGTATTTCCAGCTGTAAATCAGATAACCCTGTTAACCACTATGGTGACCTCTAACCTTTAGGAACATTTTACCAGAGCTAAATGCCAGATTAGGGTAGCAGTGGTCAGCATAGCTGCCTTGCAGTGCTGGGGCCTGGGGTTCAATTCCAGACTTGGGGAATATCTGCATGGAGTGTGTATGAACTCCCCTTGTTTGTGTGGGTTTCCTCCGGCTGCTTTGGTTCCTCCCAGAGTCCAGAAACATGCTTATAGGTTAATTGGCTTCTGGGAAAACTGGCCCTCATGTGTGTGTGTTTACAGTATGTTTGTCTGCCCTGTGATGGACTGATGTCCCGTCCAGGGCGTACCCTGCTTTGCACCTCTTGCTTGCCAGAGTAGGCTCCGACTTCCCTGAATCCCTGAACTGGAGGAAGCGATCATAAAATGGATGGATGGAAAAATAGCAGTTTATACAGTGTGAGTCCTATAGTGGGGTAAATACATTTACACCCTGTGAGTCCTACAGTATTGTAAATAAATGAAACTGAATGGAGGAACATCGCATTTCTCAGTGAAAGCCCTGGAAGCTCACAACCTCTTCATGGTTTATAGACATCAATTTGGTTCAAAATACCACTGCATTTCAAGTCCTATAACCTGAATGGCAGCGAAGCATGTGCTGTTGTATTGCAAGTCATAGCTATGCACCATATCTGTACGGAGGTAGTGGTTGATTTAAAACATTTTCTTATTTGCTTTTTATATACTGCACATTTTTTTAATTTAAAGAAATGTTTTATCTCCTTAAAGATGTTTCAGATGAAAAGCCTTTGAAATCTATTAAATATTCCTGTTTGGAGGAGCTACAGGTCCCTAGTGCCTCAAGCAGTTAAGGTGCTGTGCGAAATGAAAGATGGCTGGAGTTTAGGGGTGGCCTTGGCATAGTCTTCACTCCCTTCATGTTCATATATGAGCAGAGCTGGATCAAACAATCATTTTTTACTGATATCAGTGGACTAATAAAACCCTAGTGTAAAACATACAGTATAATGTGAATTTTGTAATAATATGAACTTTTAAAGGAATGTGTTACAATGCCTTTGTTGAAAGTGGTAATGGTAGTGAAATTAAGGCCTAAATAAATGTCCATTAGAGGGTGGAAAAGAGGGACAAACTAGCTTTTGTAGGCTTTCCATCTGTGAGCCTTTGAAAGAGATGTAACTTGGTTAAACATTTTAAAGTGCTTATGGATCTCAAGGTTAGGAGACAACCAAGGGGAGGCAGAACACACTAAGTAGGAGTCTAATGAGAAGCATAAACTAGGTACTGGGACACAATGTTTGATATTACGTCTATCATGCATGTCTTACAATAGCAGTAAATATGGAAGCATTTGAACTCTTAATTTAAATATATCTAAACTTTTTTGCACAAAATTAAAATGTATCTTTACATTACATTTTTAATCCATTTTGATTTTTAAAAAGTTCAGTGTTAAAAAACATTTTTTTTATCATAATGCTGCCAAACTTCATTCCGGTTTCTTCTGCTTCATTTAGGGCTATAAAACATGTCACCCATTAAGTACACTGTGGTAACAACACAGGCAAAGAAAACAGGATGTTCTTTAAAAGATGTGCAGCTGTCCGCAACTGAGGTCACTTCTAGGGCCATATCTAATAAACAGGCCTCTGTTTTCCCCTTTGTCTTCGATGCGTTCAGAGTCAGACATAAAAGAATCTCACAGGTGGTAAGGTTAATCAGTGGGGCACTCAAGTGTGTGTGTGTGTTTGTGGAAAAGCAGCATTACTTTACAACACAGTCAAGAGCTTGTCAAGCATGACGGTTTCACATCTGCCACAACCTGAGAAATCTTCATGCAGTACAGTGGAGGAGGTACTGTAACTAGAAGCAAAGTGTGCTTCATTTATGTGACCGTACATTTACAGTACTTAGTTACCCCTTTTATAAAGGAGTTAATATAAGACCAAATTGTACAGTATATGAGATGGAATTTGAAGACGTATTGTACTCAATTCGCATTCTGTGCTGTTTTTTCCTTTCTTATTCGCCTTACTTTTGACATTTTACAAAGTTTGAGCTTTTATTTCTATTAAAGACACAGCTCCTAAATATTATCTAATATGTTTTGTCTTCATTTGTCAGAACTGAAAGGAAGCAGATGTAATATTTGTGTGTTTATTCAGTTTTTATCATCCACAATCAGGGGATAAAGGCACAGTGTTGCACAGGTGACAATAACAAGAAGAAGAAATATCAGGTGATACCTGCAGGTAGTGGAAGTTCTTTGTAAGTGTCTACTAGTGGTATAGGTAGACTGTTCCAGTTATCTGATGGAAAATAGGTTTATAGCCATAGTACAATGTGTATTGCCACCTCGGGGAGACATTTTGATTATTTTTTATTTTGAATCACAAAGCTATTTTCAGTTGGCTCAGCCTCTATCGTGCGTTACAGACACACTGTACATACTGTATGCTCGGGTCCGAGTGTAGCTGTTTTTTTGTGTCAGGGTGCTGCAAGTGGGAACGGCGTGGACCTTTCCGTCATCAACGAAGCTCGTAACATGGTTTCCGACTTGCTGGCGGACTCCTCCCTGTCTCCTCAAGTCATCGCCTCCCTGCGCAGCATCAGCAGCCTGATGGGAACCTTCTCGGGGTCGTGCCGGCCTCGGGTTAACCCTTTCACTCCTTTTCCTGGGTTCTACCCCTGCACCGAGATGGAGGACCCTACAGAGAAAGGAGAGAGAAAGCCCCATAAGGTCAGTCGCAGTGCTTGAAACATTTGTTTTCTGATTTACAAACGGATCTGTAGGATTTGTTGAGCTCCAGCCCCGGTCCTGGAGAGCCCCAGACCAGCAGGTTTTGTAGGGCCACTATTAAATCAGCAGTTTCTTAAGACATGGAGCAATGCCATGATGATCATTTCAACAAGTCATTTGTTAAATTGCATAGCTTAGATGTTGATCAGGGCTACTTTTCAGCAATAAAGAACCAGAGTTCTCTTAACTGAACACATTTCTTGTTTAATTCATTTGTAGCTTGCTGGTGTTGCCAATCTGTAAAACAGTTGACCTATAAGACTAACCGGATTGGGGTTCTCTAAGTCTCTAAATAAAGTATTGTCTAAAATGGCATCCTCTCTATTGTTTGCCAAAGCACTGTGTATTGAGAATACATGATGTAGACTTTAAGCCAGAATTGGAATTTTCATGGTGCTGAAAAAATATTCAGATGTACTGAGGAAAAAGTTCCTAAATGTCTTGTTACAGTTCAGCAGGTTTTAACAGTAAATTGCATGCAGAATAACTGCCTTAATCTGTTACAGTATATACAGATTTGAGAATGGCTGAGAATGACACAAGCAGTGCTAATGGGAATATGTTTGGACAGTTTATTACATATTTAGGAGCCTGCCCGCTGAAGAGCTTGCAGGTTTACTCTAATTTCTTTGCAGAAAAAAATGAATCCATTGAGATTTCTTAAAATGTAATTTCAGTTTTGCTTACAGCCTCTGGGGAAGAATCTGGGGCTCTAATTCAGAATACTGATTGATTGTGTGTGTTAGTGTATTGATGACTAATGCTGTGAACTTTTTCCATTTTTGTACATGACAAATTGATTTTTGGTATGCGTTGGTTCTTTCACCCAGGGAATGAACAGCAGGAATAGCCTACCCACCCAACAGCTACGACGAAGCTCAACATCATCTTCTACACTTCCGTCTCTGGAGGCTGCTCGTTGGGAGCGCACTAATGGAAAACGACCTCATCAGGAATTTAGCGCTATGAGGTACGCCATGCTTACATCATCATGATGCTTTTTTAAAATCAATTTAAGAATAAACATATTTTATCTATAGACAGACACCCCAAATTTTTAATGTATTGTTAGTATTTTTCTTGAAATGATGGTATACATTTTGATCTGTGGAAACAAAAACAGTATTTTGCCTTTTTGCAGCCCAACAGTGCAATTCCTCATTTCCACAGTAGATGGCAGACTCTGAACACAACCCACAGCTCTGCTTCACAGGGGAAGATCTGGAAATACTGTTGTAGCTGCAAAATGTTCAGATGACTCACTTGGCCTACTCCAGAATTAGTGTTCCAAGTATCTGCAGAGGAATATTTAGGCATCACTTGTGCATTTACAGATTTTTATTGTTATTATATTTTATGAACACTGTTTATGTTCTGAATACTGAGAGTTCAATCTGAAACCTTGCCATAACCCTTTCTGTTATCAACAGCAGAACCTTTAGAGTGGCATCAAAAATGCCCATTCATTCTACAAAGACAACTTTTAAAGAAAAGCCCCCAAAACAGTAAAATATTATACAAGTGCATCTTTTAATAGTTGCAGTTGTTTTCCAATAAATTAAATATTTAAAACAGAGATTGTAATTTCAGTAGAAGAACTATTTTCTTTAAAAGCTGTGATCACTGAGGACTAAGTCTAAAGTATTTATCTAACGTAGAACGTACATATTTGTAGAATGTGTAATTTTATATCTTTATCAGGCTCTGACTAACATATTGTAATTGCTTACTGCGGTAGTTTTATATGGATCAAAATGAGACTTTAAATGCAGTTTACATTATCAATCCTTAAAACTCTAGGCTGAAAGCCATTAGAATGCAAACTGTCCTTAATTATGGTCCACATAGATGTGTGTCTGTTGGAGCCAGCTTTATGATGTTAATTTATTGATACATGCATTTGATGCAGTCTCTTGTGTTGTTCCATTTTTGTCATCATTAACTAGACAGCTGCAGTGCAATGTTGAGTTATGATCTAAGTCTTCAAACCTGCTGGTACTTGGTGGTTTGACTTATAAATTGAATGAATCAACCACGGCATACTGTTTTTAATGTCAAGGATACCGTTCTTGTTTTTGAATGTCCAACGAGACCCAAGCAAAAGTAAAAGTAGTAAAATAGCTTTTGCATGATTTAATTAGATAGCTGAGAACTTGCACCACTGATTGCGCAGGCTTCAATGCTGTGGACTGTACACACATTGCACTAAACACACACAACTTATTCTGTACAGCATAATAACGGAAACCATCTGCCCACATAAAATACTTGTCTAGTGGATGCATCTTGTAGTGAAGTCTTTTCTCACCCTTTGTATTTGCCAACAATCTTGGCCGGAGGCTTTTGAGAGTGAGCGTCTAGAAAACTATTCTTTATTTTTAAAGCCCAGGGCCCCAGCCAAACGGACCTTCCAATGCAAACCTCTTGACAATCCCGAAGCAAAGGTCTTCGTCTGTGACACTGACGCATCACGTAACAAGACGAGCAGGTAGGTGCTGGACAAAGCCCTTGTCTGACACACTGTATTGTGATCCAGGTGATGGACCTTTACCTTTAGTTTCTCCTAACTGTGCTTTTATAAACATGTGATAGATGGACGTTAGTGGGGGGTATTTGAGCATCCTATACACATAGATAGGCTGACATTAGCTTGGAAGAGTCACGTCAGATACTTTCTACATGTTTTGTCCCTCTGTCACATTTATTAGGATCTAACAGAAGTACTGAACTAGTGGTTAATTTTCTCTAACAATTAATCTATTCATCTATGTAACAGAAGACCTAGGTACGAGACTCAATTATGCAGGCACGCTGAAGTGTGTGAGATTAGGAGCTAATCTTCCTCCTGAACTTCTGTTAGAAACTCCAGAAAGTGAAGCAGTTTGAGTTTGAGCAAGCAGTTTTTTTTTAAAAAGAGAAAGTTGCTCTGTGCAACTTCAAGTAGCTTTTCAAGTGATGGATGCTTTACATCTCTGTTGCTGTGTGAGACATACCAGTTGACACACCACTTAAAATGTCAAGCATAATCTTCTTTATTGAGGAGTCAGTTGACATTTGAGAAGCAACTTTAATGTTGGATATTATTTGAGAAACAAATGAGGGCTATAATTCTTTTTATTTGCTGCGTAAGAGCTATGATACAAATTGTAAATCTAGTGTGCTGCTCTCCATGACAGTGCATTGATGAATCAGTCTCTCATCGTATTGTGTCGCCGATGTTGAGAACAAGGCATTTTTGCTGTGATTGAATATCACTGCCTGTTGTTTGAATAATATAGGAAAAAAAACATCTACAGTTAAATGTGACACAAGCTTTTCAGAAATACATTTCACAGCAGGATTGAAAGGAATAATAAATAATCTTAGTGCTAAGGTTCGGCGTTGCAAAAAAAAGTGTGGACAGTAAATATACAACAAAAGCATATACATCTTCTACTAAAATGGACACAAAAACAGTGACAAAAGAATGATAACGACCATACATCATACCGAATTGTTGGATATAGTTTTATCCCTTGGCGGCCTGTTTCTGAAACAAGGTTATTCACCATTTTAAGTAGGACAAGTACAGGTTTTTAAGTCACACTGAACTGTCAGTAGTTCCTTGCATTTGGACAACACTTTCCATGTAGAAGGGTGGCGATGTGACAGTGGCAAAAGAAGCCTCACTTTATTCACCACTGAAGTGCAGTGCCCATTTCCACTTCAGGGGCATTACAGCATGTTAGCCGTAGATAATGAGTGCTTACTTTGCGGTTTAAAGTGTAGGAGTTTTATCCAGGTCAGGATGAAGAAGTCTGACTTTAACATCTGTCCAGGAGACCAGGGTTAGCTGCCCCGCTTTTCTGAATAATGTCCACACGTTGTCTGCAGTTCATCATCTTCCATAACTTGGAATTTCTGGGTCAGAGGGAAGCTACCACCTCCTATTTGTAATTCACCACGTTTTCATGCACGCGTCTGATTTTTCTTAAAGCTCTTCCAGGAAAATGCTGACTTTGTCCAATCTTTCTTGGTGAGATCCACAGATCGCCAGATTTCTAGGTAGTGTACCTGCTAACAAGAAAACCTTTGCTAAACTTTCAGGACATCTGTTCATCCTGACAAGTCATGGTTAAATTGTTCTAGTGAATTTCCATTTACTTTCACTCAATCTATTGCGTTTTACATTAAAAGATGACAGTGTATATGCTTAAAATCGGAAGGGCAATAATCCTAGTTTTTCTGTTTTGAGGCACGTCCCCCAGTCTGAGTCCAGTGAACTCTCCAAGCCACAGCCCAACCGGTGGCAGTGGGTCTCTGGTGACACGTTCCCCAGTTGAGTTCCCAGACACTGCTGATTTCCTCACCAAACCCAGCGTCAACCTGCATAAACCCCTAGGATACGCACTCAGCTCTCCGGACTTCCAGCAACAGTTCAGGACTTCAAGCATTCCTCTCTGCACAAGGTAACCACTCTCCTGTAGATCTGGAGTTAGTTAGTATTCCAGTGCAACAGACATGCACCATAAGACTGGATTAAATGCAAGACTTCATTTTTTGTGCAGTTCTTGAATTGGTGTTGAAGGTTTGTGATTAATTTTGCCCATTTGATGCATGGAGATGTATGGCTCTGATTCAAGCTGAATATTGACTATTAAATTTGATTTATGATATTTAGAGTGCCTTGCTCTGAGACCATTGAAGGGCTCTGTGCCTGTAGCTAAAAGGTTGTGTATTCTAATCCTAGACGTGTCACTGCTGTTGTATCCTTTAGAAATGTACAGATTACTACAATAAAGTGACCAAGTGTATAAACGGGTAAAAAGGGAAGTCATTTTGGATAAACGTATCAGCCAACATTAATAAGATTTATTTCAAACTACTTCTGTTTTCTTTTCCTTATCAGTTGTGGACGTCAGATGCTGAAAACAGTTCCCAGTGCAGAGTCAGGGGAGGCTAATTTACTGTCTGCCACTGAGACGCAGCGCAAGAGATCAGGTAGGATTTCAGTGCCCATTAATACTGTGATTGTGGAGCAGTCATTTTACTGATAAGGTGAAGTTTAATCATGACCCGAAGTTAAAGATGACATGCATAAGTACTCGAATGGCCATAATGCGTCTTGGAATTTGATCAGGAAATGTTATCCAATTAACAGTAGAACAGAATTCAAATATATATGTATATCTAAGAGCTTTTTGTCTTTTATTATTCCCTGAGACCATAATGTAACAAAATTATTCCATGCTGGTCAGTATTATAAAAACATACTCTAATGTTAAATTGGCAATGTTAAAACTCTTTCTGATCTGCTTAAAAATACTGTAAACTCATTATGCATTCCAGAATGTGTTTAAACAGCTTCCATCTTTAACCACTGCATGATAAATTAGTTATCCCCATTATTTGCAGATTATGCAAATATACAAAAGCAGGAACATCTTGTACACGTCAGGTGTATTTCTAGAATTACACATAACGCATAGATGATTCTTTGTGGGATGAAAATTCAAGTTTTACCTGGGTGAGACATAATTCACATTCTGAAGCAGGCATTTTCTTGTCTGCTCTTTTTTGGCTTAGTTTTTTAAGCAAACCAAAGTTTCTGTTGTGGCTCAGAATCTCAGAATGAATCTCGGGGTCTCATTCTTCCATTCTGGGTGCTGTTGATGATACATTTTTGTTTTGTAAAAACCAAATAATGCAGTAGGAGACAGTTGTTATTTTTTCAAAATATGTTTTTGACTAAACACAGTTCTCCAGTTTTGATCTTGAAGCGTCCTCTGTTGATTCTGTTGATAAAAGTCTGTAGATCTTTATTCTAAATTTAGATAATAAATAGAGTCTATAACAAATCTGTCTAGAACTTCAAAAAACGAATCTTCAGAACATCACAGATTGAGACAGAAGTGCTTGGTTTTCAGAGAATGGGTCATGAATGAAATGATGACGCATTTAAATGCCTGTTTTTTTTCCCAAAGGTGAAGGAACAGAAAGTCCATGTGACAGCTCTCAGATAAAGGAAGCATACGAAAAAGCAGAAACACAATGTGAAAAGTACCCAGACATCAGAGAGTCCGATAACGAGAGCCAAACGGATACAGAACAACAACAGTGTCAGACACACACGAGTCAGGAGACTGAGGTAGGACGGTAATGGATTATACATATTATCTTTTTGTTGTTGTTCCTCTACTGTAAAGTAAAATGCTTTCATCAAAATCACTTCAGATGGAGGAGATGGCATAAGCACCCTTTTTTATTTTAATTTCTCTACTTTCTACATAAGAATGACCTAGGGCTCTGATTTCCGCACTAGATATAATTGGAAATGCGTGTAGCTGAAAATGACAACCCTTGATTTTCATGAGTTCAGGGTAAAAAGGAGAGTGACGTCACAACAAAGGGATGTCAAACTCATTTGCTGTGGTGGGCTGAGTTGATTTAAGTGTACTTCAAGGGGGACATACATGCCATAAATGATCAAAATATAAGGTACTGTATTACAACTAACACAGAATTAGTTGTAGTGTTTTACAGTATGTTTTTGGTGTAAATATCTCCATTTAAAATGTAGTTAGCTGTCAATACCTTCACACAATTATTTAAAATATCATATTTGTGATTATTGTATAGTAGAGTATAGAAATATATGTTTTCTTAAAAAGAATATCATTCAGTAACTTCTGAAAATACTCAATTGTGTACACCCGTTTCTTCACCTATTTTGTTGCTTGTTTCCCACTGTAAAAAGTCTATTGCACTACAAAAAAAGGCGCTTCCCTTGTGATCGTGCTTACTTAGTAATTTTTCTCATCAAATAGCCTCCTTACCAGTGCTTCAGGAATAACTTTCCTCTAAGTTCTATTATGCCCTACAAGTCTGGCAAATAAGACCACAGGAATATAGCAAAATGTGTGAACCTTTTCATTTTTTTTAATATTATACATTGTGCAACTACATGGCATCACTGCAGACATGAATTACTGGAGTTAGAAAAATGCTAAGATGGCCAATACTTTATTTTTTTTTTAACCAGAGCAACCAAGACTTCATATTGGACCCACTGCTACAGGATCATGAAGTTCTTATGGAGAGAATCAACAACTGGAACTTTCCTATCTTCGATCTGGTTGACAAAACAGGAGGAAAATCGGGAAGAATACTGAGTTTTGTAAGTTCAATTACAACTATTTTATCTGTTGCAGTTTAAACACTGTATTTTTGTCACAAAACAGATAAAACCTTGCTTCGACCATGTCAATCACTATACAGTATGTCCATTTTTCCTATATTAACCATATTATCCTTGACTTAGTTTAGTAGAAGCAATGTAGAAAATTGGATGGGGATTTCATCCTACTATGTGTTTTAAAGATGGTGGCATTTCTTGCTCTTCCAGGTTAGTTACACCTTATTCCAAGACACTGGTTTATTTGAAATTTTCAAAATACCAGTCCGGGAATTCATGTCGTACTTCTGTGCACTGGAGAATGGCTACCGGGACATTCCCTGTGAGTATTTTATAACATTTCTTCTAATTTTACACTTATTTTACACTTTATCAAATAGCAATTGCCTCAGGTTTTTTTTCTTGATTAATGTTAATTTTATTGTTGCCGTGTCCTGAATGAATATACATTTAGCTTATAATATTGTGAAGTAAATTCTACTTTACTAATGATGGATAAATAATTTTGGATTATTTAGATTGAGTGCTAATGAGTGTCTGCAGTTTTGGAGAGTGTTCAAGTTCTATTTCTCGCTCAGATCACAATCGTATTCACGCCACGGATGTCCTTCATGCTGTCTGGTATCTGACCACAAGGCCGATCCCTGGATTCCAACAAATCCACAATGATCACATCACTGGGAGTGACACAGGTAGCGGCCATTTGACTTCTACTTGAGCAGCAGTCAGTACTTTTCAAGCTGATCTCAAATCTTTTTTCCACATTAAGTACTTGAAGATTTATATTATATAGACTGTGACTGGCAAGATGCTAATTCTGAGCTCATTCTGGTATCTGGTTGCTTGATTTGTAAATAGGCTATGCTAAATATGTTTTAGTTTTTAAATTAATGGAACATGTGGTATCTGTGTTGATGCTGCCTTCAATAAGTCATGAATTCTGTTTATTTTTTTCTCATGTTGCATTCTGAAGAATGTTTGGATGTATAAATGTATTGTTTTTAATTGTAAAGATATTATTGTTGTATTCATTTTGTTGAACACATTTTTTGTGCAGTCCACATCCTCAATGGCTTGTTTAGAATAAGACCAGAAAATTCTTAAGTCTCGTTTTGGTTAATGATATTTGACGTAGCCTTGATCCATAGAAAATTAATTAAAAACCTCTGCTGACTGATTTACCTCTTCTGCCAAAAGAGCAGCTGCCATTAGATAAGAAGGCCTCCATTGTGATTGAAATCTGTTGTTGCTGCTGAACTCAGCATGTTTCAAGCTTATTTTAACTCTGCGGATGGCTATTTTAATTTTTTAAATGGAGCATAGCCTGAGTCATTCTTTGACTAATTCAACCTGCAGAGTGCATACTGAAATGATAAGTAGTTTAAAGGTGTAGTGCCCCAGGCTGTTTTGAGGAAGCAAGAATACAGTCTACTGTAGTATAGATTTGGAAGCCTATGATGAAAGTAGTCATCCCTATACAGCAGGCATGGAATATTAATTGTGAAACTGTTTTGCTTATTAAACAATGAAAGTGTGAATATAGACTGGGGTGGATATAAGTACAGGCACATGGTTTCTGTGCTACAGTACTAAATACAATAAATATTGTTTGTTCGGTGATTCATACTGTTAGTGTGTGTTTAGAAACTGCTAACCTCAACCCTACGGCAGCAGAGCTGTGCCAGTTATGCACAGCCTCACAGGTAATCTACAGTAGGTCACAGGTGGTGAGTGACTTGACCCAGGCTCAGGGTAGAGCTCTGAATCAAGCTCCTTTACTGTTTGGGCCACTTACAAGCCTCTGAAGACTAATATCATGTGCCCGAGACCTACTGTAACAGGTTCTACCAGTAACTCAAATGCAGTTGTAGTTAATCGGTAAAGGCTAAATGAAACATGTCTTCCTACCAGATAAAGAGACAAGAATGTGCTTTTTTCCTGACATTTAAAATGTCTATTCTTTGTATAGGACCTACAGTATAGAGGGTATCTGCAAAATTAAAACCTCTAAAGATTAATGAATTAGATAAAGGATTCCTTTTCTTCAGATTCTTCAAGCTACTGTACAGTATAGTTCTCTCCTGAAGGAGACTTATCGAACAAGTCTGTTTTTGTCTTCTCCTTCTTATCATCATGCTTGTTTTAGCTAGTTTATGATTATTGATGAGGTTGATGTTCAGGTCATTTAGCCTACTTGTATACACTACGATCCAGATTTGGTGGAAAGAAGTTAAGACAGAGACACTGAAATCACAGGTGTATTAGAGAACACATTTAAAAGTTTTACCATTAATTGTTGTTGTAACTTTTTGTTTTGCAATGTTTTATTATACAGTACTGTACAGAATACTATATTATATTATCAACATTATTTATGTGATGTTATAGAAATAACATGGCCCTTAAGTATGGCTATAATAATACGCCTGTTGTTTTAAAAGCACTGTTTGACAGTTTTGGTTGCAGAGACACTCTCATGTGCTATGGGGAATTGGGAATGTTATTCTATATCTGCATGGCTGCAACAGAAAACCTGTAAATGTACTATTACCTTTGTAAGAGATCAATTGTGGCATGCGGCTGACTTGAATGCTTTCATTTTTTCCCCTCTGCTTTTTATTATTAGTAACGTAGTTTACATCCTGAGAGGTTATTTCTCTAAGAAACAATACTATGTACTGTAAAATGCAACAAAAGCAGGATTATATATTTTAATTCTTGACATGTATAGCTGAGTAGTTATGCTTCTTGAGGTCACTCAACAGTTATTCATCCTCGCAAGATATTAAGATATTCCAATAATTAATTGAGTGATTGTGTATGCAACTGTATATGCATGGGTATACGCATATCTCTGCGTGAGGTAAACATCACCTGTCCTTTGAACGTTCCTTTTTACATCGACAATTGTTCTGCATTTCTCCTCAATTGGCATTTAACTTCCTTGATTGCTAATTAGATAAACGTTTTGCTTTCTCCAGATTCGGACAGTGGGATCTCACCAGGCAGGGTGGCCTATGCCTCCTCAAAAAGCTGTGTGATAACAGATGACAGCTATGGGTGTTTATCTTGGAACATCCCGGCCCTTGAGCTCATGGCGCTATATGTAGCAGCTGCGATGCATGATTACGATCACCCTGGTCGGACAAATGCTTTCCTTGTAGCCACTAATGCACCCCAGGTAAGCTGAAGTGCTGTAAAACATATTAGATACACTGTACTGTGATGTTAAGTGTGATTAGTTTTTCTCTGTTTGTGAACAAGTAAAATACAAATTCACTTCAAATAAAATAGATAAAAGTAATATATTTTAGAGGTACATGTAATGTATTTCAGTTTTGTGTACTTAAAGGCTGTACTGTAGATTCTTTTCTGGCATGTGATCAGATTTCCAGTGCTCCATTACGTCTTTGGTAATATTATTAAATAACCGATCAATAGCATAGATCTAAATTAGCAAAATGCCACAGAAATATGTTGGTACAGGACTCTAATTTTTCTACAAACTAGATAGCATGCCTTTCTGGCTTATTTTCAAATGGATAAATATCTTTATCTTCATCAGTCTCTTTTATGCTGTTCTTTTAATATTTGGAAAAAAAAATTAAAAACTACCAAGTCAGAGTTGGCAACAGTGTTGGCTGCAGCTCAGAGTGTTATTCTTGGTTTGGCTGGATCATTTTTGCTGAGAAAGAAGAAACCCAGGTCCTGCTTGATGATGTGAGGTGAAAGCATAACATTGTTTCTGTTCCCCCCATTAGGCTGTGCTGTACAATGACAGATCAGTCCTGGAAAACCATCACGCAGCGTCTGCCTGGAGTCTCTACTTGTCCCAGCCAGAGTTCAACTTTCTGGTTCACCTGGACCATGTGGAGTTCAAGCGCTTTCGTTTCCTTGTGATTGAAGCTATCTTAGCCACAGACCTCAAGAAGCATTTTGATTTTCTGGCAGAGTTCAATACTAAGGTGGGGTGGTAGTTCTTCCTTAGAAGAGTACACCATTTAAAATATAGATTTAAGAGAACCATTCACGGCCACTTGGAAGTTATTCATTTGAAATTGTTCGATTTACAGTTCTGCTAGAAAAAAAGCTAGTTATTTGTATCACAATGAATAGTAAAATACTTTTTTTTCTGCCCGATATAGGTCAATGATGTTAACAGTCCAGGCATAGACTGGACTAATGAAAATGACCGCCTGTTGGTCTGTCAAGTGTGCATTAAGCTGGCAGATATCAATGGTCCCGCTAAAGGTCGAGAATTACACTTGAAATGGACGGAAGGCATTGTCAATGAATTTTATGAGCAGGTACGCCTCAGTGTGATTTATATTTCTAGCTCATTATACTCAAGATGTGTCATACAAATAAATATATATATATATTAAATAGATAAAGTACATAAATATTGTATATATGTATAATGTACATACCTTGTGTTTCACAGTCTGCTCAGTATTGTTGGAAAGGAGATTGAAAGGCATCTGAAAGGCTTTTTATGCTCTTTGGTTGTGTAAGAAAAACTCCAGATGTTTCGTGGCTGCAGTGGTCCATGATCAACGCTGCAAATCTTGCTCTGGCCATTTCATCATCTAAACAGAGCTTTCTTTTTGGAACCGTTTCCAGGGAGATGAAGAGGCGAGCCTCGGCTTACCCATCAGCCCCTTCATGGACCGCTCATCGCCTCAGCTGGCAAAACTGCAGGAGTCTTTCATCACTCACATCGTGGGGCCCCTCTGCAACTCCTATGACGCTGCAGGACTCCTACCCGGTCATTGGATTGATGAAGAATCTTCTGAAGATGTCGAAGATGGGGAAGAAAGTGAAACGGAAGATGATGACCTCGAGGAGGACATAGAACCAAGTAAGAACGATATGCAGATCTTGCTTTAACAGTAGTGCTGACGATCCAACCCCATTTTCACCATTTGAACTTGCTTAGCAATGCAGGCATGCTTTGAATCAGGTAAAATAGTGGGTAAATCAAATTCTAAGAGGTGAAGAGGTCTGTCCAGTATGTTTTCTAACAAGTTAAGTCTTTAGTATTGGGAACTTTAACCGGAATATCCATTGTGCTCAAAACAGAGTTAATTCCATTATAATTATAATCCTTTGAATCAGTCCACAGCGAAGAAAAGAGGTGAAACTCCCATGTCAAAGAACCTGTTGTGTGCATCCCACTTATTTATAGAAGTAAACAAATGTGCCAGCTTCATAGAACAATGAGGTGTTCTAAAATGTTATTTATAACGTCAGTACCTGAATGCTCTATGTTTCTGTACCAATAAAACCACATAATACAAAAGGGAGATGAAGCATGAAATACTTGTTGAAATGTTTAAAATTCCACAATAATGATAGGTACTATAAATTAAAACTAATTCTGTCACAGAAATAACTGATCTGAACATTAGATTTGAAGTTAAGGCACAAGAAAGTGACTGGAAATATGCCTGTGTTGTTTGTTTCAATTATACTCTTTCAGAAAGATATGCAGAATGTAAGGGAACAGGTGAAGGTTTATTTCATGCCGAGAAGTAAAGAGACACGTTTTGGCTGTCGAGAAGAAGGCACACCTGAAAAAGGCTCCACATTCTAAATGCCTCTTTTCAGCATGGAATAAATCTTTACCTGTTCCTTTGTAGCCTACGAATGCTGACTCAGCGACCTACTTGAACTTATGCAGAATGTAGTCAAACATTTCTCTAGCTGGCAGAACAGTTCACGCATTCCTGAACTGTTATCCCCTTTAGAGCAGTAGGGTCAGTGACTTATTAATGAACGTTCCCCCATTTATTGCTCTGGTGCAGAAAGGAGAAAGACCAGGAGACGGCTGTTCTGCAACATCATGCACCACTTGACTGAAAATCACAAGGTGTGGAAAAAAACTATCGAGGAGGAAGAGAAGAGCAAAGTGGAACTGAGCAAACAGCAGATAGAGAACTCATCTTTACCTCAGACATCTGACGAGATTCAGGTGATAGAGGAGGAGACAGAGGAGGAGGAGAGGCAGTAGGCCACAGTGGAGGAGAAGTGGCCCCTCCTGCCCCGCAGGATATGACACACACTGAATTGTCACTGTGCCGACACCAGACACTGATGCGTTTCACGTCACATTGAAAAGGCCTTAATACTGTGAGCGGATTCTCACTGAACCAGTGGGAGACCCACTCCTTTGCACTTTCGCCCCATGGAAATAAAGAGAAAACTTACTTCAGAAAATAAAACAAGCATATGTAACAGGAAGTAAGGGTAGGAATGCCTTCAACAAAAATAACGTTATCTAGCTGTGATGCTGCCTTGTTGAACACTGAACACTTACTTTCCATGAGGTACTTAAAATATAATTTAAAACAATGAAGCCCTTCAAACTATTGACACCAGTTACCAAAGTGAACAGTTCAAGTATGGAAATGTAGGTGATTCTGAGACTCATTCAGACTCACCATCATTTAAAAAAAAAACAGAAAATGTGCCTGTCTGAACCTAGCACTGAGCGCTGCAGTGCGGACTGAATATGAAGAAAAAAAACTGTAACTGCACAGTTTTACCCTGAACACTGAGGACTGGGAAAAGTGGACAGTATCATTAGAACGTGTTCAAGTTCTGACGTTTTGACTGAAAACAAAAAAAAATCACCTGCATCATTTTTGATGCCCTTTATTGCTGTGTATAAACTGCCTTGTTTGGGTTTTATTTTCTGTTATTGTTTTTTGTCCAGGAATGCACAGCGGCCAATCAACTTAATCAACTTGGGAATGTCTATTGTTGTTTACCACATAGCATACGGCATACAGAACAGGAAAACTGTTCCAACGAAGGGATGTTTTTCCTTTTTTATTTTAATATATATATATTTTTTCACTGTTACTCAGGATTCACACTTAGATTAATAGTTATTTTGCAAGAGTTCAGCTCATGAAGTCATAATGATTTCTAATACTCTTGTAAGTAAAAACTATGTATAATAATAACCGTTTTTATTCTTTGTACGGAAAATTTGCACCAAACTTGTTTTACCTGTTCAAATTCACCTTCATTAAATTATTGAATAAATTCAGAGGTGGATTTAACTCATGTTGATGCCGCCTCCCCATCACCAAAAAAAAGATTTAAGAGTTTTGTATTTATTTTTGGAGAGAACCCCTTAAACTCAAACACAGGGATATTACTGTAAGTGTTTTTATGATACAGTAAGTTGCAGAACGGCAAAAATAAAATCGTACATTGAATAAACAAGGTTGTTCATGTATTAGAATAGGACCAGAGGTTTCAGTTGCCTTTCTGTATTCATTATTTTAACAAACACTGTTATAAACCCACTCAATTGTTTATCCTTCTACAAACAACAGTATTTTCATGAGATGATCATTCTTTGCAAGACGTACACCAAGGCCGATAATTATATGAGTTAGCTCTCCACACTTTTCCCCAGAAAAAGTTTAATATGTGTGTGTTGTCACATTTTCATTTTATAACGTAATTTGAGTTTAGGAATAAAAATACTTTTATTTTTCTGTAAGATGAGAACTCTAGACATTCCACAAAAACAGTATATTTATTGAGACTTACATTTGTGAAGGAGTTTGTATTGTGAGACATGCACAGCTCTTTCACAATAGTTGAATTTTAATCCAGTCATAAAAGTTCTCATGCAAGTGGTGCAAATTAAGCTATTACATGAAAATGTGCACCTTTTACTAAAAAAAACAAACAATTTTAGCAGTGTTTTATTCTCTGCACAGAAAATATCTGCATCGTTTTTTTTAAGTAGTCAACTGTATCCAAACTCGTCTGTTTTATACATGTGGCTGAAAAATATTGTACATAGAGAACCTGTAATTATCATCCAGTTTCCAGAGTTTTTATCTAATACTATTTACAGATGTGAAATCTGTGAGAAGAGCCATGGGAACTGTTGTTTTTGTCTGGCTAAAGTGTCGTCATGTTTCTAATCATAACCACTTGTCTCTACGTCTTCAAACACAACTGGTGCCAAACTCTGTTCCCCATCGTGTCCCATGCCGCCTTAAAGTGTCTCCATGCTGCATCTTGCAGTAATAAATGACTATGAGGATAATAGATAAACACTGACAAAAAAAAAATCAGAAACATGAATTAAGTGCAATCAGAAAATGAATTGACATAAAACAATCTATTTGCTTATTCAGCATAGCAGGTTGCAGTTTCTGAAAGCTCCCCTGTGCCCTGTTTCTCAATTCTTCTGCTCATTATATTGTAAGCCTAATTGTTTATTGACTTATCACTGTGCACCATCATATACCCCAGTCTTCTCAGATGTTCTTGTCATAAATACATTTATGAATGGTTGTCACCTTTATGTAGCACCGTTATGTATGTATGTAACCATTCGATCCTATTGAAGTGGGGAAAACCATTTTTAGAGTTTTATTGTTATTTAAAGATGTTATAAAACACAACCCCTACAATACTTTCTCAGAGGACAGTTCTTTTTGATCCACAGCTAAACGTTTTTTTTTTCCCTTGTTGACTTACTATACAAGCGTGTGGATGCGTGTGTACCAATGGCTGTGTGACCGGTAGGCTTTTACTAAATTTAATTAATCTGTATCCCACAACACCCTGACAAACAGGTGATAGCTAAATAATGGGATCACCCAAAATACTCATCTAAAGAGTCCAGAGTGCCTAATTGTAGAGCATCAGAAACTTACAAGTACACTGATGGAAGCACTGGGAGTCATTTACAAGTGGATGACAAATCCAATATAACTATTGCTCCAGTCCCAGGGTACAGTGTGAACTTCAGTGTGAGTAACAGAACTTATGGAAACTTCACTGTTAACTTGTCCATAAGATGTGTACAGAATAAGTCTTTCAAAGTCCCTGCTTGTGTAGAAAGTCTCGTCATTTCCATAACCTGTAACAAATGGGCCATTGTAACATTTTACAAACCAAGAAGACTGTTCATGTCACCACTGCGAGACCTGCGACTGCACTGATATTTCAATTGAAGTGGTTTTTTTTCGCTCATCATTTTACTGCCAGGTTCGTGTGGAGAGGAAATGTATCCATTGCCTGGGTGTTGTGGTTTTTGTATTTATGTTCACACAAAGATTTCATTCAGAAGAGCCAGAAATATAAAAACATAATAACACTCTACTGATTTTCCATTCATGCAATAATTGAAAATACACTGATCCCTGTACCTGCTGTATTATTTAATCTGACAATTGTGTTTATTTTCATTTTGACACCAGGAAAGTCGGCAAAGATACACTCACAGGTATTCTTTATTATTGATGTTGTCTAGTCTAATGACAATTCCCACCCTCAAAGATTAAATTCATGATGTTGCTATGGTTCCCATGACTTGGATTCAAAATACCAAAAGCTGTAAGTTTCTGAATTATCAAATGATTTAGAAACTAAAAACATTTTCAGGATCTTTTGAAAGTTCCATTTTGCAGGCTGAACTTTGAAATTAGATGTGAAAATGAATGAAGACCGGTCTACTTTGCAAGACCCCTTATAGCAATAATTTCCACACTTTTTTTAAGTTGTTCAAAATGACAGAAAAAATGTTTGTTATAGTTTTGACTAAACTTTCATCTTCACCTACTGTATGTGTAAGATTTTTCATGAAAATTTAATTTCAGAAGGATAAATATTATACTGTTTTTGTTTCTTCTTTCTTGCTATGTGTAAACTGAGGTCCTTACTTGTGTGTAAATGCCCTTATAAAAAATAACCAGCAAAAATGTAGCAGAAGCATATTTTTTAGCAATGTTAAATAGAGGTTCATTTATACAGTACATAATGTGAAGAAAAATGTGTCTTATAGGCAGTCTAGATTATTAGAGAAGTGAATTCAAGTCATTCTTAATTTATTAGTGGTTCTGCATAGGACTGTGTTCAGTTCTCAAAGTTACGACTTTGATATGCGATAAAAGTATGGCATTTAATTGTACTGTTTACTTTATATAGGTTAACGTTGGTGTGGCTCACTTGTTTAGTCACAGAAGTTTTTTTAATTTCTTACCCATTGCAACATCCCCCCATCATTAAGATCAATTTTCAAAATGAGTTAAAACATTAGTTAGCACCATCCTAAGTACTGGTTCCTCAACTATTTTTATAAAGTACAGCTCTCCCTCCATGTACCACCAAGCTTTGGATAGTAATTAAAATAACAAAAGTAAGTGTTACAAAGGTGGCAGGGTAAAGGGGAAGCCGTTATTCAAGGATTTAAACTGTCGGAAGAAGGAGAAACGTAAGGGTGGCATTTTAAAATGTGTGTGTATATATATATACAGTACTGTCCCAACACAGAAACTGCGTAACAATTTTGGCATGATTCTAAACATACCATGCAGTTCATTTTTGTGATTCATACATTGAATGCATTGCCCCCAAACATAATGTTAATAATAGGGCATGTTCAGAACATGTACTGTACCAGGGCACATGGAAAAGGGTAGTATGTCTCCTTTATCAAGCTCAGACAGGTTTGTGTTGAGAGGAAATGTATCCATTGCCTGGGTGCTGTGGTTTACAAGTGGATGACAGTTCCAGCAAAAACTGCCTAATATCAGAGATATCCATCTATAAACATCCATCCAGCTCAGCTATGGCACTTCTGACTTTATGACTTGGTGGTTTGAATTTACACTCCCCCCTTGTTATAAGGATTATATACAGAACCTATACAATTGGATGAAGGTGTGTAGTCAGTTTTAGGAATGTTTCATTCATATGTAGACTGATTTTGTTGTATGTCGTACACATCACAAATACATCACATTGGCATTGCATACAGTTTCTTTTTGGGGACAGTACATACAATGTGTTACACCTTTGGTTTCTTTATTTTATGAGTCTTGAAACATGAGGAAAAGTGAATTGTGAACAGTGGTACCTTAGGGGAATCAAAGAAGGTCAGTAATTCTTCCACCTGATCTGCTCTGCCATTTAGGATTTTGTAGTTCACTGCAGTGGTTAACATCTGCAGAAAAAAATAAAAATACAGATAAGCACAGTAACACAGTGGAGTAATTCTATGATATTATAATTGAAATCCAACACAGAAAATGCAGCATTATTACAACAATAACAAATTAAGTACATCAGCATTACAATGCGGGTTGGAAAAATGATGGTACAATTTAATGCACATCAAATGCAACGATTACGGAGGAAGTTGGGCAATTCCAAGACTGCTGGGGAGATCAGAGGTGCTGGCTGAAAAGGATGGTCCCAAGGGCAGACCGGAGGATGTGCAGACTGTGTTATTTGCTGCAGGGTAAGTTATACTGTATAAGCAATGTTCTTTGCTGTTCCAGTACGAATGCCTTGTAGACCGTTGTGTACCAATCGTGTTTACTTAGGATGCGAAGGCAAGTCTTGAATTATACGAAACTCCAACCCCACATAACCGTGAAGCTGTGGCTAATGTGAGCTGCAGGGCAGAGGGGACAGAAGCAACTGAATAATAGGACTATCTACTTTCTAGTATAGTCAAGACAAATTTAGGCAAAAGTTAATGGTATTTAATCGATCCTCATGCTATTGTGTGTATGTTACACTCGCCAGACCAGTGGCACCAGAACCAGGCTAGTTACTGCAACCAGTAACTAGTGTTATAACCTGGTGCCACCCCCCAGGGAACGGGGGACAATACAAAGATGTTGCAGACCCAAGAGCTAGGGCGCGCAGGAGCTTGGCCCGCCCAGGATGTCGGATTCCACATGTGTGGTTGAGATTCTCAGCAGCCAGGCCAGCGCACATCATCATGTCGGACTTCTAAGGCGCACCAGAAACTGGATTGAGGGTGTCATCTGCTGAGTCCTTGTCCGAAGTGGGGTCCCACCCTCTCTTCTGCACTCTACAAGCTGAAGCAGCCCTGGACAGCACAGCCACAGCAGTGTACACGTTATACTGTACATTTACAACCTCAGAAAAAGTACCTGTGGATATACCCCTCACCTAACTGGACATAATCTGATGAACATACTTGCTTACTGTAAACCTATTTCTAAACATATAAACATATAAGCCAATAATTAAATTAAAACGTGAATGCTTCCTGAGATAAATGAAATAAGGCTTTCAGTAAGGAATGTCTGGCACATATTGTATTGTGCTCCTGAATGATACTAATCTGTTTCAAAGAGTATCATGCCTTTATGCTACCATCTTTAATAGCTTAAGTACACCAACACTATATTAGTAACTGAATACAGAGGGCTTTGTAATAAGTGGAAAATGCAGTGTACTTAAGTGTCTTTTAAGACCTCCTGGAAATGGGTGTAGAAAAGCAATCGACACTGTATGATGGTTTCAATCAGATAACTTCCAAACTCATCTTCTGTATTTTCTTAGGTTACGCAGCCAATTTCAAGAACAACCTTTCATGGCTTCAAGGACAAGTTTTCATTGCCATGCTCTTTGTGTTTGATGACACTTAGTAAATTAAACATATTTGTTATCATTGTACTGTAACAAGCTACATAGAAACCATTCTGGTTAACATTTTTACGATGAACGCCAACCTCTCAAACTACAATCTGTAGCCCGACGTCCGCATGTGACCAGATGACGCGTGTACGTTTGGGTGGTCTGTTACAGTCTGGCTTGCAGAACCTCTCCAGACTATGATAGCCTGCTTAGACCCCCCCAAACAAACAGTTCATCATAGAGGTATTAGCAGATCTTCAGTTCCTCTTCTTCTACTGTGGAAGAACTCTACAGTCCTCTATTCCTTCCATTGAAAGAGCCAGAACAGACACAAATTCCTGTAAAACTCCTCTTAGTTCTCGATTCTCTTCCTTTTTAATTCCCTGAAACCCCTGCCAACTCCACTGGGACCACCCATCCACAGACAGTCTTTCCTTTAACTGGAAGAAAAGCCCCTGTCCCTTTCCTACTCCAGAACTCCCAGCACATTCACAGTCTGCCCTTCACTGGAAGATACTCCTTCCAGGTCTCATCTGAGACCTACTGGTGCTCTCTATCCACCTGATCCACTGGCGCCCAGGTTTTAACTAAAAACAACACTTATCTACAACTCTGCAGAGCATTGAAATGAATGCAGGAATACATATCAAGAAAAATAAATCCTACATTCACTCTTGATCTACTGTATCTTTCTTTTCTTTCTTTTCAATATTTACTGTTTTCACTTAATAAAAAAGTATTTGAAAATGAATTTGCATTTTCTATTTTTTGTAGAACATTTTTAATTGATTTCTCTATTTTGTTTTAAAACATCTTCTGGAAATACTTTGCTCTTAAGTGTTTAAAAGACCAGAGCACATTTGGTAACTCTGAGATAGCATATATGGACAAAATATACGTCTGTTAGTGATCCTTGCAAGAACTTTAATAAGGAAAATAAAGAAGCAGTTCCACAACCTCAGTATCTTACAATGTCTACAGCGAAAGACAGACAGTACCTCCACCATAGTTGTAAACAGGCACTTTTAACATCCGATTTTAAAAACAGAATACAGTGATAAGAACAGAATATTGCAATACACATTAAAATAAAGTTACTGCAACTGCTATTTCCACAGTTTTTCTGAAAAGGCATGCTTTTTCAACAAAATCTCTCAGTCTCATTTTTGATTGTATTCCTCGTGTGTTACTCTTAACTTCACAGTTTTAGCAAATCATATCAAATGTTTTACTACAAACTTTTAAGTTATTTTTTTCTGGCCAGACCAGTTAACATTTATTGTAACATAAAATGATTTTAAAAATCTAATAGAAAAGCAACATTAATAAAATGTCCATATCAGACTAAACATTCAGTAAATGGGCAACAGTGAAATGCATATTACTCACTGTATAGCAAGGACACACAGGGAGATCATTAGTCCCATTGTGTCCCTGACATGGAGTAGTAATTTACATTAAAGTTAACATTTAACTGTATACAAGTTCTCTTGAAAGAGTCATTATAAAAGAGTACCAAGAATTTGTCACCTTGCAGAAGAAAAAAATGTGCAAGGTTTTATGGATGGATTTTGAAGGTCTTCATCTTTACCTTTTTTAATTAGCAATATTTCCACTTAAAACTCATTTTCTTATTCTTTGCAAGTTAGCTGCAAACTAACTTTTTTTGGTTCATAATTCATGTAATGCAACCAGACAGCTCTGACGGAGTGTTCAGTTGAAAATATTTGACTATGTTTGCACCATTACAAAATGGAATTAAAAACTGCCTTCTTCAGTTTGAGGTTTGTTGGTGTGAAAGCACTTTAAATGCACTGGGTTTCAGTGATCCATTTCCCTGAGTTTACTCATAATTACTCATACTGTATAATTCCATGCGCTACTGCCTCCTGATGGCAGAGATGAGATAGGGATGAGGCTGTAGAGTCATTCCTAGTTTGGGTGTAAGAGTTGGTTCTGACCCTTGAGGAAATTGAAGAGTAAACCTTTGAAGCAATGTTGTGAAGAACAAGAACATCTCCATTCTCGCCAGATGCTCCCCAAGACAGTGTCTTCTTCCTAGCAATTAAATACACAAAACCATGACTGAAAGAAGCCACTCAACACTGGAAAACAGACAGAATTATTATAGAATGGTAATGTATCAAAGCAGCTGATGGCCTAAGATCTAGTTAGAATGATCTTGTCATTTACCCTCTAGCAAAACAAGGTAGGTTGTGCTTTTGCATATGTTTTTTGTTCAGAGAAAATCAACATAGTACATTCATAGGCTTGTACAAATTACAATAAAGTAAAAAGCTACAGAATAATAATATTATTTTTAGTAGTAGTATAATGAGACAATGTACAGTAGTTCTGAAGAACGATGGGTCTCTATTAACCACTGACAGGTTTTCTGTTAAGTAATATGGAGCGTAAACTTGCCTAATGAAAACGGTGCAAAGGCCTCTCTCTTAATGAAGTTCCCATGACAGTCTAGGAACCTCTCTGGAGAGAACTGCTCGGGTTTGCGCCAGTATTTTTCATCAAAATGAACAGAGTACAGATTTGTTATCACTGTGGTCCCCCGTGGTATTGAATATCCCCTCACAACTGTGTCTTCAGAAGTCGCCCGAAAAATCCCAAGAGGCGCTATGTTGCAGAAGCGCAAGACCTCATGCAGCACAGCTTCGGTAAATGGCATTTTAGGCTTGTTATCTAAAGAAGGTAGCTTGCTCTTTCCAACAACACTGTCTATCTCTTTCTGCACCTTACCTAGGAAAGCACAAGACAATCAGGTTAGCTGCAGCACTTAGCCCACTGTAATCTGTATATCATTTCAGTCATGAATAATGTATGCAATACCCATCTCCATTTACTTTCTGATCTGTTGTTAGAGAGTAACGATCATGTTCATTCAGAGAGAAAGAATTAAGCTTTGTGGCAACTCGCGCTGTCACATGATTTCTTACTGTCACATCCCAGTGAATCACATTACTGTATTTTCAGTCTTGTGATGCAGGGTGTCATACAGTTGTGCTTACCTTGCATGCTTGGGTAGAGAGCCATATACAGCATGGCCCAACGTAACGCGTTAGTTGTTGTTTCTGTCCCAGCAATAATGAGCTCACCTACAGAAAATATTAGATTTTCTTTGGAGTACGAAGCTGCGGGATCACTAGCATTTTGCTCCATCTCATCGAAATAGGCATCAATGTAGTGTCGCGGGGACTGATGCACTCTGTTCCGAGAGAAGCGGTCAATGATCTTCAGCAGGAAATCATATACCTCGGCTGCGTTTCTGAAAAGCTTCTGGTGTTTTCCAAAAGGAAGAATCTTAATCCATGGGAAGGCATTGTAGAGAAACGCCCACCCACTGGCAGCCAGCTCGATGTTCTCGCTAAATATTTCGATCATGTGCTGGAAGTCCGTGTCATTGTACGTGAAGCGTTCTCCAAAGATGATGAGGTTGGTTATGTTGGACACGGCGTTCGTGACCAGGTGTTTGGGATTGAAAGGCTTTCCTTTGTAGTCATCGATAGCATCCACAAAAAACATACACTCTTCCGAGATTCTGTTTTCAAATGACTTTTGGCCATAGCCAAAGTATCTGAAGCTGTTGACAGCGAGTTTGCGATGGTCAATCCAAGCCCGGCCATACTTGCAATTAAGAAGCCCTAAATAAAACAAAGAGGAAGGAGAAACAAGTAGTTTCTAGAACTAATAATTTCAAAATTGCATAAAATTAGTTTGCTTAACGTTAATTCTAACTTTTGGTGCTTCTGTAACAGATGAATTAATTAAATGAAACAGAAAAGTAATTTGTCTAAGTCAACAAAACTTAATGCACATACAAAATATACTGGGTTCTAAACACTGGCCTGATGACATACAGTAAAGACTGCACACTGAGTTAATAATTATTAGATGTATTGATTTATTTTTGTATGCTTAATTTAAAAGTTAGGAGTTCACTTTTAAACAGTGCTGCCTTATCCCCAGTTTCTGATTTTTAATGTTGAATCTGTTTTGACAGAGATCAATTCTGAGCTTTGTACTACACTGGATGAGGTTAGAAATAGGACAACACATTTAAATATATATATATTTAAAAGAAAGCTAAGTTTTTAAGTTGCACACAAGAGTTCAATCATTCATAAATCATTTTCTTCATGAAGTTTCAAATACATTTCCTTCTTCAACTGTTTAAAAAAAAAGGAAATTGTTCTGCAATACACAAGGTTACACAATAATAAAAAGTATTTTTTTTCAGATCCTAAAATTATTTACCAAATAATTTAAAGCTTTGTATAACTGAGAAAAAAAATGTAAATTGGAAATGTCAATATTTTTGTGCAGTGCAGTTCAACCTACTCCTCAAAAATCATTTGTCTAATGACATTTTGGACCAAAGTCTTCAACTGTTTAGAAAGACTAAAAGAAAAAAAAAAGGAGCAGTCTTTGGACTAGCTTCAAAATGCATGTCTGAAATCACATCAAAAGATGACTGTACAGTGCAATAGACTTGTTGTTCAAAAGTTCTCTGCAGGATGTGGTGATGTCAGAATAGGAATGTTCACTCCAAGAGGTTCCAGAGTCTGCAGAGAACCTCGTCTTTAGATCAGTTCTCATTCCGTTTGTTTACAGGAAGCATTTATTTCATAACATTGAGGTCAACATGTACTATATAAGTACATTTTGACTGGAGAAAGATGATATGAAAAACAAAATAATGATAAAAGCACAATCAAGTTATAGCTACACTGCACTCAAGAGACCCCATCAGGGTATTATTTGTTAAATGCCTTATTTGAATAAAAGATAATTCATTATTTTAATATTAATTTCAATTTAACATTGTACCTCAACAAATATGTCTTTACTGGTGTCTTTAGCCTAAACATGACTGGACTATTAAGGATGTGTTCTGTTGCTAAGGTGGCACACAACCTTTAAACATATCTTGGCTCGATGCCTCTTACTTTATTTTGGGGTATCTTCCTCTTTTGCAACAAGCGGACCTTCCAGTTAAAACAAAGGGCAAAACTACAATAAGCGCATAGTCAAGACATGGCTACATTACATTGAAGAGTCCCTAGACGAGTTAGGGCAAAACCGGTCTGTAACTGCTGAATGTTTTGTCTGCTTGTTTATGAGTCAAGACAATAGACTTGTCTTTTGTGATTTCAATGAACTGTATCTGCACATACTGTATACAGCGCTTGTACAGAAATGTGGAGGGCTCAAATAACAATAATAGTCATGTGAAACTTGCACCATCGAAGGATTAATTCAGATATACAAATGAGACACTAAGAACACGTGACCATGGACAATGACAGGACAAACTGGAGGGTGCTGCACTGACTCACAATGTCATCATTACTTGTGTCTGTGATAGCTGGAAAAACTGGAAGGACACCACACACAGATGCTGAAACTGATCTGTACCCACTATCATGTACCATGGAAAAATTATTCACCATAGCCCTACCTGTGTGCAAACCAAATTTCATTTCTTCACTTCTTCCCACTTCTCATGATACAGTGTCTGAATAGACCATTCACGTTTACAAGCTGGGATTGACTCATGAATTACTTTCAAGCTGTGTTTTTAGTGCTCACAGTCAACAGAGGGATCACAACAAATAACTTATTATAACAAGGCAAACAACGAAGAATTTGCACATACCTCCCATTTTGGTCATCTTTTTAAATAAAGGCAGAGAAGGTCTATCTGCAAAAATTTCACTCTGGTGTGAAAGACACTCTTTAATGGCATCGTAACCATTAAGCACAACTGCTGATATGCCACCCAGGTCAAGACTAAAAATCTTTAAAAAAATAAATAGTACATAGATGAATAATCACAACTGACCATTACACAAAGCGCTTTGGATTCATGCAAATTGATACAATCATCATAATATGTCGGTTTCTGTATTGTTGCGATACATATTGACTTTCCACCTTATAACACTGTCATAAAGTTAGAAAAACAGAGATCTTATTGATATACAGTATTTTGTTTTACAGAATTTATGTCCTTCATTTTGAAAAGCTGTATGCAATATAAATTGTGTATATGTATGCAAAGAAACAGTGACAACATTATCAAATGTCTATTTTCATTGTCAGTGGTGTGCGATATTATTCCTTTAAAGTTTAGAATACTTTCTTTACCACGATGATAAAAGTTCTGAGAAGAGCAAACTCAGCAGTTCTGACTTCAAAATGCTTCCAGGCACTTTGCAATGCCAAAATTGCATTTTTTCTAGTACGAGTAGGCTGATGAAATTTAAGAACATAATTTAGATGATCTTAGCGTTAACCTTTGACACACTTGAAAGACAAAAGATGCTTTGTTGCCATGTTGAATCTTTAAAACACCGTGTCCCTGCAATGTTATGAATAATATGATTCTACAGACTAGTTTACAACATCATGTACTCAGGGGACATTAGGACGGCGATTCGCAAACCGGGCACTGCACTCTGTGATTAAGAGTATTAATAACACAGTACTTTATTTCTTCGGTAAGTGAAGTTGTCTACAGTATATCTGTTTCTTTCTCGTGTCTTGATGAAATAAATCACGATCTGGAATAAATGTATGGCTGCCGTCTGTAAAGTTCTACCTGTCCGTAGGTTTCACTCTGTTTCTTCATGTAGACGTGCGGCTCCGAAGCGAGAGACAGGATATTCCCAATTAGAGGCAAAGGTGTAGGTCCCAGAGGGAAACCTCTGGGTCTCCTCTGCTTAGCAAGCTGACGGATCAGCAGGAAAAACAGAAAGGTAACTACCAAACTGCCGAAAGCAACGAAAGCCTGCCTGGATGACAGTGACAGGAGAGCAGTCACCCCTGCCGTTACCATTTTCAATCTGTATGAACTAAAGCCGTTTCACAAGTTAATCTTCACTCTCCTTATAGCAAATATTGCTATACACTGTATCACGTTCTCCGGCACACATGTTGTAACAGTGCCCGCCTCTAGTTCGCCAAGATTGGTTAGGCGAAGTAAGGTTTCCTTACTACTGATGAACTTTGATTAGAATGTGGAATTGTCAGTCAGTGGAACATAACTTTAGGAAAACGGAGCTGCTTTAACTGTAAACGGTCGGAAGAATAAAATGTACTGTGGACAGTGAAATGTTCTTGTTTTGCAATGAAATGGTGAGCTCAATTCGAATAATTCTCGTGTGTTGCAAAAGTAGTATTTGTTCCTGTAAATATTACATTATAAGGTCCTGCAGTTTTTGATCTCCTTGCCTGGTAATATTTATATAATACGCTAAGTTCCCCCCCCCCCCCCCAAAAAAAAAAAACATCTGTTACAGAAACAACAGTGGGAAGTAGTACACAGGGGCTCTGGAGTCACAGCCAGAGAGTTATGGGTTCAAATCCAGGGTAGGAGGCTACTTCTGTACCCTTTAGCTAGGTCCTCCAATCAATGTTCAGTTGTAAAAGAAGGACATCTCCAGGTCATCACTGTACGTCAGAATTGTTGTTCCCTTATTTAAAATTAATTTTAAGTAAAGGATTGTATTAAAAACAAATAAGTGTAGGTACCTTCAGAAGTAGAGAAACACCTACACCCACAAGATTGAGACAAGCAGTAAAACCTGTGTGATGGGTTATCGAAATCCTAGACAACTTTTCAACATACTATACTTTAACTAACTATATTTACAGTATATAGATTTCCTTTGTGTAATATTGTGACTAATTATATTTACAGTATATAGTTTTCCAGTGTATTGTAGGTCTTACAAACTCCAGTACTTCAGACCTAACACTGCACTATAAAATATTAAGGCATACCTGGACTAGTCTGGACTTTACCTACTACCAAACAAGAGTAAAGAATTAAAATCTGCTATTTAAGAATTATTACTCACTGAATATGTCCTAAACAATTGCATGGATTTCATTTATCATTGTGATACTAGGTACAGTATGATAAGTGGGGTACACTTGTAAGTTGCTTGCCTTTAACAAAAAAATGTCTTTTTTGTGATATGCTCCTGGCAGAACTAAAGATTGGAGTTGTTTGCCTGTGTCTTATAGCACCAAGAGTACTATTATAGGGTTTCTGTTTAATGTCAGGCAGACAGATTAATTGAACTAAACATTGACCACCAGTGTTGCTTTTTTCCATGTCAAGTGTCTTTAACCAGTCATACTGTATTGTGTACTAAACATTTAATTTCTAGTTTGATTTTTAAATCTTCATTAGCTGAAATACATAAATCATCGCAGTGGCTGGCGACAGGTCACATGTTTTAATTGCCTTCAACTTAACCTTCTAAAAGACCTGCCAAATTTGAACAGCATTAATAAACGCCTACACAGCCCTTGAAATTATGCCAAAAGATGGAGTTTAGTAGAAAAAAAACATGCTTTCTTTATTCTTGTTTCACCTCACTTCCCTTTCTCTCAAATCCTGACCTATTGTGTTTGATTGATTCACTATTCTCCTGGGTGGAAATGGTGGAAATGTTAACGAAACCCCTTGTTGAATGTAAGCACTACCATGTTCCCTTTGGCATGCAAACAGATTTTGTTAAATTTCCTGTTCACTGACTTTCTTTGAAATTGTTCCTCATTAGCACAGATGACTATTTACTGTGCTGCATATCCTTAAAACTAAACCAGCTGGCATTTGGCTTTCATATCCAATACAATAGATTTCCATGGGTTTCTTTTAAAGCACTGCTCAATATAGCATTAGACTTTATTACAGAATGTATTTTATGAAAAAGAAGGTGTCAGAATCCTAGATCATTTTCATGAAGCAATATTAAAATCAATATTCATCAGAAGAATCATGCCAAAGTATAAGCCACATTACAATAGGGAATAGTGAAAATACCACAGAAGAGGTTTACAGACAGTACAACTGAGCAATCAACAAATTTTAAATACCATTGAGCTAAGACCCCACGGATAATGGACTCAAAGCACTTTCATGCATTAATGTGAAGCTTCTGAATTGACACAAAACTAAAAATGTCCCAGAAAACAAAAAGACAAGAAGCCTTACTAAATGAAGAAATTGCACTGTAAGGGGTAAGCAAAATTCAATCACAATCCTAACCTGATGCACGTTTGCAAGCAAAACACAATAGATTATAACTGATTTTTTTTAAATTGTGAGTGGTTCACTATGACTTCATTGTCCATTTTTTATTTACTATAAATCATAAGCAGTACAACTTACTTACTGCAGCTACACTTATCCTGTTGCCTTAATAATGATACAGCTATATGCCTGCTTCTGCTACAAATTCAATTTCCTGAGATACTGATAGAGCTAATAGTAATAAATGCGTCTCTTAACCCATAGCAGTACTTTTTTTTTAAATCCAATGCTTTCATGAGAGCCTTCATTTCATTTTAGTAAGTGTTCAGGTGTGATGAAAAGTTTTGTTTTCATACAGAAGGATAATCTAATAAATGCACTTGAGACATGTCTCTACTGCTTCATATTAAATCTGTCAAATTTAAAAATGAAAACGAGTCATTCTTAACATATAAACATGACAGTCAAATGAACAATGAACATGAGATGTGCTTATTTTAAATAATAAAATATTAAATAGCAATATTAAGTAAATACGTAAAATATTTTTATTATTCTAACATATGTTAAAATAACACCTTTTAATTCTTTAAGTGGCAAGCCATGTCATTTTTTTTTAATAGCCAAATTATTTTTTGTAGACCATTCTCTCCCAATATGGCATGACCAGCTGCCAGCCAGTATTGTTTGCTGCAGTGAAGACAATTTACAGACCTGAGAAGTGAATTCTTAAGCCATCTGCCTCTCTTCACATTGCAAAGCAAGTTGTTTATTTTGTGACATGCAGTTCTGCAATTTGTGGGTGTATTTTCTCTGTGCATGTGTTTGTCATACGGTTTAATCTTAATTCTCTGTTATGTTGAGTCTTTTAACCTGAGAAGATTAGGGACAAGACACCTTTGGTGCCTCACCTTTTATATTATATTTGGCAATCTGTCATTAAGTGCATTTAGCTCTTGAAAATGTAATAAAAATCACTTGGAATTGTATGCCATTTTATATTATTATTAAAATAATAATTTGTTGCAGTTTTCATCCACATTTTTATGTCAGAGATGGAATTAGTGAGAGCAGAGACAGCCACATAGAAGTCAGGCTTGGCATGGATTTCTATGAGTATCATCAGCATAGAAATGATCATTTAGACCAGGTGATCTTAATAGCTGACCAAGTGGGGGTCCAGGATTGATCCCTGAGGAACGCCAGACTTAACGAGTCCAATTTCAGAGTTAAAGCCACCAAGAGAGAGAAAGTGACAGTGGTCAGTGAGGTAAGACTTTAAAAAACCATTTAAGAGCAGTGTCAGTAACAGCAAACACATTCTCCCGAAAAGAAAGTGAGATATCAATGTTAACAGTGTCAAAAGCAGAACTGAGGTCAAGAATAATTAGGATAGAAACCAGAAGAAGATCATTAGTGACTTAACCAGAGCAGTTTCTGTGCAGTGAAGTTGTTGGAAACCAGATTCGAGGGGTTCAGAGAGGTTTTCTGCGAAGCGATGGTTATTTAACTGAATTGTAACAGCGTGTTCCAAGAAAGTTTAAGTTGGAAATACGGCAAAAATTGTTTAGGATGTCCAGAGCCATATTTATTTTTTTGGCACAGGGTTAACAGCAGCAGGTTTAAAGATCACAGGTACCGCACCAGTGCTCAAGAATTCATTTATTATGGTGAGGAACAATGGGTCAGAGAGTAGTGAACCAGGATTGAAATAAAGCAGTGAGAATGGGATCTAAAAGGCAGGCGGTGGATTTCATATGCGAAAGTCAGTTAACTGAGGCATGCAGAGTCAAGCAGAGAGAAACTAGAGAGAAGAGAACCAGTAAAGCTGGACAAGCAGGGAGAAGTCATGGAGAGAATGTGATGCCAGATATTGTCAATCTTGGAGCTAAAAAACTCTAAGAATGTCTTACAAAAGTTAGGATGAGGCAGGTAATGTGGTGGGGCAGTTTGGCTTTAGCAGTCTGTTGATGGTGGAGAATAGGTGTCTAGGTTAGTTATGTTATGTTAGTTTTCAATGATCTACTGTATGAGGCAATCAGAATGAGTCAGTTTTAAGTAGTTCTAACAAGGAGCCATTTTATACAGTAGTTTCAAAGAAAAAATACATACAAAGTAATCCAAGACATACCGTTTCCCCCAAATGTAAGCATACCCCTGATGAAATAGGAACAATAAACATTAAATAAAGATTTGCTGACTGGATAATGTTTCTGGTATTAATTAAAAAATATATTATATAATAATCCTAATAGCTTTGAACAGAGCATAGTCATATTCGTCCATGTGACTTAAATAATTCAAGTTAAAAAAATACATTTAGAATCACATTTATTCACACTCTTCTAGTATTGTGTAAGTCCACCTCTGGTGCAGGGGATTTGGAGAGGCTGTTGCTTTTGGATTTACAGTCACCTCCAAACCACTTGTTTCACAGCTCATGGTAGCAAGATTGTGTCCTAATCCTGGCAGTGTGGTTACTATATAAGTAGTCTTAAACGTATTAGTAATGAAAACTATAGTGGAAAGTATTAGGTTACACATTTTATCAATCTTTTTATAGTTTTTTCATTTATTACGTCCATCTATAACCTGGGTGAAACAGGAAACCTTTGGAGGTGGAGGCCTCTCTACAGTTCAGGAGTCTGCCTCTGCTCTTCCAAATTATATACAACAGTAACATTAGTAGAGGATACTTTGAGGTGTAAATAAATGTGAACCAATAGGTTTCTGGAATTTGATTTTGTATCACAAATATGAATTTGTTGTCTGTACTGATACTATGGTTAAATTTTAACAATTATAACAATTTAAGTGAGGTATTATCCAATCTGGAACCTATTCTGCTATATGAAATTTTTGCTCCTATTTAACCACGAGTACAAATAAATCTGGGAGCAACTGAAAATGCTGCTGAGGACCTGAAGCACATTCGTCTCAGAAAAAAGACTGATGTGGAACATCTAAAACATAACGTCCCAGCACATACACAGATAATACTTTGTCAACACAATTGTTTGTATCTAAAGTTAAGCTGCACTTATTAGGAACCCATATATAAAGTCTAATTACCTCTTGTGCCAGAGAGCCGGATCTGTATAGTATTTTTTTTCCATTTTTAAGGTCTGACTGTAGTTCTGGCATATGTAAATATTAATCCCATCACAACTCAAGTCTGCAGGTGCACAAATGTTAAACATTTTAAACTGATGAAAGAAACACAATAGAAAGAGCACATGTACACACAGATTGATTTGTGATTGGTAAACATTCCACTTTGGGACTCGGACTGATTAGATTTTGAGAGTGATTGATCAGAGAGTTTGCTACAAAGGCTTAAGAGCTGCATGCAGCTTGTTTTTTAAAGGAAATTGTAATTAAGACCATGCAGAGGTCTTGGGCCATGAGCACTTAAGAGTGAAAGATAAGGTTAATTGCAGCATGCCAGCCTCTACAGATGTTACTGTCATATACTGCTGGTTATGCTATATTGTTTAAAACCACATTTAAAAGGTAGAGTAGATAGATTTCACTTCCGTATCTATCAGTTACTGTATATGTTTGATCAATCACAGCTATCTATTGTATATAACTAAATTCACACTACAATAATGTTTAAATATTTTTGATCAGTTATCTGAATTTATAAAGTTGGCAAAATGCACACAGAGATTTAGTCCTGTTTAAGACCATAGGGAATTAGCATTAGATTCCCTACTTCAGAATTGCATTGAGCAGTTCACTGCTGTTTTTAAGACTACAGCACAGCTTACCCACATTGTAAGATTTATTATTGGATTTTACCAAGAGCTATGAAAAACAAATTGAATGGATGAACAGTTACATATTGCATGTTTTTTTGTTGTTTCAAGAGTGTATTAACAGTTCTATATGTACCTATAAGGGATATATACTGTACATTTATATTGCATCATCCATCAAAATAAGCTTACTATGCTTATTTTACATTGGAAAAATGACTTCTGATACAGTAGTTCAATAAAAATGTAAATAATGTATAGTGCTGTTTAATTGAGCATTCTGGATGAATCAGGTAAGACTTTAAAGCTTCATTGTTGAACATCTGCGTTGCAAAATCAGGAATTAAGTGAATATTGTAGGAAATAAGTTTTGAATAAGACTCATAGTGGCTAATTCTAATACAGAATAACAAGCAGAGGTTAAGTCCTTTGTAGCAGCAATGCTCCCTATCTGAGCCTCTGATTCTGATGTAGCCTGTTTTTTCTGAAGCTAGATTTACTGGAAAACCGCTTCCGCTGTCATTTGGAACAGAAAACGTACTGCAACATTTGTTTCATTGAATTACATTGCAGATTCAGAAAGAACACGTTGTCTTTGCACACAGAGTTAGCATACAAAGATACCACAGAGCATGCTTGCAAAAATAAAAAGAAAACAAGCACTTATGTATAAATGCTTTTTAAAAGAAATTATGTAAATGTAAAATAATCAAATACTTATTATTTGACAAGATGAAAAGATATTCCTCAATAAAAATAAACAAAAAACCCAGATACACAGCTTTAGCCCTTTTTTATGAATGAGGGAAGTAAAATACTTATTTCATTCATAAGACTCTGACATCACTTCAGATCGAGAAAACATCTTTAAGAATAAGGCAATAATGTCCATTTGGGAGGATAGAAGGATACAAAAATAAGAATAGCTGGAAAAGGTTACAGTATTGACTTTAAAAATGTCTTCATTAAATGTATCTTCTTCTTTAATGCCAGATGCAATATATTTCATTGAGAAATAGTCATATCCATTTCTTCCTCTCCATGAATATATATAATAATTTTGCCTCTTTTATCCTTACTTAAAGGACATATTGTCTATTAAAAATGATACATAAATTGATTTTTTATTTTGATTTAGTTAAAAGAAAAAAAGTGCACTATTCAATTTTTATACATATAACATATATTAAAAATGAATGTATGTAATTGTCAGATAAGGCACAAGAAACAAAACATTTGCATATGTTTATGTAGTGTCAATATTCAACAAACAAGCTTGTTCACCGATTTATATTTATTGAAAATTGTAAATGTATGTTTAGATTATGTCTGATCGACACTTTCATTGAGAAGAGTTTAGACATTCAAAGGAATTTCCTAATGATAAGACTGTTATTATGTTTTCAGTTTATCCTTAATAACCTCTTTGTACAACTGGTCACTTACTGAAATCCTAAAACAGCTTGCAGGCAAATTAACAGGGAAAATCTACTTCATTTTATGCATCTCAGTGAGCTGCTATGTGCTCTCATTCAGGAATTGTATATAGGCTGGAAACATAACTCTAAAAACAGGCTGTTACTAGTTTCCCTAAAGAATGGGTTCTGGACATACTGCACAATAGAATTACATCTTAAATAAAAATAAAGGAATTAGTTTTTATATACCTCCAGTTTACATCACGCTCCAGCAGAGCCTGGATGCCTGCCTGTGTCTAATTCATGTGATTTACTAGTTCTGTCATCTGCTTAGTTCAATAGCACTAAAAGGCTCATCCACACTAATGGGGTTCTTGTGTGACGCAGAGGAAGCTTTTCTGCTGGAATGCTTTATGATACACTCCCCAATAATGAAAAATAAAAGGAATTAGATGATACCACTCAAAAACAGCTTTATAATTGGCTTAAAACTATTCACATTGTCTGCTGTATAGATATGCATTAGAACTACTAAGGATTAATGCAATTCAAGTAGATAACTGTGAAGAATTATAAGATACATGTTTTCTCAAAACGTTAAGTAATAATAATTCTACAAATATACTTACACACCACCATTGAAAACTCCAACAAGAACAGAACTACAGAAGCTCCGAGTTACACTCAAAGTAGATTATTTCACGTAAAAAAATTATGTACTGTTAATAATAGACAAAATATGTTACCACTAATACTATGCTGTAGTTTAAACCTACATAAAAGAGCTTAATTTCTATCCACTTGACAAAGTGTGATTTTAACTATTTCAGATACTAAGCAGTAAGAACATCCTCAGTTGTGGTCCCATATTCAAAAATACACTGAAATACAATTTGTGCACACTGCTGCTTCAAACAAGTCAGTGAGCAGCCTGCTTGTATCGATGAGTATGGATATCTGAATGTGCGTCTGCAGTATGCTATGCTCCACAGCAGATGGCTCTGCTAGCAAGTGCTACATCTAGTGCTTATTGATTTGGCATTTGAAAAATAGCATGCAATGTTACTTTTTTGGAAACCTATAAAATATTTATTGCATTGGATGATTTCCACGGTCGTTTATTTGATTTGCTCCTGTTTAATTAATGATCTCAAGGTAAATTTAGATATCAAATGGTTCAAATGACTGGCAGATTTTGTGAATGGAGCACTTAGTGACTAAAGAATGACGTAATCTGAGTGCCATATCCCTTGTTAGTGTGGCAGATCCAAGAGATGGGCGTCGATTGGCTGGCCTTTGCAGTCGAAGGCTGTGGTTGGCTGATGGATGATAATTAAACACCTACACAGTGGATACACAAACCTGTCTCATACATATATAGGGATGTACACCTTAACTGCATGCAGCAGAATCAAGAGTTGGTCTACCACTTGAAAGACGTCAACCTTACCAGTTTTCTCAGAGGAAGATCTGATAATCAAGACAAGGTAAGCATTTTGTCTAAGCTTTTCTTTATATTGTGATGTACAAAGTATAATACACACCATTTTTGGTTCTATGACTTGATGTTATGATAGACAAAATGCTACAGTATATGACAAGCCACTTTTATTGCAGAAAATATTCACGTTGTGTGCTATACATTTCAACTGATAAAACAGAATTAAGTTTCAGATTTGAAGAGTTTACATTTGTAGGGCTACAGTCAGTTATTGTGTATCTGTGGAAGAAAATATTTTTCAATACAGCACATGTCCTGAGAAAACAGCCTGTAGTTCATTAGAGTAATGCGCATAATCCCAGTGGGAGGCTTAAAAGAATCAATAATCTTGATGATACTGCTAATGCAATATTCCACTCTTCCTAGCATCAAAACCTGCAAGAACCATTTGGTCTTGAAAGCTGTTAAATTTCTCTTTCTCTCAGTTATGGAGAAAAAAGTTAGAAACAATGCTGTACTCTATAGGTTCTCTCTGCTTGTCTTTCACTCGTAAAGCACAATTAAAATACTTTAATGCTTCAGCTTTGAAGTATAAAAAGAATACAGAAATGATCATACCATAGAGTAACAGACTGTTTAACATCAAAAAGTGCCAGCCTTTCTTTAAATGGTAAGCACATACTAGCTTTATCCTAATATAGAAATGATAGATGACTTGATAAACAGTCAACACTCTAGAAGACATTTTTACAGATAAAACTATTTAACCAAGTTTGGTTGCCTTGCTTGTACACTTTCCTAGAACTGAATAAAGCAATTGTGAGAAGTTAATTTCTCATTTCTCAGTATTTCAGGAATACCTGTAAAGTTAATTAGCAAACATCTTTATCTGCATTTATTAAAGATCCTGTTAATGACCCATGAAATTCCAAGTGTTTTTTTTGGAATATATATACAGTAACTGTATCTCCACTATAGGGAACAATGGTTATGTTGAAGATCTCTGCTTTCCTTGTCACCTATGCCTTGGTTATATGTCAGATGTACAGCTCACAAGCAGCTCCAGCCAGGTGAGAATCGATGTACTGAAATATACACATTCAAGAACAGCATAAGCATTATTGAACTTAGAAAGTAAGTAGCCTAGATCTGGAAAATGTTAAGGGAATTGCTTGTCTGCTTTTAAATGTTGAACCTGAACATAAATGATGGGATTCACAGTTTGGCAGTATGTGTTTGATAATTTCTAGATAAAAAAAGAATTTTCAGATTGTCTTATGGATACACCTACTTAGGCTTGTACCCTATTCAACATCATGGACATAGACAGCAACTATCGACCAGAGAAAACTTGAGAAAAATTGATCTCCCTAGTCATGATTTAATATACAGTACATAATGTAAATTACTGTAGAAGACTTAATAACGTAAAAAAAATTAAAATTGATTTAAGTGAAAAAGAAAGCCTAATTATGGCAAGTGCATTTTCACAGAACACATTTACAAAATTAAAAAAAAATGTAAGTAATTTATTCAGTAAGGTTAATAACATAAAACACAATAAGTCACTGCACACTCATAGTGCTTGCTACAATATTGATTTTCCCATAAATTCTTACTTGGCTACCTCTCAACTTTTTAAAATGGAATACTTTTAGCAGATTGTTGTGTTGTTGGCTGAGATCCCTTTTAACAGGAGCCAGTTCCTTTTAGCATTAACAATGTTCTAACCAAAATTGCTGTTTCTAATCTTACGGTGGTAATGTTCAGCCATTCTAATCAGCATCATTAACTATTTGCCAGCAGACCTGGTTTAGAGTCAATGACAGACCGTGTCACACTCAGCGACTATGAAGCTCGGAGGTTACTCAATGCTTTAGTAAAAGAATTTGTGCAAATGACAGCAGAAGAACTGGAGCAACAAGTGAATGACGGAAATAGGTATGAATTTTTTTATAGCTCTTTGCTAACTTTGTTAACTTATTCATACTAAAGTACATAATGAGCATAAATTCTGTTAAGATCATATTTGCAGTTTCAAACCAATATATTTGCCTTTTTGTTTTTGTGCAAAATAGCCAGAACATTAACTTGACTAAGACATTTTCAACGGTCAAATGCTATTTGTTTAACTTTTATTCTTTTCATGCTGTTAAGAAAAAAAACTGCACAGCTTCCTAAAGCAGTTTGTGCTTCAGATTTGTGATTAAAATGTTCAGGATGTAGAGGTATGTGTTCATAATTTAGATGTTCGATAATGCACAAGGAAGGAATAAAAATAATGCCATTTAATTCTCTGTCCTATTCATTTTTTGTCTGCATGGAATAATTTTATTTTACAAACAATTTTAGAGAGCTTGTTTGCCTGCTGAGAGCCTCAAGTATAGAATGCCTAAGGGAATGGATGCATGATCTCATTTATTCCAAGAAGAATGGTGTGCATGAAAAAAAAACATGTCAATGTTCTTGAAGCCAAAACAAAATTAAAGGGACAAAGGCATGATTATTGTAATTTTCCCTACCCTTTAGACATGCATTTTGTAGAATAGAAACCAGAGTGATGGTAACAAGGAGACGGTGCATGATACTGTATTTGCCTGTGATGGGAGAAGGTGTCTAGCTTTAATGGAGAAACTGAGCATGCATGTGCATGCACTTCTTTTTTTATTATGAGCTTGTCTCTGCATGTTGTCTTTTTCTACAGCCTGGATAGACCTATTTCCAAGCGCTGCTCCAATCTGAGTACTTGTGTCCTGGGCAAACTGTCGCAGGAATTGCACAAATTGCAAACTTTCCCTCGCACTGACGTCGGAGCAAGCACGCCTGGCAAGAAAAGAAGCGTTGCGAGCGGGCTGGAAAATGAACGCTATGCAAACTATGGAGAAACATTTGACAGCATCTAAGAATCTTACTTTCCTTCTTCCCGCTCCCTTCCTTTTTTTTTTAATCTTGATGCATGTGGATCGACCCTGCTTGATTGATTTAAAGCCCTGATTGCATACCTTGTTAGTTTCTTTTTGACCCCGTTGATTTGGCAGAGAATCTTACTAGAAAGATACATAATTCAATTAAACACCAAACAGTATTTAAAAAAAAAACAAACACACCGAAGATTAGTTTAAAACAACTGTTTCCTTCAGGTCGTATTTTTTCTGATAACGTAATATTGCTTGACTTCTCTGGTAATAACAATAGTCATAACAACGAGAATCTTAAGAATAATAAATGCTTCTTTCATGCGTGACTATGTTTCTTGTTTAATAAACTTATTTTTCTACCAGGAAAAATTCTTTCTCCTTTATTTAAGTGTAAATAATATGAATATGTATGCAAAATGAGTTTACAGTTGGCCATTTAAAAACAGGGAGTTATTCAAAGTCAAACTATGATCTTATAGTGGTATTTAACTGAAGTAGCAAACAGTGCACCTCACAGTAAGCTAACAAATTACAGAATAGGGTCCTCTAGATCCTCAAGATGGCTTTCAGGTAAGATTTATGTATTATATAAATAATTTGTTTTGAAATGAATCCTGTAAATTAAAAAAATGAACAAATTTAAACAAATCAATATAAACTTATATGTTAGTTGTAGTACATGTGCTGACTCTTATATTTGATTCAACATACTTTATACAAGGAATGTTTTTAAAAGTTGGCTTGGTATTGGATTTCATCATCTTGAAACTGTGCTAGCCTATGATTTCCTCTCAGAAAGCAAACAGCTGATCCTTGTTTTCCCTTTCTTAAAGCAGCGTTACAGCACAGAAACGAGCCTGCAATACAGCCACATGTGTCACTCACCGCTTGGCAGATTTCCTGAGCAGATCAGGAGGCATGGGCAACAGCAACTTTGTGCCAACCAACGTGGGATCCAAAGCATTTGGGAGGCGAAGGAGAAACATTCAAATGTGAAATCCGAATGCTCTTCAGGGATATGGTAAATGGATGGCACTATGGAGTGCTAGTCTCCCTTGCTTGCACTCTCTTTATCACTGTTAGTGTTTCGCCCTTGCTCGGTTTTCTCCCTTATCCTCTCTCCTACTCCTCTGCATGATGCCTGTTTCATTCTGTCACTCACTCTTGCTCTCCCCATGCTTATTCTTGATCTGTGTGCACCATAGCCTCTGCTCGTAATTCACTTTACTTGGTGAATCCATTATCCGTCTCAATTGCTCAGCCACAAGAACCATTTGCAGCGCACATACTGTATCACCTTGTATTCATAAGCCTTTTTTTCTTGAAACCTTTTCATTGAGGACCTCACAGAAATACCTTTAGTTGCTGTGCTGAAACAGAAAAAAAAGATACTAAAATCACAACCTCATTAATGCAAATGCGAGATCATGCAGAAAGAGAAATACAACAGGAATACAAGTTTTGTAGATAAAAATATTTCAATGTCTAATAACCCTGAATCAAATGTTTGAGATGTACAGATTGTTCATGTGCAACCTGCTGCTTGTTAATTTCATCACATTTTGTGTTTTTCTTTTACAGATCCACACTCTCAACAAAGCAGCATTACATATCTTTTGGAAAAACGAAAACCCTGTCTTCAACTCTCATACTTAATCGAGGAATGGCCTAGAGACCATAGGATTGACTTCTCATCCTCCTGTTGTTCTGAATATTTATATTTGCTTTTGGCAAAGAGATAAAAAAGAGCACTTCAGTTCTGTATATTACACGTAAATCCTGAATTCAAAACTATATTCATTTTTATATGCAACTCTATTTCAAATAAAAACAAAATAGCACTGGTTATTTATTTAGTTTTTGGCCTAGACTGCATTTGTACAATGTGATCCACGCTACTCAAACCTGTCTCAGCAGTGCTCTAAAGAACCTCGGGGACTACATTAAACTCCGCCTTCTCTTGGCTTCCCTGTAAATGGCTGTGTCTTGTGCCTTGATGTAAAACACTTTACATAACATGATTGTACATTATGTTAAAAAAATCAACTCAATATTGTAACAATTGTGAATTTCAGCAAGATTAAAATGTATTTTAGATACATTTGGGTCGGGATACTTGTTTTATTGCAAAGACTTAAAGTGATTGAGGTTACTCACATCCAAACAAGATCGCATCCCTATTAGTCTTCTAACCAGAATTCTTTAATCTAAATTGATAGTGCCTGATGGAAACAGATCTCTTAACCCAACTTCTTCACTTAGGATGATTATTATACAACCAGTCCAGAATAATAGATATTTGTACACTGGGCTTTTGCCAGTGCACGCACTGGAAAATCTAAAGTGCCTCCAGTAGAGTTGGAGCTATAATTAGATATGAAAGCTATCTAAAATAATTTCCTTTTTAGGGCTGGCAGTCTGATCTTAGACTCTTTTTAATTGTAAAACTGGATAAAGGTTTTAAATGTCCATGATGCACCTTTCTAAATCCATATTTTGCTTGATCCAATTCATTGGATTAAATACTTTAAGGATATGAAACATGTATTCTACAGATCTATAATATCTGTAGAAAAGACTATTTACATACAACAAAATATGAATCATAATAATTAGCTCATATTTTGAAACGGCTTCAGCAAAACCCTTAGAAAAGTTGGTACAGAACTTCATTTCTACTGCTGATCTATTAGCTTATGATTAATAATGCTCTCTGTGGCTGGCTTCTGAATTTGAGAGAAACATAATGTAAATGTGATTCTCAAGAAAAGTGAAAATAATAAAGAAAAAGAAAATGTTATGATATTCTTTACGGATACTGCATCTTGTACATGTAAATTGGGAAAGGTGCTATATGAATATAAGATATTATCCTGTAATTCCAAATGACTACAATACAGTACACAGATGAAGAAGACTAAGAAAGCACAATGTATTCTATTACCTATAAAACGCAGGAACCTGGAGCTCCACCTGAAGAAGAACTGACTGTTGCAGCTTTCTTAAACAGTTTTAACTTGAACTTATTAGTTTATTGAAAATATCCGTAAAACCCAATTGATCTTTCACTCATACAATTGCAGAAAATAAAAAGTGTGAAGACAACAACGACAAAACATTCCTCTCATAATATCTGATACCACATTACACATTTCCTTTAAATACAGTCTGAGGAAGAAGTGTTAAACTTAGGTTATTACCTTATTCTGTTCACCGCTTACAAATGCGCAAACACATTCATGCAGATTTCTGTAAAAACCACCAAAGTTCTGGTTAGAAACCTTCAATGTGGATCCAGAAGACCATCACGAAAGATGACATTCAAAGATATTTCCCATGTACAGGTCCTTGGCCTCTTCAGATTTTTTTGCCCTGCTTCAACTGACCTTTCCAGAAAACATGAATGCCTTTTTTATGTCATTTGCAGGATAGTTAAAAAAATAGATACAAAGACTTTAAGTACCACTTGCCTTACAGGGTGTTATCACACATCAGAAGACTGAAATCACTGAGGATTATTCTAGAGAGGGGTATAATCTTTTAAGTTATGTATTATAGGTTTTCTTGGTTATTATATCTTTTGTCCTGTCGGAATGATACTTTCGAATAATATTTTCACATGTGTTGTAATAAGATCCTAATGATAATTAATGTTAACTGAGGGATTGAAACCAGAATTTAAAACCTACAACATGATAATCATAATGAAGGTAAAACGCTACAATCATCAATGTAGCATTTTGTAAAAGGCAGTGTTACATGTACAGTACGTCTTGAAAATAATCCAGTATATTAAAACCAGGTGGAAGAGGTATCACTGCATAATGTAATGAGGGCAAATTGGTCAGATACTAATTTATAAATAATCAGTTTTTAATTGAATATATTATAAACTTTTTTTCTTGCAGGCCTGATTACATCATGTACCTATGATTGATTTAAAGATGTGAACTATATTTAGACCCCAGAACTGATCAAATCTGAACTTTCATGTAAAGTGTGAATGTTACATTAAACGGCTTCTTCATTAGAAATAGTGCAGTTCAGGGGATTGCGCTGGGAAATTGAAATTACTGTAAACAAAAATCTTTGATAGTTGATAGCCAAGGGAAAAAAACAAGTTTGGACAACGTATGAATGTAGCACTGGGTCGAGGTGTGCAACACAGTCTCTCCCCTAATGTCAGGTATATCCACATAAGTATGCTAACAACCTAATCATTCAGGTGTGTTCTGAGGAAGTAGCCACTGTCAACCTAGTTTGCGTTTAGTCATTGCAGTGTGTGCTGCTTTATTTAACCAGGAAAGGAATGCTCGTACATCAATAATGATAGTTGCATCCACAAACAAGAACAGCTAACATTGGACCGCCTGACCAGGAGGATGGAACATCTTTTTATCACCACCCCCCAGGTCACTGAAATCACCCCAAGACATGGGGCAATGAGGCAGGAAAGAAAAACCATGGCAACACCCACCAGGACACAAAGAGCAAAACCCTAGATGCATCTTGACACAATGTCTCCGGTGCAGTGTAATAGAACAACAGTTCTGGAACAGGGAACATTAGAACACAATAATAAAACTGGACATGCAAAAAATCGTTACACTAACACAAGAATACGTAATTATTTATATAACACGAATCTGTACGTATATATTAATGTATAGTTGCATGAACCCATTGTTACAATAACAACTCCTGATGCTCAGTTATCACTTTTTGACTCTAGGAGATACTGCGAAGTATCATAGTCTTTGATCAAACCCTGGCTTAGGACAACACGCTGCTCCACTAATAACATAGGACACCATTGTTTCCACACCACATCAATTCTGTAGAGCCAACATGCAGTGATTGAGCAACTCTACACTCCTAGTAGGACCTTCTCACGTCCCAACATCAGCTGTTTTATGAAGAATGGTTTATACTCTCCTTTCATGGATATACTGTAATTTTGGCTCAGCTATGCAGCACTTCTCTCTCTAATGCTGAATGACTGGAAACCATTGGTAGCAGAGGCTCAACCTTCTCTCCAGGGAATACCTATAGGCTGGATCTCTATCTCTATAGACATCCATTGCTCCCTCTCTGCCTATACTTCAGGTATACTGACTACCCTGAAGTTATGGTCGGTGTTCTGATTTGACTGTCCTAAAAGTTCTGTCTGTTCTCCCTCTTGCTATGGTAGAGATGGCCTCCATGGCTTCCCTCTAGTGCTTCTACAGCTGCAAGCTCATGCTCTGTGCTCTGTCCATTGGCAAGAACGCTGATAGAGGGACCACTCTCACTGGCATTCCGACAACTTCAGCCTAACATTCACCTGAAATTGCCTCCAAACCAGATCGGAGTAGTAACAAATTCTCTTTCCTATGACAAGTCCAGAGTCCACGGCCTGTAGCCACTACTCCATGCTGCTGCCCACAGTATTGCTTGAAGAGGGACATGCTCCCTGGGCTTGTTAATACCAGTGTGAAAATAAAGAGTGCCTGTATAACCACTTGTGTGGGCTTGGATTCAGAAACTTTATAAAAAAAAGATTAAAATAAGTCCATGAAAACAAGCCACCTGAAATTGTATTGTAAAAGGGTAGATGTGTGTGCTCGGGTAATTTGTGCAATTATCCTACACAGCATTATTTCTCCAGGGAAAATTGATGTTTACACTTCAGGTAAGCCTGAATGTAGGCGTTCTAGTATAACCTTTGATTATTCAATCTTAAACAATGAATCTGTATATTGTCATTCATAAATAGTACAAAGAATCCTCCAAATTTATTCACACCCTTGATGAACTGTAATGAATCGCTTTAGAAAAGAAAATGCTGGTGTACATCAGTATTTATCTACGTGCCTCAATTAACATGCATGAAAAGGAGTAGTGAATAATAGTAGTAATAATAGTATTAGTGCAATCCATATCTAAATACACAATGTTCAAATTTATTCACACCTTGAAAATGAGCTAAATAGAAGCACAACAAATGCGATATTGTAAAGGATTTTATTATCTAGTAGTTTCACAAATTTCACAACTCCCCAGGAAGTGCCTATTGACATTGTGGGCATCACAAGTCAGCTCGATTGTGACTATGTATTATATTAAAACAGAACTATTTCAACATGAGGAAACGTCAGAGAACTGCCCCAGGTTAGAGGCAAAAGACTGATTTCTAGTGATAGCTGTTAAAACACCAAGACATCCCAATTTCAAATCCAGTGTCCATTACCAAGATGTTTAAGGCTAATGTGATGATTACTGTATACAGGTTTGCAATGGTGATAACTGGACATCAGTGAAATCACAAGGATACAACAAAACCAAGATAATGACAACAAAATCAAAGACAGAAACGTAAAGCTCACCTTGACAAAGAAAGTTACTGTAGGTTATATAGGTGGGTCTGATTTGCCTTGGGGTCATTCTACATTCTCTGGTCCTGGTTCCCTTGTTAGAGGTGAATGATAGACAGATGTTATCCAAAAACCTGGTTCCCCTCCAACTAAAACGTGCCAATTTAATTGCAAAAATCGACTTTTACTCAGTCACCAGAATAATCTTACAGTTAAAGTTAAAAGAAAAAGAGAAGTGTTCTTTAATAAAGTGAGAAAACGGTGAAGTAGGAATTTTGCAATCTACTGACTAATGATGGCAATATAGGAAGTATAGAAAGTTTATTGATTGCATTAGATGCAGTCTTTACTAAGAACTTTCTTTCTTTGGCATGGTATCACTTAACCACTAAAACAGTACCCTGACGGAGCACTGTAGTTAGAAAACCCACTTGTCCCCTTCAGCCAACCACTCTCCTGCCTGACAGTGATGCAACAGACAAAGCCTCCAACAGTAAGGACTGGTGATACTTACATATATATACTTGTAGACAATATCAGGCTATGAAAAAATTAAACAGGCGCTTCCAACAAATGAGACTCATAATATGTGAAGTATGATATTTCAAATTTGCATGAGAAGCGGACAAGAGGCTAATAAACTCGTTTTTCAGTCGATAATGGGTGTCATTTGAATTGCAGACATTTTTTATTACATATGGTAATAATGTTATTTTCTTTTAAATTTTCTATAATGGAATAATAATTGTTTTTATTATATAGAGAGTGTGCCTGTACACAGCATGACATTATTTTTCTGCTTAGTCTGTTTAAAAAATTTCATCAGTTATCCATTTATTTTCCTCTGTTTTATAGCATAAAATGTTTAGCTCGGTTCTGTTACAGTGTAATTGACATATACAGAATTTATTAGTTGTGATGGTATTTCATATGAATTCAAGGTTAGCACATAAAATTCAATCTGTGTGTAAGTAATGCATACATTTTAACAGTACACTTGAACTTCTGCTATTAAGGCTTCTGCTATTAGGCAGCACTTCAGTGAAGTGTTGCTTTTTACATATCAGTGTGTCTCAATGACAAGATGAGGACTCTAGATTAAAACCATAATACTACCTTTTCAGCTGCCTATAAATGGATGATTTTCTAAATGTTTATTGCCACGTCCTTAAAAACAAGTTTCACTGTACTACTATATAATTACCCATAAAATAATTTTTGGAGCTGTTTGAAATGATCATGCTCTGAATTAGTTCTACCATATTGTGAGGGGGAGGTAATAGTGTAATATACTGTAGTGTCTTTTCTATGACGGATGTTAACTGTGTTTCCCTGTCTAGTGGAATTCAAGGAGCTGTAATCACTGCGGAGGGTAGATCTGTACATAGCAGAAAATTAAGTTAAATTCAGAGATTATTTTCAACTAAAACTGTAGAATCACAAATACAATCCAGACATCTCACCATGAGATATTAAATATATCATATTATATATTAAAAGGCTCATACAAATCCCATAGGCGTGCATTGAAAATTGTTACCTGAACAGGATTCCTACTTGTATTAATATCAACCTATTTTCTTACCACTCTATATTCTACAGTCTATCTTGGCAAGCAATAGGCGCAAGGCCCTGGGTGGGACACTCCTCTAAGGCAGGGCACGGCACAGACACAAACACACACACTAACACTTGGGCTAATTATCTCAGAAGACAATTTAACTACCAAGCCTTTGAGCTGTGGGAGGAACCCAATATGAACATGGGAAGAATATACAGAACAAACTCCATGCAGATAGGAACCCAGGTCCAGAACTGAGCCAAGGGCCCCAGTGCTGACAGGTAGTAATAATAACCACTGTGCCACCATGCCACCCCAGTATTAAGATCCCTGATGAGCAATTACACTGTCAATTGGAATCTGTAGGTTTAATTTTCAACAATGCTGTATTATAACTTCCTTATAAACTCATGGGGTTTATACATGTCCATTAACCTTAGATAAGAATCTAATATGTTAATGTTCCCTAAATATGACAATGGCTTTATAACTGAGTTTGTTGTGTTAGTAGGGGTTATTTCTTCATTAAATCTCCCAAAAGACAGATATTACTTTTGTTTTGTATTCAGCATAGGGATTGTTAGTATTAATATTATGAATACAGCAGATTTTTTTTAAGTATTAATGTTAGTGGACTTACAGAATTATGTTACCCAAAACTCTCTTGAAAATGAAAAGGACAACGTTTTAAATAAAAAAGTTTTCTTTATTTGACTGTCTCACTTACAATTATAAAAGTACTGCTTTCCAATAAAGGTTAATAATGTTTTCAAAACTAAAGCTAAACTCTATATTAAAGTATAACTCATTTCCAAGAATGTAACATTTGAAATACATATTTTATCTAATTAGTTCGCGTGAGCCTGTCACAGTGTTAGTAGCCATCCCAAAGTTTGTTTTTGTCTAGGTCTGGATATAAACTACTATAACAAAGGTGTACACTCATGCTTTGCAATCTCAGAATTAACTGCGTTTACACTATTCGAACAAGAAACACTCTCTCCAGTAGATGGCAGCATCAAGAAAATTTAACTCGGATGTATTCTTGTTCTGTGTATTTTCAGCAATGTGGAAACAAAACTTCATTGTTATAACATCATTACGCAGACTGTAAGCTCCTGATTAATTCTGCTTTAAAACATGTACGGAAAAGGCAGTACATAACTGCATGCATGCAAGCGTGCAGAACCTACAACATTTGTCATTTGTAAGGTTTGTGAGATGTCCGCCAAGCTTTTGTAAAATGTATTACTAACGTAAAAATTAGTATTTTTTATGTGCAAACATGCCGTGGTAGGGGAATGACTCTCTTGATTCCAACCTCCACTTTCAACAAAAAGTCAAAAATCTCCTTTGCAAGAGGAGACATGTCTTGATTAGAATTCATTCAAAATCAAAGACAAAAGTTATCAGCTTCTTCACATGTCCTGTTTTTCACACAGAGGTGTTCGACATAACTTACCAAGCTCCGGACTGAAGTTCTCCGGTAAGAACTTCAAAATACACTTTTGGTTTCAACTGATTCTAGCTCAACTCCTCTTGTCCTCGTTTCTTAATTCTCAACACAGGCAGTAATGTTAGCCATCTTGGCTCCACAACATTTTTTGGACGCAGAGCCAAAATGGTGGGAGGGGCGCTCTGTTATAATGTTCTTTCCCCGGGTCCTAAAACACAGTGGGTTTTGCGAATGTACGTTAGATACAATCCTCCAAAACTATGGGTATGGTGGGACCACTGTTTTCTCCTTAATTTGCTTTAGTAAAAACAAAATCTCTAAAAACGTTGAATGGGATTTAAACATGATATCAATCCTGTACCAATTTCTGAGTTTCCAGAACTGCCCCCATTCAGGAGTTAAATGAGATGTAACCACCTGAACCTCTGGAAAAATAGAGGTAGAACAGAGGAACATACAGTGATACAGTGTTATTCCCATGTTTCTGTTCATCACATATTGATCACCTACAGTATTCAAAGCAGTATAATTAAGGAAAACAGGCTTATGTCTAGCTGCTTAAAGTTCTGTGTGTTGAAGCTGTAGGAAACAGTTCCCTTGAATAAGGATATTTGTGAAACTAGAAATCTAAAGCATGCAGGTCAATATAGGTAATCTATTATTTTTTTTAGCTTAGAATGAAAACCAGCAGAAACCTTGGAACACGGGTTAGAATCAAGTATTCTAGAACAGTGTTTTTTGGTACTGATGAACACCTGTGTCTTCTGGTTTTTGCTCCAGATGAGGTCTTAATCACAGACTAATATATTTCATTTTCTATTTCAGCCCTATTTTAGAATGTATTTCAGTTCTTAAAACAAATTCTCCATTAAATCTCCCAAAAGACTGTATTTAGCATTTCTATAACATTTATATGCATTTAGCATAGGAATTGTTAGCATTTACACTCTGGGCTTATTAACTCGCTCAGTTTCAGAGTTGCCCTAATTAAGTTGTGCTAAGTGGAATTAAGCAAAAGGAAATTGTGGTGTGGAAATTGAGTGTCTGACACATTGTCATTCCCACCTGTGTCTGTTCATCGTAAATTGATTGCCTGTTAATATTTTTTTTTAGATAAAGGTAACGAAGCAAATGCTTAATTAGCATGTTGAGGAGAGATCTTATAAAATTGAGTGTAGAAATAAAAAGCGAAACAAGCAAATATATCCAATACAGGCATCAATTCGAATCTGTTATTACGTGTCCATTTGGAACAAGAACCATTGGACACAAGGGTATTTTAGGACATGGACTGAGGAAATGGAAATCGATGTGTTAATTTAAAGTCCAGATTTGTTTGGAGAAAACACATACTGTACCACTTACGCACAGTAGTAGTTATAAAAAATATCTATGAGAAACAAAGCAAAGGTGACAAGACCATTTGGAAAGCAACTAACATACTGTAAACCCCCAACATAAAATACATAAGAATTTGTGGGGATATTCCCAGCACATTTAACTAGAAGAATCATAGACACGAGTCTACACCGCACTTTTGCTGTGCTTTTGAAGACACCACCATCTCCTTAGCCTGCAGTCCATGTCCTTTTTTCATTTCATGTGATAGAAGAAGAGGCAGTAGAGCTGGCCACTGCTCAGGCAAACAAAGTACTGAGCAGCGCAGTGGTACTAGTACTATGTAATTTGTATTATATAACAAGTGACTTATGACATCCTTTGACTGAAGTACTGATCATTTAAGACAATTATCCATTTGCCAGGGGGAGTCAATTAATGGGCTGTGGCTCATTCCTTCAGCTTACATAGTTAAGTTAATAGTGAAATGTAACAGAAAACTGAAAACTCCTCTTACCAGATAGGAACAATTTTAAAACCCCTATTTTGTTATTTCCACTGAGTCCATTCTCATCAGTATCATTATTCATATTGCTTGCAGACGTAAACCCTTTTTTGTCCTTCCATGTTATTACAAGAAGCTTGTATGATAAGGGAGTATGGTGCAGATGTTCTTCCTTCTTCAGGATGGCACTGTACTGTATTTCTCCTTTGCGTATCTTGTCTTATAATTGTAACTTAGGGTTCCCCTGAATAAAAAACTATATATACAGTAAACAGCATGTATTAATAATCGTTCAGGTGGGGAGCTGCATCAGCATGCGTAGGCTGCAAAGGAACAAGGAAGGTTTATACCTTGCTGAAAAAAGAAGAAAACACAATGTTTTGGCCGTGGAGCCTTCTTTGGGTGTGACAGAAGAAGGCTCACACCTGAAGAAGTCCTCACACGTGAAGAAGGCTCCACAGCTGAAACGTTGTGTTTTCTTTCTTCTTTTTTTTCAGCATGTATTAATAATGTCTCACCAACTAATTAATCATATGAGTATGTGGAGCAACCTCAATGCCACCCCCTTAAACACTTCATGTATTTCTGAGTAATTCAAACCACAAACAGAAGTTTCAGCTCCTTCAGTTTTTTAAAAGATAGCCGTTTTCAGGACTGCCCTGAAATAATACACCCTGATACTCATGGGTGAAAATAATAATAAAACAGTTTAGTGACCAAACTTCTTTAAAGTTTTGTTCTGTAGAAGAGGTTCAGTACTTTTTCACAGCAATATAATTCACGCTTAAGATCTGCTGTGGTGGCATTTCTGCATTTTCTCCCCCTTCTGTTCCACATCTGGATTTTAGTTTCAAAATTATTTATGTGGTTTGTTCTTTTTTTACACTTTAAAGTTATTTACCTTGCACTTTTGGCAACTTACTTAGATCCGATGAAGTCTACAATTACACTTGACCATAACTGGTCACTGTGCAATTACATGCTTGAAAACAGAATCTTTAAAAATACCGTCTTACTACTCAGATGGTTGACAAAAATAGAATAGTTTCATGTCTGTTTGGACGGCAGCCCAGCTGAAACTATGCACTGCTTGACTGACAGAAGGATGTGGTCTTTTCTCAAAAGAAAAATCCTAAGGTCATTTTAGACTTTAAGTAAACTCCAGTATGTTAGAGAAATCAGACGGATCTGCAGAAAAATGACTGTGCTAAGCTAGGTTTGCGTGGCTACTGTATCATGACACGAATGGGAACATTTAATCTGTGAAACCAGGGCGGTTCTTTAGGTAAGTTTACCAAATGTTCTTGTTTTGTCTAAAAACCTGTGTTCTTTTAAAACATTTTGGATTTTTGTCTTTTTTTAAATGCCTTTCTTTCTGGGCCAGAAACTACTACATCATTTGTGTACACTGTACACATAAAATCAGGTGCTTGCTATAAGCTGCCAACACTAACTGTAAATACTCAGAAAGTGAGGTTTGTGATGTGTTATGGCAATTTTTAATAGTAATTATACTACTGTAGAGTTGACTTAAATAGCTTATGTTCAGATTTCCTGTAAATCAATCTTGCACCACATGATACCTTGATTTAAAGTAACTGCTATCTCATTGTGGCTAAGGGTTTTATGCAGTCTGTCAGAAAATATTGTCTGCTTTAATGAAATACTCTCAATTCTTGGATGAAAATAAAATATTCAAATGTAAGCATGATTGTTTATTTCTGATACATTAAAATAATACTCAACATTTTGTCTCATTAACAGTACAAGGTTTACTTTCAACAAAAGTCTGCCAATGTAAAACCAAAGCTGATTGATAATAAAGCAAAGGAATGTATGGTATACTGTACATGGTATAAGAATAGGAAAGCTGCAAAAATGATAGAAACTGCAAGATGAACATACTGTACAGTACAAGTGCCCAATATGATGGAAGTAAATATTTAATAGTCTCTGGTGTCCTTGTTCATTCTATTTGGCTTTGTTTTACACAAAACAATAAACCCAAACCCAAAATACTACACAGCCAGTCTCCATTTGCATTGGGATTTGTAAACATTTGCTTCTTTGAAAACATAAATGCGATGCATGCTCTTCACAAAGCACAAGGCAATTGAGTTTCTATTCAAAGAGAAGTGACTGCAGTTTTTGTTGTTGTTGTGACTACGGTTGTCTGGTTACCTGCAGTTGTCTCTGCATTATGATATCACCTTGTGCTTACATGCACAGGTTGCAAGACGTTCTGCTTCATTATCATGTAGTCATTCAGAAACAATTAAAAGTCCTGCTAAAGTTGCAGATGCCTGGAAACTTGTTTGTGTATGTGGCACTCCCTTACAGTAAATGTCCTGGAATAAAGATACACCACTAATGACATGTGCTGAAGTGGTTGAAATCTAGATGGGAGGAGAGCCGGTCCTCTCTGAATACAGCACTGTTTGCGGCTTACAGCTGAGCATATGCATGAAAAGAGCTCGTGGTATCTGGTTTCCCTTTTGTGTTCATTGAGAAAGACTCTTTGTTTTTCATTCTGCAGCTTAGTACGAGACTTGCTTCTGGTTGGGCAACAATGTTTTTCCTTAAATATATAAAAATCCTATTTGCCGCATTGGTCCCTGCAAACTGATGTTTCTGCGAGGCTTAAATTCTCACCTGCAGAGCTGTGTGGCCACGTTCTCTACAGAGCTCTGCTGTTTGACAGTTCTTTGCTTTGTCGCATGTTGCAAGCAGCTGGGAAGTTCACATTTAAAAGGCACCATTATGTGCCACATCTTGGCATCCAGTCCTGTTATGGCGTATTGTTAAATTATACATTTTCTGCAGGGCATTAAATTAAGGACCTCCTCAATTAAACTGTTTATTTTTACTCACCCATAAAGCACTGCTAAGCTCTGTCTTTTGACTGACAATATTCGTTCTAAATGATCTGAGGCAGGCTACAGTTCTTCCCTTCATAGAGCCACCAGTCCCATTCTCTAGGAATGCCAATTTGATTTAAATAGTGTTCGCTGTTTAGCTGTGCATTTCCACAAATTAATGCAGCACCCCAATGACCACTCCACGTTATTAGACTGTCAAGGCTGAACCATGAGGTGCTTTGGCAGTAATAGTAGTCTGGAGGCTAATGCATACTTTTATAGCTTTGGCTAATTTTCAGCAACAAAACAGAAATACAGTATGTGCGAAAGGCGCATCTCCATAGCTTTGTATATGCACTGTAGATCAGTACACATAAAAAATATAAACCATTGATGTCAACAGTGGTGTACAGTATATGCAACTAAGTCCATTACACAGCACAGATACTGTATACAGTATAAACCTGTAATGTCAACAGAAGTTCCTTCTTTAACAGTAGGAGAATCATATTTTGGTGTAGTGAGATTTGTTTTCAGTTTAGACCAGTAGATTTAAGTTTTTAGAAGTATTATTTTTAGAACAAAGATAGTTCCAAAATGTCCACGACTCTCAAGTTGTTCTTGATTCCCTAATCTTAGCATCTCAGAGTGAGGAAATGTGGATCAAGTTCATTTCAACAGATAAGAAGTAATATTTATGTGTGGACTAGCACTAAATATTAAAAAAATGTGTAGGTGTCCACAAAGTCTTTGTCTATTTAGTTAAAAGGAATTTGCTGCTTACTGCTTCCTGAATTTACTTTGCCTCTTCGATTCTGAATAGAAATATGACTATTTAATGCAATGAAAAACTGTACAAGAAATGTTCCACGGAAAGGATTTCAAATTCCCGCTGACTGAGCTAGTCAGAATTGCAGGAAAGCACGTTTAGGCTGGTTTAAAATGATTAATAACACATTCTGCGACAGTTTCAAAAACATTCCTTTCTGTATTACCATAGCAACATCCACAGCCAGTAGTCACGGTACGCAGACTCACAGCTGTTGACCCTCATAACAGGAAGAGCTACATAACATAATACTTGAGAACAGAGGTGTATTATAATTCAGCTAATGATTTATTAAACAAAGTGAGGTTTGGTCTAGAGGTATGGCTTAATTGCATACTGCATACAGAGACATTCCCTTCACGTTGAAAGTTTTTAAATTTAGACAAAATAATTTTTAACTTCCTTGGGGCACCTCATGCAGTTTTTAAAGCACATTATGTGAGCTTTATACTCACTCATGAGCTTCTGTACTTTTACTTTGGACACTGATCTGTAGAACAGTGGCATTCAGGTACTGTACATTTACTGGTGATCCGGATTTAGCTCATTTCAAGACAGGAGTCAAGTCCTTTACTGTTTATTATTGCAGCAGGTGTGGTAGCACCTAGATTAAAAGGGAACTATAATTGTAAGCATATTAATTTTTTAGATCAGTTGTGTTTAAATACAGTTTTTTTTAAATAAATACATGGCACAACAGGAAACAGAAGAGACAAAAAAGAAATTCCAAAAACTGCACCTTTTGGAATACCAGAAAGCATATCACATAAGATCAATCACTTTTATGACCTATCTCATGGATTTAGGTGTGTGCCTCACCACTTACTGTATATAACGGCACAAGATTATTGAACATATACTTGTTTTTAAGTTAGATAGATATACTGTTCATATATATATAATTCACATTTTAATCTGCAAACAGAGCAGGCTAAACAAATAATAAACGTTGCACATATGCCTTGGTTCATTGGATGTTACCCAACCAAAGTTTCAAGCAGCTTGAAGTAGAATTGCGCTCTGTCCATGCTGTTTTCCTAGCTTGGGTTTTTTTAAAATGTCTGTTTCATTCTAAGTGAATAAAACTGATCTTTTAAAGAAGAACCCACTAACACCTGGGACCTGAACGCCGAAACAGAGACAGTGTGTTACACAGTAATGAGTGCGTTGCTGTCGACATGGAATATAACCCAAAATGCTGCTTCAAGAGGAAGTGGAATCCAGCTTCTGACAGCAATTATGCTTCAGACTTGGAGCACGGAAAACAAAGGTTGGATCCCGCAATGCATCTTATAACTACAGAACTAGAGATGATGTTCTGTATCACAACAACAAACAGCTCTAGTGACATCACTTCATGTGTCCTTTATTTTGGCACTTTACTGATTTTGAAGTCAAGGACTGGACACTACAAAAGCTGTTCTTGATGAAGTGAAAGCTGTCAAGAAGATGAAAGCAACTGTCGTTAGCACTGTCGGGTAAACGTCCCTGTCAGACAAGACCACAACGCAGGGTGTCCAGAATTTGAATGATTAAAGTGTTTTGTTTATTTCGGATTGGTTTGAAAGATGCTTAGATTCTGTCACCAACTGTCAACTAATCAGCAGACTCTAATGAAATAGTGGAGTTTTTTATGTGTGTGTGTGTGAGATACACACAATTACCAAGTCTTCCAGGTTGCAATGTTGGGTCTGATTACTCTGGAAATTAGTGTCAGTGATAATGGTGTATTTGAGTTTAAGGACACTTTTGAATCAATAATTGCGTGTTAGTGACAGAAGAAACACCTGTAAAATTTGGGCTTTTGCCACTCAACTGACGTAAGTAGGACCACAGGTTAAAGTCCAGCACTGCATAATTCACCAAAGCATGCTGGAATTTATTAGTACAATAATAATAGACCAAAAGTCTATTAATGCTTCCATGCCATCACAGCACAGCAAGGTATGGTTTCACTCGTGGAAACAGAAAATTATTTGAACATTTTGTTAATTAGCATTCTTAAAAATATTAATTACATTTTGTAGTATTTTGTAAATGATGATTAACCACTTGTATAATTGTACTATTTTGTAGGTTACAACTATCAGATATGACCATCAAGACCTACAGTATCATTCTTGCTTTCACAATCCAAATATTCCTAAAGCCTCAATCATCCTGAAATATGAGAAAATAACACTCCACTGGAGAACAATAGACAGTATAGAAAGCTGCAATTTGATTAGCTGTTGGTGGCAGTAATTTTTAATGTACTGTATTCAGTTTTCTAAATAACACTAGTAGCAAATAGTACAAATTTAGTACATATCAAGATTCTTTTCCATTTTGGTGTATAATACAAAATACAACATAGATGCAACATATATAACCTACCTTTTTACCAAAAATGGAAAATGGATTATGTACACGAAGTTTCACAACTGTACTTTTTACCATTTATGCTAAGAAAAGCCTTGAAAACCTTCAACATATTACCAGAATCCAAAATGGCAGTCATACCATGTGACCCAATAGCATGATGTTCACTCAGATACAGGTCTGCATAGGACTTTCTCAAATTCTGAAAAAGTATTTTGATATCTGATTTTTGCTTGTCCATCCATCTTGGATTGACAAAATGAACACCGAACCTACTTACAGTATGTGTAATAAGAAACCTACAAAATATGCTAATCAGCCCAGCGGTTGTAGAGTTGCAGTTTAAGGCAAATTAAATGGAATTCCAAAACATTGGAAATCTTTGTCCAAAGATATACTGCTGAAAATAATTGAGGTCAGGCAGCATGTCAGTGCCTTAACCACTGAACTTTACAGTGTTCGGTTTTGAAAACACATATATAAATTTTTGTGTAGGAAGAGTGGAAATGGCAGTGTTTCTCATGAGGGGGATAGAGCAAAATAATCAATGCCAAAGAAAAGGCATTAGAGACACGGGATGTCACGTGCCAAGTTATCTCTTCCTTTAAATTATTTCAAGGACACAAACCAAATATACAGTACTGTGTCATTGATATAAAGCACATTCTCTAGAATTCAGCCTTGTAGGAAGTTTGAACTTTGCATTTCAACGATGATAGTGAAGTGTTGATAGATGTCATGAATTAAAACTTACCAAGGGGCAGGATGACAACATGTGATGCAAATTGTTCAAGCTTATCAGCTTGGTCAGTGCTATACTGTATGTGCTATTTTAAATGTGTCAAAACTGCAGCTCCTCTGCAACAGGGTGGATGCTCTTATATACTCTAATTGCCAAATTAACAGTTCTCATTATTTTGACCTATCTACCTTGGCTTCCTGTGTTATCTGTGTTTTACTTGCTTCCATAACAAGTACAAAATTATTTCAATTTGTTCGCATCCATTCCAGCCCTCTGGGGAGCAATACAGATGTGTGTGTCAATTTCATTTTACTGTTGGTGGAAAAGCCTTTTCCCTTAGACATTCTCAGTAAAAAGTTCAAAACATATGCTCTGTGGTGATTTTTAGAGTTTTGTAACAGTCTATATCATAAATACAAATCTGATCGTTAAATACAAACAATAAAGTTACAGAAAAACTAATGGAACTACAGGGATACTTAGTTTTGAAGTACAGTACATGGTATAAAGCTAGCAGAGCTCAATATTTATGTGGGCCAGTTAAAATCCTCAGCAGGCAACATAGTGCCCCAGTGGTTAGCATTGATGCTCTGGTAGACCTGGGGGGCTATCTGCATGGAGTTTGTGTATTCTACCTATCTTTGCATAGGTTTTTGCCAGGGATGGAATATTATCAGCTGAAAACCCCCCAAAAAAGCAATGGACTGGAGTGCTTTTGGGAGTTGAAGTATGATATTAAAAGGGGAAAGCACATGTGTGTCATCCTTGAGTTATCAGTAAGCTTGTTATCCCAGAGAGGGAGATGGTAAGCCTGAGGATATCCTACAAGCATAGGGTATAAGGCAGGAAAAGGAGCCTGCAAATCCCTCTCACTAGATGGGAGGGCTATTGAGGAGTGCGGGATATGGGGAGAGGGGGTCTTTATGAGATGGGAGAAACCGTGGCTAAACCAGACAATCAAACCCAGAACTCTGGTGCTGTGAGACAGCCGGACTCATCTCCATACCAATCTGCGACGGAGAGAGACATACTGTATGTGTGGGAACATAAGGATGGCATTGCTGTTGAATAAAAGTTGCACACAGGAAGCATGGAAAGGTGCATGCTTGGAGTAACTAGAAGAGGCAGAAGACGAAATGAATGAGCTAGAGATCAAACCAACTGGAAGACGTGAAAGTAAGAGAAGAGACTAAAATGCCACTGACAAAAAGACGAAAAGGAGAGAGTGAAAGAAGTTCTGAAATGAATCTCAAAGGACAAAAAAGTGTTCAAAAAGAGGGCACCTCATTAAGTGGCATGATTTAATCAATAGGTCTGTATGAGTAAGCTGGATAAGGGGTGCCAGTGACAGTTCATTGGAATAATCTAGTGTAAGCCTTCTTCCAGCACTGAATTCATTTGTTAAAGGCTGTTTGTGATGATTCATTCTTAATTTCATACAACTTTTGATCTTTCGTTTACGATCTTAGTTACTTATGTTTTTAAGGAAACTTAAACTAGGGGAGTGGTGAGGAACATGGATTTCTGTCTTTCTTTTTATAATCGCTGGACTAGTTTTAATTTCAGATGCTCTCCACTGCCTTTTTAATTAAAGGTGAAAATCACATCAAACTTCAAAAGTTGGCATCATAACAGTGAAAATGGAAGAAACTGATTTAAAGACACTTAAATCCAGAAGAAGATTAAATATGTATAGATAAAAATGATCCTTAGTCTCTGTGGTTTGTTTACTTACATTAAGAGGACTTCATTTAATTTACCGTTATGCATATAGTCTTACAGAATATCTAAGATTTTCACTACAAAATATTTGAAGCAAACCAGACTGTAATAAAGGAATAGACTGAAATCTGATATGCCCAATTATGTTCGTAGGCCTAGATTTCTACTAAACACCCCTGTAATTATGAAAAAAAAATCTCAATCTAAGTCACTCTTAGTTTGTGAAATGCAGCGTTTTTCTTAAACCCCCAGAATTATCAGACAGATCTGCATTTTCTTCCTTTGGTGCTGTAGTGTACAATAACATTTTAGAAACAAACTGCAGGAATTCTGTACTTTTCTGAAGTTTCATTTTTTTTCATGCGAAAGAGCTCAGAATCTGGCAGAAAATTAAGCCAAAGGGTATTAAATGACAGAAATTCACCTTTAATTCTAACCATATGCTTTTCTAGTCAACACAGGATACTGTAGGTGTGCCTGCCTTTCTAAGCAGATGCTGTGGTGCTGTAGTCACTTCCTCAGGTGGATCCAGCGGATTCCTTATCTGAGGTCTTTCAGAGAAATCCTTGGGAATCCTTTCATGAGTTTCAACAATTTATATATACCTAACAACCAATAAATACCTCCATTGTTTGGTTTCTAGTGCTTACTCCCATTAGGAAGGCAGCTCTGTTGCTGAGTAAAAACTCAGGGAACTGGCTAATATTATGATGTGCAAATAAGAAGGAAGTAAATGGCAGGAAGGGGAGGACATATGGGAGACAAAATCCTTTGACTATTTGTCAATATAAAAAGAATGATTACTGTGCATATAGTTACTTATAAATACCTCACATGTTTTGTTTTATCCTGGATACATGTAGTTTACATTGGGTAGGGCATACTCGACGTTTTGTCAATTAACTGAAAAGACATGCTCATAACTGATTTAAATGAAGTTTTCAAAAGCTGTATGTATATTTCAAAGTATTTGAAAGGAAGAGGTGTATTCTAATATTTTCAGTTGGATGTCATTTTAAGTCAGTATGTACAGTATGTCAGTGTTGGGACTAAGTTTTTCTTTCATGGTTTGCAGTACAGAAATTTAAAGACATTCATGAACACCATTATATTGTACTTTAAACCTAAATGATTGAAAAATAGATTTTTTAATCATTTGTTAAAGCCATACTCAGTAAAATGGGATCAATTAAGTGAGCATGCTAAAGAAAAATGGTTAAATGTAGTGATTGCTATGTTGTAAAAATGTATAAAGAGTAGTGTATCAAGACATCCATCAAACAGTGGAAAACGTCTCATGATGTAAACTGGAAAGTATACAGTTATCTTTTTTACATCAAACCAGTTATTATGGATAGATACAGTATAATACATGTATCCATTTTCAGGGTTTTTCTTCAGGCTATGATTTATTTCACATGGGATGTCTGGGCTATGGACACTGTCTAGAAGGCAGACCTACAGTACATATACTGTAAATGAAAGGTCATTTTAAATGAAGGATTTGCCATCTTCTAGCTTCATAAGTACAGGATTTACAAGGCTTTTCATTGTGACAATAAATATTCATTTTTGTGTCATGGTAGAAATAACCTTATAAGAGTATTATTATTGTTATTCATTATTGTTTTGCTTGCTAAGACAGTTGTACACTTTTTAAAAACACATATTTTCTTATTACAGATGATTAATGGCTTTAATATGAAAAATGATCTGAGACACATACCTGGACACATGCAAGATGGTTTTTCTTTCTAATCCTTTATTATTCAACAGCTCCTTGAATAGTTTACTAGCATTCCCAGGAGGAGATCAGTGTCAGATAACCATACTATCACTTTACAAGGCAGAGAGCCATTGGATTAACCTGCAGAGTGGGTAGCCTTACCTTTACTTAAAATTGTTACTAGCCAACAGCAGTCTTTTTGAGCTACAAGGTCTATGGAGAGGATTAAATTAGTGATTTTATTAAAGTCTTTTTTTTGTCTACGAAGTGTGTGACTTCTTCCAGGGACCTTACTGCATGTGAGGACTATTTCTCTTGCTCTATTTACTTGTATAAAGTGGTAGGAAAATGATTATCTTCTGCAGCTCATACAAAATCCAGTTGGGTTTTAGTCTTTGTCACTACATAGGGATGTTGTGAGGTCTTGTACATTCCTATATTTTTGCAACTGTTACTGTTACTGTTATAATTCCTTCTGCTGATTATTGGATAAACATCTGGGCTTTAAACTACTATGATAATATTATAAATTGAAAGATGGCATACAAATTGTGGGGTTTTACAAGTTGATATCCTTACTTGGTTTAATTGTTTTCGTCCTCTGCCACCTCTAAGACTGGTACATGTTAAATGTGAGAGAGATACAGCAAGTATTTTGGTTTCCTTTTTGAAGCCACTGTGTGTGGAAAGGGCTTTACTATGCATCTTTTCTGCAGGATGTTGATTGTACCATTCTTAAAAAAAAAACACTTATTACACTTTTTTATAAGCTGAATTGAGATATTTGATCGATAATTTTTTTTGTAGGAAATATGGGCTTTGAGGTTGTATTTTTAGAACCTCCTGCTTATAAAGGTGATTCTCAAATTATTGTTTCAGTAGCACAAGAAATAAATCACTGTGGTGTCTGTGTAAATAGTACTTCATCCCAGAAATAGAGGTTTCTTGTGTTCATGTATTCTGCAGAGAATGGAGCTTCCGTAAGTTTTCTCTTCTCATGCTATTATATAATAAGCATTTCTGGTACTGTATTTAGAGAACCTGGCTTGTGAACATCTTTACCCAAATGGCTTATGAAAATATAACAGTATCGTACCACAAGCAGTGAAAAGCAAAAAAGTTTCATGTTCCACTTTCAACTTGACATACGCAATTGATTGCAGTTTGTATTGGAATTCCCACCTCTGTTGATTTTGGAGACTCTTGTTGTGAAATAGTTTGATGTGAGAGAAGTACAAAGATCTTGTTAAAAAGAGCTGAATAAACTGCAGGGTATGTATTGATGACCCAGAAGTGGGTGGACAGAGGTCTAATGACAGGGGAACGATGGAGGTGGTGAGCTGTACTGTCACGCGTTACCAGTCTCATCATTTAAGCCTCTGGGGAATGGACTGTGGGCATGTATTAATTCGTTAACAATACATTTTGTCCATTACTGTACTGTTCTTGCTAAGCAAGCTCTGGACATAATAACCATGCTTGGGTTTATGTTGTATATAAGGAAAAAAATATGATAAAAAACTTTCTAAATTGTGTCTTCCTTTCTCTAATTACAATTAGAGAGCCAGTTGAATTAAGAGCTTTCTCTCTGCTAGTGTCCAGTAACATACAACTCTAATTTTCTGGCTCTAATGAATGACATTGACACTGACATTTCAACCACATGAATTTCATTGTTGCTCTAGTTTCCTACCTCATCGTTTTATTAATTTTCATAAGTTACTGAATATTTTCTGTCCATCCCTCTCTCTCTGTTTTCTGCATCTTCACACCTCTTGCATTTTTAACTTTGTTGTTTTTATGGTTTATTTTCTTTCCCTTCTATACATTATGCCTTTAAAACAGTTTTCTTTGGGCTTCCTAGACCCTTATATTTCACAATTCACTCCCATTTTATGCTCCTACATTATAACTTTTCCTTTAAAATATATATACACCTGTACAAGGCATTCCCTTTCAGTATGTCACTACTATTCTCACTTCTTTCTGTTTTTCTCATTATCTTTAGCTTTTATACCCACCAACATCATATTCTTCAGCATCTAGCCCTGATGTTTGCTGCATTGCACTACAGTATGTTCTCCTTTCCTATGGTTGAAGTGCACCTTACTGTGTAAAAGGATTTGTTAATTAACCTCTCTGCACTCATTGCAGTGATTCATTTCATGTTACTTTGTCTCCTTTCTGCTTCTGGTGAGTTTTATTCCCCTAGTTTTCAGTGATTTAACAGCTGTAGCTAATGGAAGACAAACAGTCCATCCTTGTCTAAGCACTCTCAGCGTTGTACATACTGTGTAATTGTTTTAAAACGTTTCTAGTTTATCTGAGCAATTTTTGTCATGTCCTGGATTCTCAGAATCTGACATAATAGATCAGTTCTCATTGACCACAAACAATACTCAGAAATGTTTACATAATTTCAGGCCAGCAACAACCAGTTTTTGATTGAAGCAAGACTGGCCTTAGATTATAGTGATGGCTATTAAATAATCAAACATCATTCTCATGTGAACATATCTAAATGTTTTTTAATTAGACTATTATCTACTTCAGCGTATGGTTAAAAAAAACATTTTATATGTTTTCTGTGTCTGTATGCTGTCATCTTTTCCAAATGTAACCATCCTCTTCCACAGTGATGTCTGAAATGATTGAGTTGCTCTTTTATTTTTTTATGACAACCTGACTTCAAGACAAGTGGTGGGTGGTTAAAAATAAATAAAACATACTATTGCTGCTATTTTAATGCCAATTTTATAATACAGTGAATTTGGAGGAGTGGGTATTTTGTGTGGAAACCTACACATCATTTAACCTGAGTTCAATTAATTTTGAGTGTTTATGATACATCTTAAAATCCATTTCGTGTATTGTTTTTTTTGGACGGCCACTTTTTAAAATGAAAACAATAACATTAAGAGTGGAACTAAAGATGAGGAAGGAAGCCGATTCCAGAGATTGCTAGTGAAGATTTGTCATTGTTTTTTATGCAGGCTGCAGTCATATAATATAATTGATATTTTAAAAAAACATTACATGATATTGAAACAGGGAACAAGCATTGTTTGACATAACTGCTGTTTATGCTTGGGGAGGTCTTTACATTCTTTAAAATGTCACAGATTTTTTGTTGGGCACTTGATTAAGTGATTAACATTTCCTGTAATCAGGAAATTTTCCTCTAATTCATTCATAAGCTGTATTTGGTTTTTGATATGTCATGGCTGGCTGACCTTCTTATTGTAATGTAAAGGTTTCCAGATTTATGATGTCATCGACACTGTGCTAGCTTGACTGGGTTAGGTGTTGTGCTGTACTCTGAAATTGCAAGTTGTGAGTTCAACTCCTGGGAGGGACACTCAAGTTCTACCCTTGAGTCAGATTGCTCTAGTAAAACACCCAGCTGTATACTATAAATGAATACAAATGTACATTATTTTGGATAAATTCATCAGTTGATTAAGTAAATGATACAGTACAAGTAAGTATACCAATAAATATGCTAACAATCACTAATATTCTCGAAGAAGATTGACTGTATTCATTAAAATAACACTGGAATTGTGCTATGCTGGAAAGACCGGTTTCACCTTAGTATAATATTTATATTGTTTTATTTAATTTGTTTTTATTTGGTGTTGCTCAATCTGTCAGCATCTGAATTTCAAACTTTAGAAGCTATTTTATTAAGAGCCATAAATGCTGAGGTGAAAACATTCTTAATTTGCTACTGTTGCTTTCTTGCAGGGCTTTTCAGGCCTACAGTATGTAATTTAAGTTTCCTGACATTTTCAGTATTGACAGGATTTTAATTATCATTATTGAGAAGAGGGTTTTTTTGTTTATTTGCGTGGACTCTTTAAACAGCGTGCTGTCGAGAGCTGTTGAGGGAGGCAGTGATTATACTTGAGTTTCTGTCTAATGCAGATCTCTCCTAGCATGTGGAAAGGCTGACTTCTGGCTGCTATGAAGACAGTGCCAACATTCAGCCTATCTGAAATGTGTAGGATTGGAATGCTGAACATGAGCATTGTTTCCTATACATTCAACTGGCTTCTTCTCACACTCTCAGTTAACTCTAATTATGTACTGACTGAGACTGAGAACAGTGCTTCTGTATGTCAGCCCACTTCTGTGGAACTGCACTAGTTTTCACTGCAACTTTGGGAATTACCTCTTCGGTCAACTTATGGGATAAATCAACTAAATTAATATTAACCCAGAGGAAAGTTCACTGGCGACATAAGAGAAGTTCGTATGTCTTTGTATTATTTGTTGTTCCAGATAAGAAATATTTTCTGTACTAGTGAGTTTTCCCCTGGTAAACCAATTTCCTCCCTCCTCCCAGACACGAGGATTTTACTGGCTTTTTAAAAATGGTCCAACGTAGACTTCAAGCCCTGAAAGGGATCTGGAGACAACACCTCGGTCCTGTGCATTGTGATGAGAGGCTCTGGCGTCTGTCTACGCTACGTTTGCAAGCCTTGGAGAGATGACGTGCAGTGTCTATCTTTTGCAATGAACAATCTAACAATGAGGTTTCTCTTTGCTTCTCTTTGCCAGGTCCTGTAGAGCTTGAACCAAGCTGAAAACATAAGAAGGTGAGGAAAGGGTGAGTAATGTACATCCTGTGACAATGGTAAAGCTAACCAGTTCATCTGAGACAAACCTAACCTGGATAGAACGCAAATCCAAAAAACACAGTGTGAGATGAAATATATAGATTTACTATAAAAGTCCTTTTCCATACCAATTTAATCCAGTGTGTAATTGCATAGACTCAGAAAATATAGTATTGTACATAATTTAATTACACTATATAGGCAATATATAATTAAACAATATAGTTTCATAAATGTCTGTTCAAGTTGAATTACAAACAAATATACAAAAAAACAACATGGTGGCATAATGGTTAGTATATCTGTCTCGCAATGCGGGGACCCTGGGCTCAAGTCCTGGCATGCTATCTGTGTGGGGTTCGTATGTTCTCCCCATGTTCACATGGGATTCCTCTGCGTACTCTGGTTTTCTCCCACTGGCTGAAGAGATTCTGGTAGGCTAATTAGTTAATTAATTCCTGGGGTGCTAATAACAGATGAATGAGAGTGCACTTTTACTTAATCTCACTGCATTGCAGGTTTAAAACAACTTACCATTTTTTTATGGAAAATTCCTTTAGTTAGTTAGCTCTTTCAGCACATACAGTACAGACTCACTTTTCATATCAGCTGTGTGTGAATGGCTTTTTTCAGTATCAGAAAAAAGGTGATCTGAGTTTTAACAGTTTTAGTGGGCATTTTAGGCTAATAGTTGATTTTACTGCACTGCACTTACTGCCCCATAGTGAATGTGAAAAATACAGTACGTTCTCATCTAAGGGGGAGGGGGAGCTACTGGGTGGTGAGTTGCTTTGTGTCGTCTCTATTCCATGTAATATTCCATTTGCATTTTGTGAGCTGTCACTTTATTGCATTTGAGAACCAAATGTTAAAAATAGAGCTTTACTTTTTTCACTTGTATTTTTTGAATAAGAGTTCTGTGCCTAGGCAATAATTTACAAGGGCCTGTAAAACTACTCTACAATATATTGCCCTATCTTATTAAAATGTATTTTAAACCTTGCTTTCTAACATGAGCACTTAAATTGACCACGGACAATGTAATGTCTCATGTATTGTCTGGAACTACTGTACATTAAACTTTGTTCACTGCCTCTCTGCAAATATTTAGCCCTGTAAACTATCTTGAACTAGTTGGCAACATTGTTTTTTTTACCGAGATGTCTTATTTGTACTTTCTGCCATCACAGATTTGGCTAGTGTGAAACCTTTGTACTTTTGTGCTTGCATGAGCAAAATATTTAGGTTAGTTTGTTTGCTTCAGTCTGTTTTCAGTTACTGCCAAAGTGAAATGCATCTTGCCAATAGATGGTCAGCAAAATCTCTGGTTTTAATATTTTGTACTTGGCATCTGGGATATTGTACATTACTTTGTATCTGCTTTCAATTTGATTTATAATTTCAGTGCTCCATAAGATCCTACAAGATATAGGACATAATTAATGAATAGAAAACAAAGGGGGCTTCTTGAGAAATAAATACAAAAGCTAGATAGCTTATTGATGCAAATGTAATGCTTTTTGCCAATCCTTTTCTTTCTAAAAGTTGGGCACTCAAAACCATCTTGCTCATTTGGTTCTTTAGTAGCTACAGAAGGTAAAGCTAATATTTCATCCAGCTGTATCCTCAAATAGCCCAGGATTTAGGCCTCAACCACCATGTTGATGGTCCGGCAGGTAGTTCTCCGAGGATCCTGTGCGTAGCCGTGAACTCTGTGGGATGCGGAGGCAAACAATCCAAAATCATAATCCAGAAGCAAGGACGATAGGAGAAGCTAGAGATCAGTTAACCAGAAAGAGCCGAGACAAACCGAGAAGACAATCCAAAAGGCGAAATCCAAGAGACGAGGTGAAAAGGGAAAAGTTAAGTCCAAAAACCGGGAAATCCAACAAGAAAATAACGCGCACTAGAGAACTCTAAAGGAGGCTTTTCAATAGTGAGGAAGGTTTGGTGCGTGAGGGAACTTTAAATAGCGAAGGGAGAGGAACATGGTTGGATAATTGGTCAATTGGAGAGAGAATCTGTGGAATCTGGTGCCTGTGAGAATGTGATGGGTTCAGTCAGGAATGAGATCATGAAGCAGTGGGTTTGGGAATGTAATGGCGTTTGCGAGGGTGAGTGCGGGGCGTGACAGTGGAGAAGCTACTTTCAGATATCCAAATATTCAGTGAAAACTGTGTATTCTACAATAATTTCATATTGTGACAGTTTGTTATTTTCACTACTGAGTGTGAAACAGCTCCCAGGGATTTTATATGAAAGATATATAAATATATATTTATTTTATTTTAGATTAAATCTCCCTTCAATGTTTTTTGCTATAGGCTGAAGCAAGTTACAGTAGCTTCCTTAAGGCATTTGTACATGACAATCCTAAAGCTACAATATCCTTTGTGTGGTATGCTGATTAAAACTGAATATCATATTCTGTTTGAAGATTTATTAGAACATTAAAAATCGTGAGCATAAGTATGTATTTGTATTCTATGCTTTTTGCTATATACCTAAGCATTATAATAGTAGACCTACATTATCTTAAATCCCTAAATTGTACATTCTGCAACCTAGCCACGTATAGTGAATGTCTATACTTCCTATATGGATCTGTTTGCACTTATTTTGGACTTTGTACTTATATGTATACTTGTAAAATTCCTCTTGCCAAGTGCTACCAAATCCACAGTTTTGTCTTTCTTATTTCCTTGCTAACTGTTTCTGTTTGCTGTCCCCTATTTTTTGTGTCATCTGGAAATGGAATTAATTTACTTATTACGCCAGAATTTATATAATTAATATTGATCAGGCAGAGCAAAGTTCCTAAAATGGATACCTGATGCACACCTCTGATTACATCTGTTTCATTTCCTGCTTGTTAACCAGTACTTGATATATATATGCATACTGTACATTATCTTGGATTTGTATTGCTTTTTAGTATTAAGACCTTTTGTGAGGCATATTATCAAACGTTTTATGGAAATATATACTGTATAAAGTACAGTACGTCTACACACTGTTGTCTACAATGCTTGTTGCTTTTCTGAAGAATTCTAGAAAAGGAATTAAACACCACCTTTCCTTTCTAAATGTTGATGGTCTCTTGACATATAGTATCACTATTATATAATTATTCTTCTTATTTAGCTGTTTTTTCAATATGCTTACAGTTAACAGAAATAATATTGATTTTTAGTTTCCTGGATTGGGTTTCTTCCAAACCATAGCTGGCTGTCTATGAATACCATGAGGGCCTCGCTATTTATTAGTATTTAACCTTAATTTGCTTTGAAACCCATTAATATGAACCATTAATTTTCATACTGGATTAAGCCTTGTTGTTTGAGCTACTACAGTTTTCAGGAAAAAGTCAAACTAAGGTGAACAGAAGAATTTTGTTTGTCCTTTTTTTCCAAGCTCCCAAAATCAAGGTTATTGTGCTTTGAAGTTCAAGGGAAGAAAAATAAGATTTGTTTACCAGTGCTTCAAGAATTTAGAAATCTGACTGCTGATTTACCACTAAGTGGATTGAATTTTGCTGTAATTTGATAGTGGGTAGCAGACACTTTAATTAAAGCAAAACAGCAGGGTGGAGTGCAGGAAGAAAGATAAAACCTATAGTTTCTTAAAGGACAACTGTAATTTTGCAAGTAGACCTACAGTACTCTGACATCACTTCATCCTTTGTTTCATAACACGATACAAGCTTGATGATTTTCAGCATTTGAAATGTTTTGCTGCAAACACTGGTGAGTAAGTCAAATACATATTCATTATGTTGTTTTTTTTCTGTGTAGCTGGAGTAATTTGCTCTTCCACAGATCTGTCACCTATAAAAGAGAATTATTAATGGATCTACATAATGCAGAATTAATTTGTATGAATGTCTGAGATTATAATGTAACTGTAACCAGACTTATAAGTGGAAGACCAGAAAGGTTATCTGGAAAGTATTTGGTTCAGGAGCCTTTCAATTAAAGATTTCACATTACAGTGAATTAATTAACTTCCTTTGATAGCTACTCTGATATGCAGCACAGTATCTGACTGATTGTGATTTGTAACATAGATGAGAAAAAGGCCACCTAAACAATTGATCATATGCAATCATAATGGATGCACACTTCAAAGCTCACCAAATGAAGTCATATTTAAAACTGGCTTTAGTGGAGAGCTATATCAGTGTGTAGGCTGCAAAGGAACAGGCAGAGGTTTGTGTTGGAAAGTAGAAGGAAAAAAATGTTTTGGCTGTTGAGCCCCGACACCTGAAGATAGGGGTGAAGGAGAGAGAGAAATATGAAACAAAGGGGCACGCTGCCAGACGATGTGAGGATGGGTAAGGGAGTGGGAAAGGTGACTACAGAGATGGAAATATGAGAGATTTTCCTGACAGATGGAAATTCCAGGGGAAGTGTGGAAAGTAAAAATGTATAAATTAATTAACAGAATTATTAGGATTTCACTCTATCATCGAGAACCGAGTGAAGGTGTGAACGCTTTTCAGAATAATTTTAGCTTCTGATGATTTTCTGGTTTAGGAGACTTCAAATCCCTGTGAGAGGATAAAGACCTTGTCAGGTCTGCAATAAAGCAACTACTTTGAACTGTAACAATGAATCTTCTTTGATAATGTTTGATGTTTTTGCGAAAATACTTGTCATTCTTGTTAGATCTGAATTGCTTGACAGAAGCACATCAGTTTTTTTAAATTCCAGATCATACAATTTATACATAAGCAAAATATTTTATTTACTATTTTCTACATATTTTATGATTTATTTGTAATTGTGCTGTCTTTTGAAAACTAACCTCTATGATTTAATGGGTGCCATTAATTTTAATCTTTTTAAAATCAAATGTAAACCACTATACCAAGAAAATAATTTAAAGCAGCACTGCACTCAGGAAAAACACATAAAATTTCAAAAGGACAAATATATACAGTATATATATAATTGAAAATAGTTTTCTGAGTATTATTTTTAAAACCATTTTTGCCCACCATAGATTTTGGCAACATTTGCAAAACATTAAGTCAACAAAGTCAAGACACTGGTTTCAAAAGATAAGTGCAGCCAAGTGTAATGGCCTCCAGTACTCCATAAGCACTATGTCTACTCCACAACGGTATGTGGAAAATAATGTTGCTGTTGGGTTTGCTTAAAGAAAAGATGATTTGCATTTTTATATGGTTATAAGCTTTCTGAGTGTTATTGCAAATCCAGATGTTTGTATTGTGTTAAGGCAAAGCAGATGGCATTTATGTACTGTACCATACAGTATACTGTAATTTGCCCTCATAAAAGTAATTTTACGATACTGGTAGATTTCCATTTGTTCAGACTTCTTACATGCAGTATTTTTTATTTCATTTAGCTAGACACAGCACAGTCAACACAGCTGAAACAGTGAATCATAACCAAAACACCAAGCAGATCTCCACCTACAGTTCTTCTGTAGGTTTGTCTTCTATAGGTAACACGTGAAAAATTAAAATAGGACATAAAACCAATTGTAGTCAGAAGGAAGAAAATTATGACTGACACTATTGTAAATCTAAAGTGTGTGAACGTCTATCTATCACAATGGAAGAAAGATTAGTGCAGACAAATATATTTTGTGATATGTGTAAACAGAGGTGTTCAAAAAACAACGACAGATGATGGTTTGTATTTATTGAAGCAAAGAGAGATTGCAACAGTAAATTCCAAGAGTGCGTTATGTGAAATAGGAACAATAAAATGCTAGAAGTGTTCTTGCTTGGTTCTTGCACTATACAGTATATTCATTCACTAGACATTTTGCCAGATGAAGACTATAATTAACCATCCAAAACTGAATATACAGGACATTCATTCTGCTGTGATACAAATGGCTGATCAATCAATCAGGAATGCGTATCACACCATGTGCTAGAAACAATGCTAAAATAAATGTCATGACCTCTTATACACACGTTATGTCATTTGTGGATATCCCTATAAACATTGTGCATGCTGTTAGAACATCCTGCCTCACAGTTATGAAGGTATATAAGCTTACTGTACTGTATATGCAGCAATATTCCAATAAATTGTCACCAAAATGGTAATGAATGGTATCTAAATATATTCCCCCAATAAAATGTACAATCCATACTGAATAAGTTACAGTACATTTCTAAAGTGTTTTACTATTTTGCGAATGTGCTGTAATTGTCTTGCCTGGTTCTTGCACTATATATTCATTTGCTCTATATACTGTATATTTGCCAAATGAAAAGGTATTCCAAAAGAGAACACAAAAAGTTTTATATCCCTATGTTGTTAATTGAAAAGTTAGTTACTATGCTCCTATATGCTAATTGAATATTTTACTGTAAATAGTAATCATTTAGTTTCACCACTGCAGGGAATCATTAGCTAAATGGATGAGAATAAGTCACATCCCTAATGCTTTTGAGGTTTTAAAATGAGATAATCTAAATGGGACTCATCAATAAAGAATGTTGAAAAAAGTCACAGGCACTTAAGAGTGTCAAGCCTTTTTTCGAAGTGTACAGTCATTGAATGGCAGTTGTCCAAGAAATTAGAAGATAAGAAATAAGATTACACTGACTTGTTAGACACTTGCTGTAACTATTTAAGAAAGGCTTATTAATAATTGAACTGGAAGAAAAAAACAAGAATAGACCTTCCTGACACACCTCATGGAAGATGTTCAGTATATCTCATGTGGGGAATCCTCAGCATTTTGTATTATTAGAGGTAATTTTAAAAAAAGGCTTGCATTTTAAATAGCGGCTGTACATGGTGATACAGTACTGTGTATTTATTCATCTGCCCACTATATAGGGTTATAATATTTGAAAATGAATTAATTAGTAGGATAATGAGTATTTAAATTACCCTTAAACATTGAAAAATCCCTATTTCAAACCATGCTCTATATGTAGGACTCTCTGTATGTCTGTTCACATTTCTGAAGTGTACAGTGAAATTCTGTAACACACCATCTGATCAACATTTGTCTCAGTATACTGTAGGCTGTTATTAAAAGAATGGTAAAGTCTTAAAGAGAATTCATCAACAGCTGTGTCTGAGCCTTTTCCGTTCCCAGGGAACATGTTTTGATAAGTGGTCAGCCTGGCAGTTCCAGTGCTTGTGCACCCTGGCATTTTCTGCGGAATGTTGAACTAGCTGCAAAATAGTGTCCTCACCTGATCTGTCACAGACTTCCAACTTGTTAAGAAAGCCTCTTTGCACACTGGCAATGTAATCTGCACTGTGATGATACACTGATTTAATGATGACATCAAACAACAGGATCCTCTCAATGTTGGGCTGCACATGGCAGTCCAATGGGAATATATTAATTGTACCTCATTGCTGGGGTTAATTTTTACAAACAGCCAATAGCTGCCATGGTGTCTGCTTAATTATTTTTCAGATGAATTCCCTTAGTTTTCCATTAGTTACCTGACATTTTGAACTAATTGACAGGTTAGTCATTTTTGTTAATCCTCTAATAAATTTCACAATACCTCAGATATGATATTTAGAAAAGACTATTTTTCACATTATTATTATTTATTTTTTGTCGCCACATATGAGTTGCCTCAACCTCCTCATGAACCTGAAGATTGAAAGTCCTTATCAATCACTTCTTCTGAAAAACACCCTCATCAGGGCAAGTTTTATGGTATAGAACAGTAATTTGGCATTTTAGAAGTCATTCATCTTATATGACTATTAATTTCTGTTGTTTTTTATAAGGGTTTTATAAGGGTTTTTTATAAGGGTGTTGTTTTAGTGACCCTTAAATTATGTGAATTCACTTCATACACTGTGTAGTCACAGTAAATACTAAAGGGGTGTGGCTGTGCTCTTCAATCTATAGTGTCTCAAATTGCAGCATGTGGTTTGTCCCCACTATCAGTACAGCACGCTGCCATCACCTTGTAGATGATCACATTTTAAGGCACATCATTATAGCTTATTAATCTGGGTAGATATGTTGAAGGCTCCTATTGTCCACTTACTGTAAACAGGATGATCATAGTGTTTGTGTACAAAAAAAAATCTAAAAAATAAATTCAATTAATTTGAGAAAGTGTTTTTAAAAACATTTGGGCTTTTTTATAATGGGTAGAAGATGTAAGCTTTTAAAATAAAAAAAACATTATGCCAAATTTCCCATCTACATAAACATACAAAAACAATCCTGGGTAGTTTGCAAAAGACGTAGTACAAAGGACCTATACATTTGCAGACTCAGAAAGTCTTGGTTTGTCCCAGGCCCAAAGGAAATTCCTTTGAAGGCATATAGTATTTGAGGAGGTCTGAGTTCATTTTTTTTGAAAAGCTAGACACAATGTTTGAAAGCATTAAAGTGGCCATTAGTGGATGCCTTGTTTAAATTTTTATGCTTTTAATAACTTGTATGTATCACAGGACAGCACAACTCTGTATATTGCCATTTTGGTTTGCAATCTGTTGTCAGCATTCATAAGCTGTGGTAAGGCCTATCCTAAACACCTCATAACATTTACTGGTTGTTCTTGTCTGGATTACGATAAGGCAGCACCGTTCCAGTAAATACATGTACAGTATATTCTATTACTGTTCTTCTAAAGGCTACACAAGATATTTTGATATCAAATATTTATTATAAGTAGTAAATCATGCACCATATAATTATCTTTATTGTCTAATAAGTGTGCAGAACAATAATTATTGTGTCCCTTTTATGTATTTTGTGATGTTATATTTGTGTGTGAATGTTTTTGGTCTATTAATTATTTATTTGTTCTTATAAAAATCCCAATTAGTTGTTCAGAAGAACAGTGAAGAGACTTTATTTTAATAACTTTTGTATTACAAAATGTCTGTGGCAGGAATTTGTAGTATCTGGTATATTTTCTGTATAATTAATATATTGTATATTAAAACTGGCATCCTGTGTTATAGCTGAGGTGCTAAAATAACCTCCTCTTACTCTTGTCACAGGACTTTTGAAAACATTTTTTAAAAGTAGTTAAATATCTCCTTAAAAATATTAATGCTGAAACACTTCAGTGGTCACATGAACTCAAATTCTTCTTTTTTGTGTCTTTGAACTGTAACATTAAATCCTAAATTTAAATCTGTTGTATGTTAAAGAAATAAAGAATGCATGCTAACTACAATCACACAAGAAAAATGATTGTGACAGGGAAAGTTTATGCACAGAATTAGTCAGCTTGGATATACAAAACACCTTTTGGACTTGTGCTGTGTGTGCATCAATAGTTTCTAATAATGCCACTGCCATTGATAGTGTCAATCTTTTCAGTTCTAGGTACTATGTTAAACTGGTCTACACACAGAAAGCATGGCAGCTTCCCACAGCAGTAGTCGTATTAATTCTCTTTCATCACCAACTCAGAGGTAAGTTGTAATGCACTTCACTTTTACCAGCAGACTGCATGCATGCAAAAAATGTTCTCTGATAATAACTGAACAGCATTAAAAATTGACTTCCATCTTGTTAAAATGATGCATAACACACATTCATGGAAGTGGTTGTGACAGTCAGTGAAGCCAGTCAGGAATTTATATTCAAAATATATACTTGGGTTTTAAGAGCTGGTTTAACAGCATTGCACAAATAAATTAATGAATGAGAAAAGGATGTTTTTGTATATACAAGGTTGAAACGATTAAGAATAATTTTTTTGAGGATGACTTGGACAAAAATCCTTTTCCAGCTGTTTAGATTTAGTAAAATGTCCTTTCGGTTGTCAGTTACCATACCTGTATGTACTGTACATTAATGTAAATACTACTTGCTTTGTCCATTTCACATCAAAACCCTAAAAGGTGTGACCAGGATAGACAAGTACTGTCCGTCATGTACTATATATGTATCTGTTTCACTAGTAAAAAGTTAGTAAGACAGCTGTCCTGTGCTGTTGGTGCTGATGATGATGTTGGTAGTGGTGATGAAAAAACAGCTGTCTGTATCTAGAAAGAACAGAAACTATAGCAGTAATATGTGATTTAGTCTACTATATCTGAGTCATTAGCCGCCAAACCCAAATGATCTGGCAAATTATCTGACCAAGAGGCAACATGTAAATATTAAAAAGTAAAGGTCCCAAAACAGAACCCTGTGGAACATCCCAAGTAAGTGCAACAAACTCTTCATTGTCAAATAGGAGCCAAACCAATTAAAGAACATTAGTGATCTATAGATAATTTCGCATGTAATTAAAAAATGTGCTCTGATTGAAAATAACAAAAGCTGCCCTTAAGTCCTGAATGAGAAGACCATTAGAGGAGGAAAATTGCTGGCTACTACTTTCTAGTAAAGAAAACTGTAATAAAATAGTTGTCTTGATAATGTACAACAATGTTCCAATTATGTTGCAGGTGGTTATATGTTTAATGGTTTGTTTTTTGCACTTTCATTGTAGGTAGAAGGACAAAACATACTGTATATTTGAAGGACTATACACTTATCCACTGTATATGTCATTCCAGTGAAAGCCATCCTAAATCTTATTGTGGTTTTCACTTTAATCTAGGATTCTATAAATTATGGATCTTTTCTCTTCTTTTATGTCGTACATACCTAGCTTACAACATTAGGAAAGAACATTAGAAATTGCCCTTTTCTTTCTTGCCTTGTCATCTTTTCATGGCCTACTGCAGGACCTTCTCTCTCCAATGAGTAAGTACTGTACCAACATTAAGGGAGTAAAACCACATAGGCAATTACAGAAGCTAAGAAAGGATTTTAAGATGAAGCAGAGAATAAAATAACGAAAAAAGCAAGACAGACACTGATTCATATGTGGTAGACCTGTTGGGTCCTCACAAGGGATAAAAGAACATCTGGACATCAGATGTTTTTCTGCTTCCAAGTGTGAGATCTAAAACTGAAACTTCTTCCAGTTTTTAACATTCAAACTGAAGTTGTTTCCTTTGGGAAAACGTACTGTTTTTGCTAAAAGAACATTCTGCTCCATACTGTAAGTTTCTACATATAAGAAGTTAAACGGCTACATACAGTATATCACAACTTTGCAACTATCACAGTTTTAAACTTTGTGACATTCTATTATCATTGAACTTGTTAATTAATAACAAAAACCCCTGTTCTACTTGTGATAGTGAGAATAATATGGTGCTTCTTGGAATGGTTCAAAACAGAGATTATTAACAGGTTTTACATTGAAACTGTTTTATTTCCTATGATTTGTATTACTTCAGTTAATCAAAATATGTAAGATGCGATAAAATAAGAAATATGAGCACAAATACACAAACCAGAAATTGTGTATCGTTCAGAAACAGTAGTTAATAGTGTGTGTCATCCATTTGTTAAATGAAAAAAATGTTTTGATGGTACTGTAATTCTCTATGTTTATAGGCCTCCTTATTTTTTAGTTATGAATAAATAATTAGGTTATTAACCTATAAGAAATAGGTTAACACTTAAGTTTAGAGGTTCTAAATAACATCATGAATAGATTACAACCAAGCTATTTATTATGCAGTAGTATTATTTCTAAGATCAATATGACTTTTGTTAATAAACGTGCATATCACCATTAGCAGAGGTCAGTTATTGACACTCAGCCAATGCTCTGTTAATACTGTATACTATGGCCTATAAAGAATTCATAGATGTAATTTAAAGGCTCTAATACAGTGCTGTCCAGTCCTAGTCTCAGGGTGTCTTTCCAACTTTTGGTTGCTTTCCAACTCAGCTCTTAACAAAAGCTAAATCAGGTAACTGCTGTCTTAAGTGGACCGATTTAATACTTTCATCCAGCTCTTCAGCTGCAACAGCTTTAAATATAGTAGACCTGAAACACTTGAAGACACAGCCCTCCAGCACCAAGATTGGACGACCTTGCTCTAATTTGCTAATTTGTCTATGCCTGCTGTGTTATCAAGTGATATCACTAAAATGTAGACATGTACACATTATCTACATAATATATTAGATTATGTATATTATATACTGTACATAATATATAATAATATGTCAGATCTCCTGATCTGAACAGTAAATACAATGAAGAGGCAACATATGAGTTACTAATTTTCTGAATTTACCGACTTCAGCTTTCTTCATAATTACTAGAAGAACGTCCTTCAATTTTGTTTTTTTTACATTGTTTGCATGGTTCAATATTAGGTATATGGAAACATTGAACATACTGTTAAATGAATGTTGATTAATTAATTATTCTATCTCAGTAATGGCTCAGCACTACATCACCAGAGCACTTTAATCCTCAGTCCAAAACCTACACCCATCTGAATTTCCATTAGAAGGTATTTGCCTCACTTCTTTTCCAGGAATCCAAAAGCATTATTTAATAGTGGTCCTTAAAGTAATATGCTTTTTCTTTTGAGATATTTAATTCATCCAGCCATTAGATGAGCCCATGCTATCTTTTTCTCATTGTATCATTGTTATCTTCAGACACCCAGATACTGTGGGTGTGTTCACTATTATGTGAACTGTAGGTGCCATCAGGCATGTATAATACTATTTACATTATATTAAGGTATCCAAAAAAGTAGACAGAAATTAATAGGAAGAAAGGTTAAAAGGAATATTTACTAGGAAAGTTCTTCAATAATTATAATGGCAGTAAGCACTGTAACTACATTGTGAGACTTCCTAGCAG